>NC_140957.1:109956475-110351475 GCF_014529385.1 Adiantum capillus-veneris
GAAAGCAAAAGTAGCAGAGGTGTCCCAGAAACAAACAGAGTGCAATGTGACCCTGTCTATAGAGGCAATGAATCAAGAAACTCTACTTTCAATGAAGAATGGTTTGCTTGCAGAGATACCATTTGTAGATGGAACCAGAAACCTAGCTCTGGAAAAGGTGGACATTGATTTATTGCAGAATCCAGATGCTCAGATTTCAGACACAATTATCTATGCTTGTCTTAAGTAAGTGTTACTATCTTGCTAGCTTTGAAAACTCAGATAATAGGTTTGCTAACTCAGGTAGAGTCTCTGCAGCCTGATCAAAAGTCAACTCCCATTGCACACTCACACAGAGGTGTTTCTCCTTGATCCACAAATGTCTGTAATTATTAGACAAAAGAATAGTCCATCTGGGACCTTTGAGAGCTGGTTTCGCCACTGTGCTATGCTGGAAGTTACTGTGATCATCTTCCCATATGAGAACAACCATCACTGGAGTCTCATATGCCTTGATGTTGACCAACCAGCAGTGTGGGTGTTCAATTCAATAAAAGGAACCCACCCTGAAATTAGGCTGTAAGTGTTTTGTGTCAGAAAGTGTTTATTTCAGATATCCATGTAAATTTGAAGCCTCATGCTAACATCTTGACATTGCCTTGTGCAGTTGTATAAAGAGGTTGTTGCTTGCCTATGGCAAGCTATGTGGAAGGTATGAACTATACAAGGCCACAATCAAAGAAGTACCTGTCCCAAATCAAACCGATGGGAATTCTTGCGGCTGGAGATGTCTTCTCCATGCAGAATATGTCCTGCAAAGCTACTTCGCATTAAAACCTTTCATGACTAAGGTACCCATTTTGCAATGCATTCAGTTAGTTTTGGTTTAGTCTATAAAAGAATTCTCATCATGTGGTCTTTCAATTTTGCAGAGTGCTTTAAAAAACTACACATATGATTATTTGCAAAGATACCGGGTAAGTTTAATACAACACCTACTTACTATGTCAAGCCCTAGAGAGCTTGAAGATAGCGGCTTGGATGAGCGCACTATTGATCTTACAAAACATGACGTGCCAACACGACAAACCCCTACATCCGATACAGTGGAATCGCATCGGGCCGAGGGTGTCATATCAGCAGAAGATCAAAGAGTCGAGGATGAGGAAAGGACAAATGAGCATATGGAAGCTGCTAAGGTTCAAACCGGAGGAGACAATGAAAGAGGCAAGTCAGCCTGTGGAACAGCCAAAAGAGCCTATGGCTGAAACCGAAGATGAGGAAAGCAGGCCTATAGATGAGCAAAAGGATATGGATGAGGAAAGCAGGCCTCGGGATGACCAAAATGATATGGATCAGGGAAGGATGTATGAGGCAAGCCGATCAACCTTGAATCAGGCAGAAAGGGCCATGGGGGAGACCCCTGATGAAGATTTGAATGATGACTATGAAGATAAAGCGGAGGAGAGCAACAACGACATGAACACTACAGAGACCCAGTATGGACCCTTGCTACCTGTAGATACGGTTGTTCCGGTAATGTCTATTCAAGTATGGCAAAATATGTTCAGCTTCTAACTACTTATATGTACTTGTCAACTTTTACAGAGGTTGATTATCTTGGACGTCAATGGATTGCTGCTGATGCGGGTGCCTCTCAGTGACAGAGGACCCTTTGAGGATTTGCAAACGTTTCGGATGGGAACTTGTCGAGTCGTGGTTCGTCCAGGAACCAAGGAGTTTATTGAGTTTCTTCTTCCGCGCTTCAGAGTTGGCATATGGTCTTCAATGCAAAGGCAAAACTTATCGCCACTAGTTGCAATAGTTTGCAGTGTATGCCAAGCTCACACGTCAGATTTTGCCTTTTTGTATGATCAAAGAAAATGCGTTACTGTTGAGGGCCACTACCACCCTAAAAAACCAGGATTACCTCTTTTGTACAAACCGTTTAGCCAAATCGGTGTACCCTTTGATGCAACTAATACACTACTAATTGATGATACTCCCGAAAAGGGAGATCTAAATCCGCCGGGAACAACTATCTCACCACCGTCTTTCGAGGGGCATTCCTTCGATTTTTACCTTGAAGACATTCTGATTCCATACTTACAGAAATTGTATCTCAGTCCATTGTTCACGGACGAGTTTGTACTTTCTAATGAATTAAGATGATTCTTCTATCTGTCTTTGTCTTGTCTAACATATATATATATATATATATATATATATATAATATAGATAGACAGAGAGAGAGAGAGAGAGAGAGAGAGAGATTTGACGTGGTAAAGAAATGTATTTCAAGCACACTTTTTCACAGGGCACAATTGAAAAATGAGATCAATAAACTTCATGTCTTGAAAGTCATTTGTATACACTTGGGTTTACAAGAATATCTGTTACATTGACACTACTTCAACCCGACCATCCAACTCTTTGCACAAAATATCTTTTTCTCTTCGCCGCATCACCTTACGGCCAGCTAAGAAAAAGGAAAAATCTGATAGTTCCTTGTCCATTGACTCTTCAATGATGTCATTTCGCAAATGCTGAAGACTGCATAGCTCCCTTATTGTAACCACCAATAGTAGGCCATTCTCTTTATCAATCACTTCCACATCCACAGTAGGATTATCTTCCAAACCTGCAGAAACTTGGTCCATAGGAATGTACTTACCGTTTAGCATTTGTGATCGCATATACCAAAATGAGAGTAATAGTGATTGGCTTGCAATCATGTACTTGACAACTAGAGTATCAAGCGCGACCTCGCACCGTAAACCAATCTCTTCCTTTGCATACCATCCTTTGTCAAGAAGTTTGTCACAGGATGACTGCTGAAATGACTTGCACATGAACATAGTTTTTGTAACTCTGATGTTGTAGCTATGAAACAGCTCTATGAAGAGTGCAACAGGACAAAAGTTTGCAATTCGAACCAGTTTGGTAGGAATAGAGCTACGTAGAGACCTTTGTATATCCTTGTAGAGCTTACTTCGCATTGCCTCCACCATTGTTTCCTCGGGAACTGGCCAGTCCACAGTGTTCCAATCGGTCGGTAGAGGCAGTTTCACCAACATGCCATTCTTATTGCCTGAGCTAAGTTGGTAAAAGTGGTCATAAAAAAAGATTCCCTCATCAGCCAATCTTTTGCTGCTCCTCTCTGAATACTGTAGAGAACCAATATGGGCATGTACAACATGGAAGAGGCCTATGATGCACTCCACAGGCTCCCATTGCTCATAAGAAGAGGGATAAACATCTGCAATATATATAAGAAGAGTTAAACTAAGAGTATCAATAAGTACAAATGACAAATCTAATGTAATTGAGTTGTGAAGAGTAGAGACATTACTCATAACAAGCGGGAGAAACATTGCAAAATATATAAGAAAAGTTATAATGAGAGTATCAGTAAGTTCACATGTCAAGAGTACTTACAATTGCAACGTGGTTGATGTATATTTGATACATTTCCACCGTTTGCTATCACCTCTGGATGGGTAAACACATGCTGAACAAGAACTTCCTTTACAGATCTTTTGCCGATCTCAACTTTGAAATCCAACACCCTGGCCTTCCATGCTGAGCGGTAAACGTTGATACCACTAAACCTCTTGGGTCTTCTTGGTTGCATGAGGACCCATGAACCTTTGTTTATCCTTTGTCCAACCCATTGGTTGTCTGCACTTATTGAAGCTGGTATTGTAATTGAGGATATGCTACTACTTGGCCTTCTAGGCAAAGTGCCGTTGTTGTTTGTTGGTGTGAGAGACAGTAAACACCTTGAGGCTCTTGGGCGAGAAGACGTGGATGCCATAACTCTCAGAGAAAAGCTTTAGTGGAGGGAGATTCACTTTGAAAGCATTCTAATGGAGGGAAAGTGTTTTAAAATTCCAATATCTTGTGCGGGCTTAATGGTCACCCTCCAATACGTTAATGACCATGAGAGAATATCAGAAGTGGGACCACACGCAAGCACCTAAAAGCTCGGTAAAAGTAAGGAAATTACTATGCTACAATCCTAGTTTCGTGAAAGTTTAATGCTATTTTCCTATTTTTTGAGTCTTTCCGGGTACTTTTCTACGTAACGTAGCCTTCATGCTCATTGGACGCGCTCTATTTTTCTCTCTCTTCATATGGCCCTCCAAATGACCTCCAAAATTTCCTAATGCTTGACCTCCCTTGGCATTACATTACTCCCCCCCTTGGAGAATTGTTTTTGTACTCAAAAACGAAAGTAGTGAGATCTTCCGTGAAGAACAATAATGTTCTTTGCAGTGGCACCCTTTAAGGGTCCAACTGTCTGTTGGACCGAAGTACGGTGCAGTAGGAGGTTCAATGAAACGAAGAGTAGTAGCTTGATTCTCCACATTGTTGTCCTTTCGCAACCGTCTTGTGTTACTGGCTCCCGTCCAGCATAGTATGTAGACTCCATTTAGAGCGCATACCAGCATGCTAAACGAGTTATCACAACAAAAATGTACCCAAAAGAGTACCTCTTTTCACTTTCCATGAAAGTAACTAGTTGATGTAACTTATTAGGAAAATACAAGTCCTTGACTTGCTCTCAATTTTCATCAGTAAACAGCCCCACCATAACTAGTGTTCAAGGTTGAGAACCTGCAATATACATGAAGAGACTAAACCTAGTTGCAAACATGCTTTAACTTATGGTAAGCAAACTCCAACTAGAGTAGTACATGCTTTCTAATTGAATTGTTTGGTGTTGATGTATGCACTTTGCATATCCTTTAGTACAAGATTACACTTTGTATTCTGC
Source organism: Adiantum capillus-veneris (assembly GCF_014529385.1). Lineage (NCBI taxonomy): Eukaryota > Viridiplantae > Streptophyta > Polypodiopsida > Polypodiales > Pteridaceae > Adiantum > Adiantum capillus-veneris. The sequence continues at coordinate 109,961,235 of NC_140957.1, forward strand.
CTAATCTACCTATCCCCTCGGATACTGACAATAGAATAACTGTTTGCGGGTCGCCGCAACGGACGTCCATACCATAGCTCTCACACATCAACATAAAATATCAATACAAGGGAAGCGACTCAGATGAGGCATGGAAACTCACTAGGGTTTCAATCCCAATGAAGTGAACTCGATGAGATGCGACTACTAACTTGCAAGAAAATCATACACACTAAAGCCAAGTAATCTTCCTATGTCCTTCTACATAGCTCTACAGTCATCACGCTCGTTTACCATGCAAATCATGTTGGATTCGCACGAAAATTGAAGGGAAGCTACAGGGGACTATCAAGAGCATATCTTATCATTGTCACAACATTCTGGAGAGGTACAAATATCGCGATCGTTCATCCCAAAGTCAACAAAAACAGTAAACAGGTGATCCTAAAGGGTCGTTTTAGGGTCCCTAAAGCCTCTCCTAGGGTCAAAACAACATAAAAAACGCGTTTAAACACAGAAAACAGCGATTTAAGGTCTCAAACTCGTAGTCGAAAACCTACACCAAATCTTGAATGATTACACTTGAATGGAAGAGAAAAGTAACAGGAACACAATGCAATAAACGAATGTGAATTTGGATTACCATAGCCACAGTAGCGAAGATTACAAGTTGGAGAAAGAAGAAGCTCTCAAATGTACGTTGTCTTCTCAGTTTGTGATAAAAGAAGATTATGTTCAAACTTACAAAATTGACCTTTATAGTTTAGGTCTTTACAAATGACTTGTCCGGCCAAAAGATCCTACACTTCTAACTGGCTCTCTAATATACAATTGCTCCCAGAAAAATAATCATAAATTCTTTACAAGTTCTCGGCTTAGAGATGCTCTCTTACAAAAGAATTTTACAAGGGTTTCCCACAGAAATGTGACTCCTTCTCTGGAAATCGTAGCTTCGTCTGCCAAACACTCCCCCCTTCCTTATCCTTGCACGTCCTTGTGCATGTTTAGAGCTTTGGTCGTTGATGGGGATCCAAGGAGGAGAGTGTCACTGAAAAGCTTTGCGTGCGGAGCACAGCCTCCAGGCTTCTTGATGCTGTCTGAAAGGATTTTCACTTAATGTGTGCTGGTATGCTACGTACCGTGCCTTGAGGTCCTTGGCCATAGGATGAAAGATTTTTGAGTTGATTTTGAAAAAACCTGTGACGAAGGCCTCTTTAAATGTGTGCAAGTAATGTGAAGGCAGGTACATTAGTCTTGAGTACGTTGCCATCAGAATATGTCGGGGTGGTGAATCTTGCAAATTCCAACAAATTCATTGATGCCCTTCTAAGAACAGATTCCACGAGTGATTGTCGCCTTCAGTGTCTTTGAACACCTGGATGCAGGTGACAATCATCCGGGCTATCTTTACCAACATCTGACAGGCCACATCGGGGACATCCCGCAGCAAGGTGATTGTTGAATTTAGAGTGTTGACTACATATGCGCTGTCAGGACTGGGTAGTTCAGCTTTTTCTGCCTCGAGCCTTTCCATGTGGCAAACTCCTTCCATGTGCGTCTTCTAGGGACTGGGAAAAAAGTAGGATCTATTTGAATGTGCCGAGGAGCGTTGTGGTAGTTGGTTAGATCCTGTGGCCGCTTGTCCAGCCACTTCTGCCTCCATTTAGGGTGATCTTCGATGAGAGCCTGAGCTTCTTCAGTTGTCAGTGCTACACCTTCATAATCTCCATCTTTGTTTCGTGGCAGGGTCGGCCGCATATTTTCCTTCCATAGGATTGCTTCGTGGCATATCAAGGGAAAAGGTAGGTACTCATGGCCAAACCCCTCCACCTGCTCTTCTGGCTGTAAGAACGCCAGGGCCGCTGACTCCATTATCTTCTTTTTGTATATCATGTAATCTTTTGCTGGTCCCTCTGGCATGTCCTTGATGGTCTTAGTTAGATCATCTCTTATGTCCAGATTTGCCTCTGTTGATCCTTGCTCTTGTTCTCCTTGGTGTGATGTTTCAAGCAAATCAGGCATTTCTTGTCCTTGCAGCAGTTGTGGTTGCACTTGGGTTTCCTCTGTTATGATTTGCTGTTGAGAAATCAGGTCTTCTTTTTTTTTCAGCAGTGTCTCGCTGACCTGCCTCTGTGTCTCTATTTCTACTCTCGCCGCTGCCAATTGCTGCTCTAGCTCTCTTACCTTTTGCTCGTTGGCCGCCTTCTAGGCCATCATTCCCGATAAGAGCAGCTATCTTTAAATTTTTTCTTGCTCTAGCTCCCCTTTCAGCGCCGCTAGGGTGTTCATGCTGCAACATTATCTGATGTGGAGACAAATGCCCCAGCAGGTTCTTGGTTTGCCATCAAGGTTGTTAGCATACTTTTTACTGTGAGGTATGAAGTGTTAACTCTCTAGAACCTTGCACTTTCGTAAGCAAGCTGCTCCGTCGCTTTCTTTGCCCTTGCTGTCAAGTCTTGGCATTCCTTTTCCTTGGTTGTCAACTCAATCATGACATCCACCAGGTCTCTGATCAGAGACTGAGTCTGCTGTCGCTCAGTGTCTCTTTCCTACGTTGTGAGCTCTAGTTGTTCCCACAGGCTCTCTAACTCCTCTTGCCCAGATTTTTGCTTTTGTTGAGCCTCCTGTACCTGCTTTTCTTTTTCTCTCAGCACCATGTGGTGGCATTGGAATTGTTTTTCTAGGTCTTGCAAGGTTTTTCTATAGTCAAATTCTGCCATAGCCTGACAGGCTTCTTGGTACCCAATTGCTTCAGTAGGCATAGACTCTTTTTGTGAGGATGAAGGAGGAGGAGGTGGTGGTTTTTTGGTTGATGGAGAAGGAGGAGGATATTTCAGCAAGGGAGGAGGTGGTGATTTAGGTGAGGGAGGAGGTGGTGATTTCTCCACTTCTTGTACATGCCTCTTTTTCGATGCATCTTCCCTTGGCTGTGAAGCAGACGCGTCCGCTTTTCCTTTCTTTAAAATCTTTATTATTCTTTGGCGAGTCAAATCCGCCGCCCGTCGTGCTTCCACATTCCTCTCTCTTTGAGTTTTCTTTAATTTCTCTGCTTGGTTCGTATCTTCAGCCGCTTCTTTCTCTTTTGTTCCTTCAGTGGACTGAGAAGAAATGTCCACTTCTGCAGCCTTTTGTTCCACTTCTAACCTTTGTTTTTCAGCCCGTATACGAGCTGCATTTTCTATTCTTGCTTGTCTTTCCTTCTCGAACCTTTGTTTTTCTGTTTTTTGTGTTGCAGCAGCCCTTTCCTTTCTGTCAGCCCGCAACTTTGTCCTTCTTTCCTCAACTCTTTGTTGGGCCTCTGCATATGCTTTTTGAAGTTCGGACTGTGGCACTGTACTTCTTTCCCTCTTTCTTTTCTCAAGCGGTGTGGTGGTGTCTTCCTCCTCGCTTTCTTCAAATCCAGATGGTCCTTTGTCTTTTGACCCTTGAGAGTTTTCCTCGTCTTCAGTCTCCGTCTTTTCTTCATCACTCGAGCTTTTGTTGGATGCCTTTACCGAGCGCGATGATGTTGCGCTAGTGGTCGTCCTTACTGAGTGAGCAACCCACTTTGCTTGCTGAATCAGAGCCGTTTGAGAAATGACCGTCAGCAGGTCTTCAATCAGGCCCAAAGCTTGGTATGCTATTCTTGTTAGCATTGGCCTTGCACTCATGTAGCTTTTGTTCTTTGCAGAGATTTTCAAATTTGCTTCGATCAAGTTCTCCAGGATGTAAGAACCATAATCGCATCGGATGGTTCTTTTTTCAGCTGTTGCTAGAGCCATGACCACTGCAATGTGCAGGATCGGCTCGGTGTAGCGAGGAGACTTTTGTACCCTGAAATGCTCAGAGATCAATCTCATTGGTAACTCCAGCTCACCGTATATCATGTCACTGTACTTGTACTTGATTCCTTTTGCTTTGATAAAGGCCTTCTTGTTATCCAGTGACTTGGTCTTTGCCAGCAATTCGTGTTGCCCTGGAAGGAAGTGCCAAGCTTCGTTGATGATTTCTTTTGTGATCTTTACTTTTACCTTTGAACCATCCTTGTCGATGAGCATTGCTTGCCCATCATACTGTATCAAGCTCATGAGTTCGTGGGCCTTCATGAAGTCTGTTCCCCACGGCTGCAATCTGAAAAACTTCTCCAAATGCACAGCCCGCACAGCTTCTGTGACCTCCGGCCTTCGGTGGAGATTCCATATTTCTGTGGCATGATAGTCGTCTTTACCATATCACCATCAGCATCCCTAAACTTTGCGATGAAAATATGAGCAGGGATTTGAGCTAGTGTTTCATCCGAAATGTGAGCTTTTTCGTTTGTAGAGAGCTCATCCACTTCATATGGTGCTACTATCCACTGCCTTGCTTGCTTTTGGCGAGGCATTCTGTGTCATTAGAATCACAAGCTATCAGGACTTCCTTTCGCAACCAGTAGCATTTAGACTTTTAGTAAAAAGCAGTTCAAAAGTTAAAACTGATTATAACTTGAAAAAATCTCATCCATTCTTGTCCATATTTCACCAGTGGGACTAGGAAGACTAGAGCTATGACTGATTGAAATCTGAGCCAAATCTGGGTTTGAGGTACACCGATCGCGATCGTAGTACAGAGGCCAAAATGAGATTTGGTCACATGAATGGTTTGCTGGTAGCTAGAGGGTCATTTTTGTCCACTATGTCTTTTATTTGAACCACTTTGGAGTTTATAAGTCCCAATTTTGGGTTACAAGGGAGTTTTGGACTAGACTTTGGTTTTTCATGGGTTTTTGATGTCCAATTGGCTTGAAACTTGATGGGTGACTTGACAAGATGTGTAGTAGGAATTTGTTAGGTTTTGGTCAAAATCTGATGCTGAGGTACACCAATCGTGATCGTAGTACCTGTGCTTTCTTGGGTGAAAACTGGATAGCTTTGGTCCCCTATGCATGCCTAGCCCACTGATGATTTATTTTCAAGTTTGGACTTAAAATGAACAAATTCGAGCACTTTTTCACTGTTTGACCTTATTTTACTAAGTCTAACCATATTGGGTTTTCCTGATGAGTTCTGGTTGGAGCCTGGAGTTAGTTGATGTTAGTTTTTGAGCTTTTAATGCTTCCATGATGTGTTACTATCACCAGCCCACTCCGCTGTCTGATTCTGACTTGATCAGGCACTTTTTACCCCGTCTTTGGAGATTTTCCAGACGGGTATTTTTCAAGCATTCTTTCAATGGGATAATTGGGCATCTCTAAGTCGCCTTTTAGTCTTTGAAATTAGTTCGGCCAAATTCTTCCCTTTTGTGATCACTCGAGACTAAAATGGTCATCTTCGTCCTTGTAGGAGATTCTGAGCTCCATTCAGGATTTTCTACTACCGTGCTGACTCCTAGTAGGACTGGTATGCCTTCCAAACCACCCGTCATAATTTTTAGTCAAATTTTGGTAGTTGTAGGTCAAATTTCCCGATTCGGGTGTGTTTGACAAATTTGGCCCATTCTATGAGCAAAATTTGTGCATTTTTCATGAAAATTCAAGAGAGTGTATCCCTCATTGAGTTCTAAGCCTCGGCCAAGCCAAAATTTGTAAAACCTGCAACTGGGGGCACCGATCTCTATCGTACCATAAATCCCAAATTGAGTTTTGATACCAACAGGTTGTTGGCGAAGCTGAGAGGATGCCTTTTGCAATTTCTGTGCCAAGTTTGGTCAGTGGGGTACACCGATCGCGATCGTTGTACCACCACCAAACTGAGATTTGATCATATGGCCTGGTTCCTGACATTGTGGGGAACACATTGATGTGTTATGTCCTTGAAAAAGTTTTGTCATGATGCCCCCAAGGGCCCTTGACCTATTTGACTCAATCCGACTTTGATTTGATCTATTCTCCCGTTTGTGCAATGATTCGTGCTTGCATGCGTAATAGACTTGATCTTTACTTGATAAGGAACATACCTGTGAAATCTAGTATGAAATGCTGGCTCCGATCGTCGGTATGGGGCAGAAATGTGGCAGCTCGCTCTAGGTCAAGAAGCTCTGTTCTTCTCTCTCAAAATGTGAAAATGAACAATCAACTAGAATCTGGCCTCCCTGACCCATATCTTCCTGAGGTTTTCATGACATAGGGCTGATTTTCCTTACCTTTGATCTCGATATAATTTGCATACCATCTGTGGGTCGAACCGTTCGTCATTCTAGCGTCGTATGACCATTTGATGCGATTCTGGCGAAATGTGGTCATGATCATTAAGGCTGAAAATTGACATCTTCAGATTAGCTTCATATCTTCCCTGTTTGATAACCCTATCATGATACTTTGGCGTTTGCTTCCAGAACTTGATTCCGACACTATGGGCGATATTTGTTAATTTTTGGAAGATTATTAACGAAAATCAAACAAAATAAATTGAAAATACTTATCAAGTGGCAAAAGTTAGCCAAAAATTATTATACTCACCCCTAAGCATATATTTTCACTAGAAGCATCCCAATGCTCCGGATTTTGTCGTTACAGCCCATCATTATGCTGGTTGGATGATAAAAACGCTAAAAAATACCAGATTTTGATCAAATTTGTTCGAAATTGAACTCCAAAAAATGAAAAAAACAACAAACACACGCATTATGTACATATATACACGTTGGACCCCTCAATGGTCTTGAATGCTGCTAGATTCAACAGTTACTCCCCCCTTCCTAAACTGAGTCGTCTCGGACGAAGGTCGTGTGTAGGTGCATGGGTTTTGAAATCTGTGTCTATGCACGGCCGTGTAATGTGTCCCTATCCTCATGTTTGAGCAAATGCATTGCATAACAATGTGTTGTGCAAGATACGGGGACTGAATATAATTTTCAGTGGCTTTGGATGGCGAGGCTAGCTGTTTATGGAACAAAAGAGCTTGCAGTGTAATTGCTCTGTCCTTGAGTGTTGGTTTTTTGATGGCAACTATTTTTGGAATCCATTTGTATTCAGCTTTTTTCATATTTGCCAATTTTGATGTAGGTTCCTGAACTTTCTTAGGTTTCCATTGCCATTTTGTTAGTTCGGGCTTCCTGTGTTGACTTTTTGGTCTCCCTTCGATCTTTGTCGCCGAATTGTTGGTTGTCTCCAGCTTTGGTTGCCATTTCCACTCTGGATTAGCTCCTGAAGGTCTTTAATATGGTGTTGCTTTCGTCGGGAGTTGTGCCTTGGGCAGATATCTGTCTTTGTTTGTTCTGCATGACAGTTTTCTTTATCCATACTTTTTGAACAACCGTTTTCGGTGTTTCTGACTGATGAGCTGATTTCTTTTCGTCGATGGGGATAATCGGCCACGAGTAATCTGTTTTGGTGAATGGAGTCATATACGTGTTAGAGTTGTGTATGTACATCAGCGCATGTTCTGACCATTTGGTAACTGCATTGTACGTTCTCATCCATGGAACTCCCAAACATAGTGATTCTCTGATTTCTCCGTCTTTCATTACGAAAAATTGATGAGGACAACTATTTCCATCAATATTGATTGGTAAGTTTACTATCCCAAATGTTGGCATTGTTGCCCCGTTTGCGGCTTGTAAATCTCATGTAGATTGCACTAGGGGTTCATCGGTAAGCATCTTGTAAGTGAGAAGTTGACCACATTGACTCTTGCCCCTATGTCGATCAATGCTCGTTGATATCTGCCATACGGAAGTCTGACATTGATGCGCACATCGATTCCCATTCCCATTGCTCATCAATGTGAATTATAGAAAGAGGAATTTGAGCCGTATATGCTGGTTGAGGAACTCTTTGTTGTTGTAATTTCTATTTCCACTTTAAAATCTTGATTCTAGCCTCCTCCTGTGCTTGAGCTTTTGTTTCATTTGCTTTGTTCTTGCACTCCTTCACAGCGTGGATTTTAGCAAGCATCTCTGAGGTTAGTGGTAGGTTGTACTTCTTTAATCTGCAGTCACTAATCCAATTAGGCATCTCCTCTCCCTCTAATGTCACAAGCTTAATGACACTACTAGATGATATATCATGAATCACATAGGGTCCATTGCCTCGCTTTTTGAGTTTCCGGGAATGTTGTTTCAGGCTATACATTAAGACGTAATCCCCCGTAGAAAATTCCTTGTTGATAACATGTTGGTCAAAGAACGATTTCATGTTACGTTTTTGCACGTAGATTGATGCAACTGCTCTCAATCTAGTTTCATCCAGTTTTTCGAGGATATCTATTTGATTGGATAATTTATGGCCCATCCATTCTAATTCTTTAGCTACCCGAAGTGTGGGGATAAGAAATTCAAGTGGCAAAATCGCTTGAATTCCATAAACCATGTTAAACGGAGTCGTTTCGATTGAGGTTTTGTACGCTACTCTATATGTCCCTAAAGTTGAATGCCGCTTCTGATCCCAGTCGGCGGCTCTCGATTCACTAACAATTTTCGTGAGAATTGTCACCAAAATCTTGTTCGTACTTTCTGCTTGGCCGTTAGCTTGTGGGTGATAGGAAGATGACTTCTTGTGAATTACCATGAATTCATCCAATACGAATTCGATCACTTCATTGATGAAATGAGTCCCTCTATTGCTCACTATCTCTATTGGTAAGCCATATCTGGTGAAAATGTTCTCATACAAAAATTGTGCTGTCGTTTTTGCATCATTTTTTGTTGTTGCTTTTGCTTCAACCCACTTTGTTAGATAATTTGTTGCCACAGTAATGTATTGAGCGTGCGTTTTATATCCAGGAGGCGCAATCGGTCCTACAAAATCTATTCCCCATTTTGTAGACGCTCTTGCTCCCATCATTGGCCTCAAGGGCATGTCATCTCGTGCTCTAGGAATCTTTGTCCTCTGGCAATCATCACATCATTTCACAAACTCTTTGGCGTCCATGAATAGTGTAGGCCACCATATGCCAGCAATAAGAATTTCTTTGGCCGTTTTGTCAGCTGAGAAATGTCCTCCAGCTTGTCCGCCATGTGCTTGATCTAAGATAGGAATGTATTCCTCTTCCGTCGCACACATTCTCAATTGATTGTCTTTTCCCCTCTTGTAAAGATTGTCCTCAATCAATACATAGTTTTCTGCCTCTTTCGTGATCGTTTTGATACATGATCTACTCATCCCTTCAGGCAGTATTCCAGTGGTGAGGTATTCTACAATGTAGTTACTCCATCGGGGTGCTACAAATAATTTGAACAGAGTCGTGTGTTCTATCGGCTTTTGAAAAGTGCAGATAACACATGATTTGATATGCATATGAACACTTTGTTGCATTTTCGGCCAATATACACCCATCATCATCAATCTTTGATACGTATGTGCATGCCCATTGTGAATCCCCGTTGTTTGCACATGAGACTGGTGTAGATACAAGTCGTGTTCACTTGATTCAACACAAAGCCTAAGGATTTGATCCTATCCCTGTTTATATAGCCTTCCAGCCAGCATTATCAATGATCTAGATGTGTAATGGTAGATGGTTGTCTTGTCAAATTCAATGGCCAATAGTCAACAAAGGAATTACATCCTCGCTCCATCTTGGAACCATTTCTATGTTGAAGAGATATGCATTTGGAAAATCATCATCAACTCCTACAGGGCATTCTCCATGCACCATTCTAGATAAACGATCCGCTCTTTGGTGTGTAGTTCCCTTTTTTACTACAACCGTGAAGTCAAACTCAAGTAGTATGATGAACCATTGTACAATCCGCCCCGTACTGCAAGGTTTGTTTACCAAGTACAGCATTGCTTGGTGATCAACAAAGAATACAAATTTATTAGAAAGTAGGTAATGTCTAAACTTTTTCACAGCATAGATCATACCTAAACCCTCCTTTTCGGTTGTTGTGTAATTCTTCTCTGCATTGTTTAGTTGTCTACTGGAGTAACTGATTGGAAAATCCATGTTGTTTTCTCCAGGTTGTGCAAGTATGCATCCTATAGCATATGCTGATGCATCTACGTAAACGTGGAATATCTTTTCCCAATCCGGAGCCTTCAAAATTGGAGTGGATATCAATCTTTGCTTGAAAGTTTGAAAAGCTTTCTCGCACTCATCTGTCCACTCAAATTTAGTTATCAATGCGTAAAGTGGTTTCGCAATTATGGCATATGAGTAGATAAATCTGCGATAATATCCACAATGGCCTATAAATTCCTGTACCTCCTTTACCTTTACCCGTCGTGGTAGATCAACAATTACACTGATCTTCTCCATGTCTGTCGAAATACCATTTCTGGACACTATATGTCCCAATATTTTGCCTTGTCTTACCATGAAGACACATTTCTCCGGATTTAGGCAAATCCGATACAGTCTGCACTTGTTAAACACTTTGGTTAAGTGCTCTATGTGTTCCAATCTTACAAGAGAGTGAACGCACAAGTCATCCATGCAAATTTCTAAGAACTGTCTTAGATATTCTTTAAAAGCATGACCCATTAGCCTCTGAAATGTGGCTAGTGCATTCGTTAAGCCAAAAGCCATTACCCTGAATGCAAAAATGCCCCATTAAGTTGCAAAAGCCGTCTTGTGCTGATCCTCTGGCTTTATTGCGAGTTGGTTGTAGCCTGAAAATCCATCTAAGAAACTGTAAGCTTCTTTTCATGCCACTCTTTCTATTACATGATCAGTAATGGATAGGGGATAGTTGTCCCGAATTGTAGGAGTTCTTACTTTCTTGAGATTAACGCACATTCTCAACTTTCCATTTTTCTTTAAGACCACCACAATCGGTGAAACCCAGTCAGTGTGCTCAATTTCGTAAATAAACTCTGCCTCTCTCAGCTTATATATCTCCTCCTTGATCTTCCTTGCAAACGTCTCATTGTAAGTATAAGGACGTTGTCTGCTTGGTTTAGTGTCGTTCTTAAGGGATATTGTGTGTTGACAGATACTAGGATCCACCCCCTTAAGATCTTTGTATGACCATGCAAACACATCTCTATGTTGTTTTAGAGTAGCTATCAAAAGCTTTTCCTCTTCTTCAGTAAGATACGTGGCAATATATGCAGGTTTTGAATCTTCTCCTGGCTCCGCTCGATCTATTCGTTTGGCTTTTTGAGGACCGTCGTATGATGTACCAGGTTCCTTCAATTCCCTCATCGGTTGTTGCACTATGATTTTTCTATCTTGTAAGGTATACTTTTTATAATGGGACGGCACATCCATCTTGTCAGAATTCGAGTCCTCATCTGTTTCCATTTCAATTGTCCATATGTCTTTGAGGGTCCGTTTGAGCTTATTGTACTCTATTCTCCTCTCTATTTTGGTCATTCTAGAATCTGTTTCCCCCTCCTTATGTGTCTCAGTCGTTTGCTTTTCGCGCTTGTTCTTCTTGTTGTTTTTCCATGGTTTAGTTTTGATAAACCGGCCAGTGACCTTGTCTTTGACACAATCGTCAGCTTTTACAAGCCTTAGATATCCCGTTTTGTCATTGACAAGAGGCATGGGTTTATGCTTATTCGCTCTTGATTTCCTTGTTCTCTTTGATCTATACCGCTCTTGTCGACTAGGTTTTTGGTAGGAAACTCGTAAAACCTATCCGGTCTCGACATATACTTCCTATTTGTCTCTGATCCACTTGATCTTTCGTCATCAGTGTCTATCATTTGGATTTCATCACCCAGTGATGGAAGGTCATCGCTTAGTGAATCTGTGAATTCCTCCTCTATTCGATTCCTATCTCCCGCTACAGATATCTCATCAACTATTCTTTTACACTCAGTCTCACGTAGTGGTTCTTCTCGTTCCTCACTCTTTGATCCTGATTCAAGGATGACGCTAGCCATTTGCAACGTTACTAGGTCGTATCCTTCATGGTCACAAAACTTTGTAGGCGTGCATTCGTTAACACATACATCCAAGGTTGACAATATTTGAGTCCACCCAAATGGCTCAAATAAATGTTCCGTGAAAGGTTATGGGAGATAAGCCTCGTCTTCTACTGACCTTTCCAAGACACATTCCTCTTTTATTAAGTCTCCACAATTAGATGCTCCACACATCCAAACATGTGCTTTCGTTTGTATCCACGCAGGTATTTCTTTTCCAATCACTGTGGTTGAATCAAATTCTTGCACTGGTGTTTTTGCTACGTCTTTATAGCTGTGATCCTTCATGTTGATTTTTGTTATTAGCTCCTCATGCCTTAAGTAAATTTGGTCATACCCCCAATCTTGTATCATTTTGAGTTGACGCATAAAATGTCGCCCCAAAATAATGTCAAAGTTGTTCTTTTTTCCGAAATCTACCATGACAAAGGGGTGCTCATAGTTAATTCCACACGAAGTCACAACTATTTGGTCTAGGATTCCCAATGGTCTCTCTACATACCCATCTGTGAGTTGCAGTTTCATTCTCATCTTTTTGAGAGCTGGACGACCCCATTTCTCCCATATTTGCTTTGTAGCAATCGCAACTCCCGCTCCACTGTCTATGATAGCTATCGTCTTTATATCCTGATATTCGACAGGTAAGGTTGTATTACCTTATTCACCTTCACAGTAATCTCTAACCTTGTTTATGGGCACAGGTTGGGCTTTGGGCTGACCTTCTCGTTTGTTTTCTTCTACCGTAGGGTTTGTCTGAAGAGGAATCTTTATTCCTTTGTTCTCCATATTTTTTCCCATGTCTTCCCATAAGTGTGGTCTGACTCTCAAGAGTTCTGACAGTGTGATTGTGCATGTTATAGGTGTCGACATCATCTCTTGAAGACTTTTTGAGTCAATCATTTGTGGAACAACTCTCATCTGGGATGGAACTAATCTTATCTCCGATTGTGCCTCGTGTTCACCTATAAATGAAGGCAGGGTTTTAAGGGATTGAGCTTTGCTTTCCATCGAAACCTCCGTTCCTGCATCTCCATACAACGATTGTGTATCTCCTGGATAAAATTCGTTTTTCATGTTAACCTCAGGAATTGGTGCAGACTGTAACGTCGCGCTTCCGTTCTTTCTATTTCTAATGGTTTCCCGTAAGTGTTGTGGCCATGGTTCTTCCACTTCTGGAATTGGCATTATAGTCATTGACTTAGCATCATCAGTGGTGTTCGGCACCACTCGGTGATCCAATGACAATATCGTTTCAGGCCTGAGTCCGTTTACATGATCTGATTCATCGATCTTCCGCTTTTCTCGCTCTTTGTGAATCAACACTTCTTGTTTTGGGGTTCTAATCGCATTAGGTTTCCATCAATGCATGGGCTATTTCAATAAGGTGTTTATACATTTCCAAACGCTTCGTTTCCACTTCTGGTTGAGGATAAGTCAACCATGTCTGCTCTAAGGTTTGGTTTGTTTTTAGCCTTGCTTCATACGCTTGTAATAGGGAATCTAAAGGCTCTAGTACTTTCTCGACCAAGACTGATCCCCCTGAGGATGCTTTCCTCGGCTTGTTGTTGTCCTCAGCAGTTTTACTATCTCTCTCTTGTTTCAGTTGCTCTTTCATTTCATGTAATTCATTTTGCATGGCAATTTGGGTTTCAATCCTTTTTGCTTTCATTTTGTCTCGTTTCCCCTTCCAGGATTTCCGTTCTGTTCTCACAGATAAACTCTCGTTTTCTGTGGGTATTGGGAACTCGACCTTTTCTTCCAATGGCTTGTTTTTCTCTAAGTCCTTGGCTTGGGCTCTGGTTACCACATTGATTTGGATCATGGGTTCGGTTTCTGATCCACTGCTTGCACTTGGTAACACCCCCACAATATTCATTGTTGCTTTTCCCTTGTTGTCTGGATTCCGTAGGCAATCTGGCAGTATGTGATTCACACCACAACCGTCACAAAATCCTAAAATTTTCACTCTTTCACCCATGAAAGGACAACTACGCTCCCAATGATCTGAACTTCCAGTTATAGCACGGTCCAATTGGTGGTTGATTTTGAGGAGGTGGTCCCATAGGTTATCCTACCCTATTAGGATATCCTCTTGGTTTGTAGTTCTGGTTCGCAGTGAACATTAGCGTTCTTTCATCCACCAAACATTGATCCCTCAAAGGTTGTGCTACATACGTTGGTGGAGCCATACCCTCGTTATTTCCCCACGATTAATAGGCTTTGTCTGCGTACATTTGTGGTTCAGGTTCAGTTACGTAAGGCTCATTCGGTTCCTCGTAATAAGAAATTTGAGGTGTATTATGTGTTCCTGGTGATGTTTCGTAAGGTTGAGCATACCTAATCATGGCCCTATTTTCCTGTGGTAAAGGAGGTTGTTGATCCAACACAGGTTGAGGTCTGTCTACTCTTGCTACCATATTCACATTTGGCGCAACTTGATATCTTGGAGGAGGTGGTTGGGGTGGTCTTGCTGGAGGTCCATACGGCCTTTCCCTCACATAGTTTTTGTTGTAAAAACACTCATCGATCCGTGCCATGGTTCGTCCATTTTTTCTCTATGGTGCACCATTTCAGTACTCGTCCATTCACAACTGGTGCTTTCGGCTGTTGTGTGCACCACGGCATCAGGTGATCCCCCCCACATAAGTCACATTTCCTCATCTGAGGCTGTCTCATCACCGGATTTGATCTCATATGTTGTTGCATTCTCTTTGTTACTTCCTCTATCATTTGGTCAGCTGTCGGCATCAAAGAAGCCTGAGCATCTTTTTTGGTAGAGGGTTCACTCTTAATAGATGAAGAGCCACTGGTTACTAAATCAGTATCCTCTGACACTTCCCCATATGCTTTGCAGTTATCAACAAGATATAACACTTCCCTTGTAACCTGTTCAAATGTGCTACAGGCTTTCAAGTGAAGGTCCTTTTTCAAGGTTTTGTTTCTAAGTCCTTCAATGAAGAGCACAAACAATCTCTCTTCCTGCGGTAATTCTCTCCTTGGGCACCTCTCAATGTATTGCTTGAATCTCAAGGATACTTCCTTCATTTTTTCGTTGTCCTTTTGTGTAAAAGCAGATATCTGTGATACAGTATTATGCTTTATACCCCGTCTTGAGAATTCTTCCGCGAACTCCTGCAATACATGTTCAATATTCGGACAAGTTTCAGGGTTCAAAGGTTGAAACCATGTTAAGGCCGTCCCTTCCAAGGTCAGCCCGAATCCCTCATATTGAGTATGGAAATCAATGATCTGCTCTGCTCTTAAGACTTGCTTGAAGAGCGACACATGGGCATATGGATCCCCTGATCCGCTATACTTCTTTGGCATGCACTTCGCTACCTGGGATGGCCTCATCAATCTATGGTCTGCGACCAATCTCAATGCTCTCGTGTCTCGACTTAATTGTTCTCGTACATCATGGATATCGTGGGTTGCTCTCGGTGGATCCCCTGCCACAAATCTACTACTAGCTAGAAGGCAAATGTGATGGTACGGCTACAAATGTCGACCTACTGTGGTATGTGTAGAGATAGGAACCGCACTACTCCGATTTGTAGCCATTGATTCTTTGGAACGTAATGTTCCCATGGGGCTTGGCATAGAATACTGAGGTCGACTGAAAGAATCGGCTATATGAGTCCTCTCTCCACCTGTTGCGATCAGGTCTGGCATGACAGTTGTAGGTGTTGGTCTCAGTGGGCTTGGAGTGACATAATAATCATGGAGTGGTCCCCCAAAGTACGTATATCCTTCCAACTCCTTTTTATCGATTGTTGCACATCGTCTTCCATATTTGTTGTATGTGATGATTTTCGTTTTTGATCCCTCTGTGTAGGTGAAGACATAAAGTCTTTTCCTCTCTGTCAACTCATCGACGTAGGGTTCCTCGCCTCTATAATAGAGATCTTCCTCTCCATTATTATACTTGTATAGCCCCACGTAGACGTTGTCTGTATTGACTCTCAAAGTTTTGTTTTCTCGCCTTAACCTCGCATTAGGGAAGCTCATTGTTGGTGCTTTCTTCTCAGGTTCCTCGTCTACTTTGGCTTTCGTGCCCATCAATCCCCACTTGTCCACAATGTTAGGATTCAGGACTACCAAGTACATGATACCTTTGTCATCTAAGTACCTATCTCTGCTATAGCTCACAGGCACTAAGTCCTTGAACTCACTTGGTCTATCTTCAATTTTAACACAGTAGCGGTCCATACCATCTTTGTAAATCTTGGCACCTTGCTTGTTGTCATACTGATACTTTATGAACAATAGCTTCATTGTGGTCGAAGGGTCTGATGGTCCTGCTACCATGTTTTCTCTTTCATTTAGTTTTAAATATCCCAAGTTTTCCGTGAAATACTCGTAAGATCTCTCTGAAGAAGTATCGGAAATACTTTCTTCAGGGATCGGCTCTAACGGTCGTACTACACCTTGGTTTACACTCTCCTCTGTTGATAAAACACTTGCTTGATCCACTAAATTTCGGTGTTGGTTGTTGATTTGTTTTCCCGATCTCAAAAAAATGAAGAAAGTGGAATTTACCGACTGAATCCAAACCTCTTACCTAGAAATGGAGTGATCTTCCAACTCACACGAGTGCATGGATTGTTACTTGATCTGTCTCTGCAAATGAATATGAGATCACTGTATCATTCCAACTGTCAGTAGATTCAACAATTTCACAATGACTTCAACACAATTTTGCTTGCAGATTATTGACAGTATGTCCAATTTGGGTTTTGACAACTCCTGATATCTTAAATAGTCTAGGTCTATGAACAGGTCAAAAATGAGTCAAATCTGGCACAGAGGTACATCGATTGCGATCGTAGTTCTGAGCCGAAATTTGATGAAAATTCACCAGCTTGTTTACTAGGATATTTTAAGGCTACCCACCTGATACTTTTGTATTCATACTCCAAAAAGTCAAGCTTTTACCAGTTCTTGGCTTGAAGTACCTGATTTCCCAATTTTACCATGTTTGATTGATTTTGATGTTTGATTTGGGATTTGAGAGATACCTAGGCTTGTCCTATGCACAGGCTATCCCCCTGCATGGTTTCTTCCTAGTTTTAATGTGTTTTGGTCTACTAAAAGTCAATTTCTATGCCAGTTTAGCAGTTTTTGACTTGGGTTTGTATTCAGATGGTTTGACAGGTATTTTGAGGTTTCTGGCTCTTGGTCCTGTATACTTTTATGTTCATATACACCTGAGGATCTCATAGATGAAATCTGGTCAAAATCTGGCACTTAGGTACACCGATCGCGATCGTAGTTCTGAGCCCAAATTAGACCAAATTTGGCATGCTTGTAGACACTGATGTTTTAAGGCTATCCCCCAAGTCTTTTTGCATTTGGATCACCAAAAGTCAAGATTTTCCAGTTTCTGGGTCTGTCAGGCTAGTTTTACCCAATTGGCTTGATTTCCTTGATTTTTGATGTTTTTGGGTGTGGTTGCTTTAGACAAACTTGTTTAGAATCTTATCAGGAATGTACATGTCAAATCTTGTACTATTCTGGCACTGAGGTACATCGATCGCGATCGTAGTACCTCGGCCAAATCTGATGAAATGTAGTCTGCTCCCTCTGACAAGTGTTTTACAGTGTTTTGTGCTACCACTTTGTGATTTGAATCAATATCAACCCTGTTTGGTCAGATTTTCTAAATTTCAGAGTCTTATGGCCTTTTGCCAAAGTTATGGTTTCCTAGTTTCTCGAGTCTAACTTTTGCCCCAAATCTGACTGGAATGTGACTTACTTATCCTACTCCTAAGTACAGAAATGAAAGAACATAAAGAAATGAATCAAACAAAACAAACAAGACGGATTTCGGGTGAGATTTCAGTACTCAATCGAATTAGAGAAATTGAAGAGCAAAAATGCTTTGAACACTCTCACTCACAACTCCCTAAATCTCCTAAGAGAGGATCTAGCCGGTCCACTGACTCTGGACTCCACTAAGATCTAAACCCCTGTCTAGTAGCCTAACTGAGGTGTAAAATGGATTTGTGGATTGATATTCTTTTAAGGAAGCTAATTGCGCACTCGATCACTAAGTTAGTAGAAACACGACCAAAAAAAGCGAGCAAATAGACCAATTCAAGCAGTAGAGCAGCAGATAAATTTCAAAATTTTGCATGCCTCAAACGGACAGGTGCAAGTAATTGCACTGAAAATTGAGCTTCTAGTTGGACGAACAGGGACACAACTCACATGTGATTGCAGATTAGCCTAGTATGAGCAGCAAAACTTTTACTAACCGATACCATATCTACTAGGAGATATTTTTTTACAGAACAAGTCAACATGGACTCAAATTGAGCCGAGAGTTCAAGTACAGCAGAGCAAGCTAGTAGCAGTGGGCACACACGTGCAACTACAATAGAGTAGATTTTACAACTATATGGCTACAATGGAGATAAATTCTTATATGCAGATTCAGAAGGCCATAGATACTTGATGAGCAATAAAAGTAGCACAAGAGCCAAGATTATTTTGATCAGAGTAAAGCCAGATTCAGAGAACTCCCAGATGTTCACAGATTTCAGTGGAGCCAGGTATTGCAAGCTCAAAAGATGAAGTGCAAATAGAAGTTCAAAAAGTCAACCCAAATTTTTATTTGGAAATCTCCACAAGCCGCCAAAACATACAGGTGGTGCATATGCAATCAGGGTCATTATACATGGATTATAGTGGTCAGTCAAGAGCCAGAATTGCAAGATCCAACGGATCAACCAATAGAAGCTAGTCTAATTGGGAAACCAAGCCAAAGACAGTACAAAGGTCAAGATGAAGCATTCTACAGCTTGATGCAGCTTAGTGTTCTGAAAGAAGATTCCAACAACTTGGTCAGCATAGAAGCAAAAGCTTCTCAGCAAGACCTTGACTTGACAGAACCAAATGAAATATCACCAGTCATGGCGTATTGCTCATTTTGTGGACTTCCATTATCCAAAAACTTAGGTTTTTTGTTAGAAAAGTTGGCTTTTATACCTTAGCCAAGGTTCGAAGAATGGATTTCTAGCTATTTGGACTCGATACAAAGCTTGAAAATTGCATATAATTACAAACTTGGAGGCCCTCAACCCCTTTAGACTCATTGGCAATCAATAATATTACAATGGCTTTGGACTTTGCAAGATTTTTCAGTGATAAAAATGCATTCAATACAATCGATTGGCTTTAAAAAATGAGTGGCATCCCTTTTTATACTCTTCCTTTGGCTCTTGTTAGCTGAGTAGCTAACATTCCCCTCCCCCCTTCCTGTGTCGTCCGTAACACAACTACTTAGGGTGCTAAGTAGTGGTCGGGTTTTTGTGCCCCTGTCCTTTGTGCATGTTTCTCAAGACCTTGTTGGTATATGAGGTGGAGTTCTTTATCTTCAATGGACATAAGCTACATGGTTACTTTATTTTGTTGCTCAACTGTGGAGTTTTTGACAAATCTTGCCCGCGGACTTGATGACGGGGCCAAAGATCTTGGACCTATAAGAAGCCTATATAGAATGCTTCTTCAAATGTCTTCATATAATAGGATGGTAGAAACATAGGGATGGCCCAATATAGCATAAGCCCTTGGCGCCTTGAGAAAGGACACCCATGCTACATTTGATTTCTCTGCATGGTGAAAAGTCTACAAACATGTTAGGAGCATTTTTGTAATCTTTACCAACATGATGCATGCTAAATCCAAAATTCCACAAAACGGTTGAATGGTCGAGGACAATGTTTCCACCATGTATGCTTCTGTGAGTTGGTTATTTGAAGGTGGTGGAAACCTAGGGTAGTTGATCCAATTAGGCCGCTTTTGCTAGAGTAGAGAATCTTTCTGCCAACTTTTGACTCTTGGTACAGGGCACTACATAGGGTCTTGTTTATATGAGTCAGCGCATTTGTATACAAGATAAGATACCTGGGGTGTCGGTTTAGCCAAATCTCCCACCATTTAGGGTCGGCTTGGAAATCTTTGAGTAACCTCTCTTTGATTTTGGAGTACTTAAAATTTGATGAGAGGAAAGGATAGAGGTTTCTGATGCCATGCTTCATTGATCTCTGGTGGTGTGAGGAGGTTGACATTGGTGGAATGAAATATCCATTCTTCCCACTGCATGGGTTTCTTCCAGATGGTCTTTGTCTCCTCTTCCACCTACTTTTTTAATGCCGCTTCTTCCTGAGCAGATAAGATTTTCGATTGAGCGGAGGGTCCATCTTCATCATGAGAAATATCTAGCTCTGGAAGACTGGCCTCTTCAATAGCAGCTGCCTCAAAGTCCATAAATTGTAGGGTATCTTTACCGTGCATTGCAAAATCTACTTGTCCTTCCTCTAGTGTGGTGGCATGTGTCGTGGTAGTTGCTTGAGCTTTTCTCAATTCTGCCTTTAGTTGGTCAATTTCCTGTTGATATCTCTCCTCCTGCTGCATAAACCCGATGGAGGGCTCTCTTCTTTGCTTTGCTCTAGCTTCACCTCCATCTCAAGATCTTTAACTTTTTTTTCCTCTACTTTATATGCCTGATCTATGCCCTATAGTGTGGCTATTGTAGGGTTGTCCTTGAGCTGGTTTAGCAATGTATTTTTCTCTTGACACCTGGCTTCTGACCGTGCCACCTGATTATTTGTAATGTTGAGCTGAATTTGTAGCTGGCTGATTGTTGAAGCATAATCTTGTAGACCTGAGGTGGTTGTTGTGACTTGTTGCTCTTGCTGCTAATTCCTTGTCTATAGAGCTTCCAAATCTGCTACTGACTGTGCAGTTAGTTTGACCAATTACTTTTCTTTAAATTCCATGGCTTCTTTGTACGATTTGACAAAAACATTGTCCATGTCGAGCCTTTTATCTGAGAGCTATAGTCCCTTATACAAGCTATGGAGATGTTGGTGGCGAGCATAGATCTCATCTTTCATTTTGTCCACCGCATCATGTGCAAACTGGGCATATTCATCTATATCTTTCAGACTCTCCAACATTCTTGTATTGCTTGCTTTAGGTTGATCTATTTGTGTGTCATGAGTCTCGGTGATTGGCTCATTTGACTGGTTAGCTTGAGTACTTGGTGTCTCTATTGGGCTAATTCGTTCATCCACTTGCTCATTGATAGTTTCTTTGGGCTATTTTGTTTCTGGTTCCATATTGCTAGCAATGCAAGCGGTCTCCTTTGGTTGTGGTTGTATTGTGTCCTCCTGCTGTGGTGGTCCGCTTGGGAGTAATGTGGAACCTCTTCAGCAGGGTTGAATTGTTCTTTAGGTGAGTCCTCTCTAGGTGGTGTATCATCTTCTTCTTGTGCCTTGGCTTGCTCTCATTGACATTCTTCTTTGTGATAGAGATGTTCTAAGCTAGCCCGAGGATCGTCCTTCACATTGAACATTGGGTGTTTGGTTCAAATTTTGATTCTTCTTGGAGATGGTTTTCATTTCTCCTCAAAATACCCTTTGAGTCCTCTTTCTAGCTCAAAATCCACCTTCTCTCTTTCTACTCTTGCTGCCTTTTGGACTGGTTCTTTACTGCTGCTATAGGGTGTGGCTGTTTTGTGGCTTTTGTTTCACCAACCTTTGCTTTCCCTTCTTTCTTTTCTTTCTTTTGAGAGAAGTGCTTCCTCCGCAATCTCTTCTTCTTCCTTGTTGCTTTTCACGGCTCTTGCTGCAATAGCTGTTTCATGTCTAGCGACATTGACTAGTCTTGTCCTTAATCTTGTCCTCATTGGTGGAGCTCTTGTCTGCACTTCTTCTTCATCAGTCTTCAATAGCCATAGATTTTGCTCCGGGGCACGCAATAGATGCTCTACCTGGACTATAGCATGGTAAGAAATCCGTGTTAGCACTTGTGGAGCTCCCAAGAAGGTGATGTTCTCTGGCTTTTTCACATGAGTAAGAGTTGTGTGAATATATCGGGTGTGGTATACTTCTGTCACGCGCTTCTCTCTTAGAGGCCTGTGTGAATGTGGATACCACAACATGATTTGGAAATGTGTACCTGGGAGGTCTTTTAGTATGAAATGAAAGTGCTCTGCCTGGACTATAGCATGGTAAGCAATCCGTGTTAACACTTGTGGAGCTCCCAAGAAGGTGATGTTCTTTGGCTTTTTCACATGAGTAAGAGTTGTGTGAATATATCGGGCGTGGTATACTTCTATCATGCCTTCTCTCTTAGAGGCCTCTTTGAATGTGGATACCACAACATGATTTGGAATTGTGTACCTGGGAGGTCTTTTAGTAGTGAAATGAAACTGCTGATGATAGAGCTGAAGTGCCCTCTCTGTCCCTCTTTCCTTTAGATCCAAGAAGGAGGTTGACCAACTGGTGAAAATACCAGCTATTGGAAACCCTCGGTCTCCCACAGGTTTTCCTCCTCTTTGTAGCCTTAGGGCTTCAACAACCTGGTCCTCTGTGATGTGTACCTCTGTTGGAGAGTCATTCAAATCTAAGATGGTTGCCCTTCCTTCTTATGTGATGATGTGTAGGAGCTCATAAGCCCTCTTGTAGTCTACACTACAAGGCTCCAGTTCAAAGTAGTCTTTAATTAAGGCCAATTCTTTCCCAAAGTGGCATGACTGCCTCTTCTTTGACAAGATCTTGAGCTTCCTTTGGAAACATCTAAACTTCTAATTTAGATCCATGTGCTCTTTTGAATGAGCCATGATATATAGTGACATGTTGACTTTCTAGCTATCCTCTTGATAACCAGGTGACATTTTCTTCCTTCAGGGAGTCTTCTTCTAACTGGTATGGTGGAAGCTCGACAATTTTTTCCTTCATGGTTTCCTTCTTTGGAGCTCCCGAGGTAGATGAGAGTGAACCTAGCAAGGCATCATCCAATTCATTGGTCAGACCAAGTTAGCAAGTTCCAATAAAGTAGAAAAAACAAATAAGGCGTAAATGAGCTCTAAAAAGCACAATCTTGGCAAAATTTATCTGAGGCGCGTCTAAGACATAGATGAGTGCAGGTACATGCAAATTTGTGTCAAAGTGAATGCATAGGAAGTGTATAGGTTGTTAATGATATGCATGGAGTTGGATAGATTTTGGACGCTTATGGTGAGAATTGTGAACAAATTTGTGTCTGCTTTATCGCTTTCATAGCTTTTGGTGACTGATAGGTTTATACTGTGCCAAACTTGATGAAACTTGTCAGGGTGCTTTCTTTGACCATTGTAGACATATCTGTGTCTTCAAATTGCAAGTCAGGTCCTCCCTGTAGCATTTCTATCTTAGGTGCACCTAACATAAAAATGAATGATTTGGGTAGGTTTTTTGTTTCTGGCACCCTAATTGGTAGTGGAGGGTAGATTCTTAATGTCCCATAAACCTGGGTTTTGAATCGACTGGTTAAAAGTCATTTTTGGGGTACTTAAGTCTATTTGGTGCGGTAAAGTGCATTTGAGAGTAGTTGTGCATGAAATGAGTGTACTAGTGTCATGTAGGCTCTGTAAGGGGTAGGAGAATCATGCCAATGTGAAAGTGTGTGCAAAATGTGCTTCCATCCTAGCATATTATCTTCGGCGTGCCTAAGATAATTTTTATAAATTAGTGCAATTTGGGCCCTAATCTTGGCCCATATAGCTTCTACTAGGTTAATTATGAAGGGTGAAGCCCTTGGTTGTGCGTCTTGCACTTGTTAGTATCCTTGATTAGGTTGACAGTTCCCTTTTGAGCCCATCTTGACTTGGAGACTTTAGCCGCTAGTTGTCTGCCCTCGGAAGGTTGGTAAAGCTCCAATGTAAGGTGCCCCTTTAAGTTTGAGGTTAAACATATTAATATTTGGCATTGTGGTGCAAGATGTCGCTTTGCGGGGTAAGGATATGGTCATCTTGTTGTTCTTTGATGATTGGGCCTTCATTGCATCCCTAACTCTCTAGACTTCCCTAACATGATAGTCCCAACAGATATGTGAAATTTGGTCAAAATTTGGGTCCTCTATCTTCGGCACGCCGAAGATACTTGGTCAATTTTTCTCATACTTTCTGCATCTTTGACCCTAGCAATGTGTTGCCCTACTAATGAAGAGCCTATGGTTCACTTTTGGTGCAATATGGAGGGCTGATGTGGAAGGTGTTGGTGGGTCTGATCCCGAAAATTCCCAAATTGGTATGATGATTACTGTGCCTCCTACTGCTCGTTTGGTTGACAATGTGATATTCAAAATGCTTCTAGACATAGTTAGGAACTTATCCCTCATTGTTGGAGTGAGTAAGAGCCGACAAATAGGGGGTAGGAGAGTGGAAGGTCACCAGAATCCCAACCCAGAGCTCACTCTCTAAAGTCTAGAATGCAAATGAGAGGAAAAATGGCCCAAACGACTATGCATACTTGAATTTTCCAACACCCCCTGTCCAATGCCCACCTGGTGAGCCTAATAGACCTTACAATGTACTCCCGGATCAAAAATCTCTAAAAATTGACATCCATGGACCTTTTTATCGCATTATGTTTTGGATGATAAGTGAGTTGGAGTGGCAGCTGAGTTTTATGATCAGAATTGCTTGAATTTTTTTTTTTTGGCTTTTCCATTGAGCTTTGAGATTTGGTGTTTAAAGTCGGAATCCAATTTTGAACTTCTTGCTTGTTATTATTTATTTATTTGGCTTTTATTAGAGAAATTAATGAAAAATAACCTAACTGCTCAAAAAATTCCATCCTACACGCAAAAAATACTAAAACACTCCTAAATTTAATATTTGGCCATATTTTTGTGGGCTACATTTTCATAATGATTTTGGCCAAAAAATACATAATATAAGTAAAAATTGCACCATTTATGGCTTTTGGCAGTTATGTACAATATATACACATATAGAGGGATTAACTTATTGCCTTTCCCAACCATCGTGTTATGAGGGCAACGGCTAATTTATTCAAGAAAGATCGTACGTTAACACACAATTACTTCAAAACATTGCCAGTTTTCTTTCAAGATTGATATGCTTTGTCCATTTTCAGATTGTTTCCCCCCATCCTTGCTTTAGTTCGCTAGAATAACAGAGTATTTTGGTGGTGCAGTGCAAAGTCGTGTCTATGGCCCTGATTGGCCCTATAATGTTATTGATGTCAATGCAGTTAAAGACAATATGTTGTGCAAGAGGTGGGTCTTGAGTATTGTACTCAACTGAAGGAATTTCGCTAGCGAGGTATGTTGTGATTGAACTCTCTTGAAGAGTAAATCCTGTAGCACTTGAGTGTGTTCTATTATGGTGTACTACCTCATTTGACTCATGCTATCTCAGATAGTTTCTCCTTTTTTGTTTGAAACTATAGATTTGTGCCACAATACTATGCTTTATGACCATTTTAGAACAAGTAGCGACAAATTTCATGGCCAAAGTTGGCAAGTCGATTATTGATCCAAGAGGTATAGTCTGGAACCAAGTAAGGTCTTTACCATCCAAGGCCATCCCAAATCCCTCAAACTGTGTATGAAAATTGATTATGCACTCAGCTCTCAACGCTTGTATGAAGCTGGCCAAATGGTCACACGGGTCCCCAGTCTCACTATATTTTTTAACACACTTTTGAAAATCTATTGGTCTGACTCTATGATTGTGTTCAACACCCACTCTCTCCCTTCAGAGTCATCATGACAAAATGATTCTGCTAACAATCCCTAAAGAGATGAGCGGAAAGTTCTGCTAACTAGTCTCTTTTTCTTGATTTTGAAAATGTACACAATTTTCAAGGGCGTCAATTGTCCTAATCTGGCATGGGTAGTCCATATCAAATCCGTAATATTTTTTTCTTCCGAGAAATAAACTCCAAGTCTTGGGTTATCAATGGGGATACGTTTCAATAATTTAACATGTATTAACTCATACTCTTCTAATTCTAACATTGGAGGTCCCTCCTTTATAGCCTTATTTGGTATTAGAGTATTAACCTCTAATCTCCATTTATTTACTGAATCAGGGTCTTGTACCTTGCGATACTATACTCCCATTCAGTCTACATATATGTCTTCTTGTTTGTTTTCCCTAACCTCCTATTCAAAATCAATGGTTTGGTCATCTATCCTCACTGTAAAGTCCTCATTTGGGTCCAAAATCTAGGCTTCATACTTGTTGGTCTTGAAGAAAGTCAAGATGTGCTTGAACTTGAGAGAGGTCCCAGTTCTCGATTGTGTAAAAAAAGAAGACATATTTAAGCTTGAATCGGAGTAATTGTTTGGCACTTCTTCCACAATAGTTTCTAATGGTCTCCCTTGATTTACGCTCTCTTCTGTGGATGCTCTGCTCTTATTCTCTCCTAAGTCAATCAACTTTCCCAAAACTTTACCAGATCTTAGGTTCATATATGGATTTACATAACTTAATTGAACTGATACTTCAAACTTGGAAGGTTGTCTTTGGTTTCAAACGCAATGCTTTTGTTGTTTTCTCTCCTGTCATTCACAAAGTCGCAATTCCATGCATGACAACACTTAAAGCCGTATGTGATTCAACAAATGTCATTATTCAGTCACAAAATACACCAAAATTCCTTTTTCCAGTGCCCACTAGACCCTATGTGCAAAAAATGTGAAATTTTGCTTAGTTTTATCTTAGGCATATCTAAGATGGCTCCACCTATCTGTAAGGTCTATTTCAACTTTTATCACACAATTGGGGTATTCATAGCTTGCCAAAGTCAATCCTGGTTTCAAAATGACAAAATTGCTTTTCTAGTGGGAGATTTATCTTTGGCGCACCTAAAATAAATCTTATTTATATCAACAAATTCTTGGCCAATGTGACTTGGAGTAGATTCTACATGTGATTTCAAGCTTGTACAATGGGTTTCACAAAGTTTGGATCATTGTTTTTTATCTTGTGGCCCAATTTTCCAGTTTTCTTGGTGTTTGTACCCTTACACAACTCCAAATTTGATGAAACTTGCTCAGGAGTTGTCTTATGGTCTAATTAGACTCTTTGTGTTGAAAGTTTGTTAAAATACCCGAGTATACAATCTTTGGTACACCTAAGATACGACTCTCTCAGATTTACAATTTTTTTTTAAAAAAAATTCACAGATTACATTTCCCACAAGTTTTAGAATTTATCCACACCCTGGTTTCAAGTTTTAGCATGATTTGAGTTTTCCATGTGATTTTTTTCCGAAGTCTGTGTTTTTTCAAATTTTGGGCTCGACCAAGTGTTTTAGTGATCCAAAATCAAAGGGAATAGTCTCATCAAGTTGGTCTACCACCTTGCAAGTTCAATTGTACCATGTTAGTCCCAAAAACCCTTTGTCTATCTTAGGTGCACCTAAGATAGATATGATAATTTTTTTGTTTTCTTCTATGCACCTTACATCAGATGCAATTGTGATGCTTTTCTACTTACCCTACTCCTACTAAACATGAAAAAACAGTAAAAAAAGATAAAAAGCTTAAGCTTCGGTCTAAGATCCCTACTCTCTACTTAGGTGATGCCCTTACCGACTACAAGCTCGTCTCAAGGACTCTCTACCTAATTAGTCCTACTAATCTAAAGCTCTCAAGGTCCTTATCAAGTATATCTACTCTCAAGCACCTTTCAACCGTGATAAATTCAAAAAGTGTGTTACTCTGGCCGAAACTAGAGGAAGTAATGGAAATTTAAGTAAATACTTTGGGATTTTCTCTAGTCTAGGTTGCCTCGTCCCCGCCGTCAATGACGCCAAGATGTCGGGCGGATACCAAGCCTCACCATATTGATGATAGCAAAGCGAGAATCACAGACATAAAAATTGTCAATCCGTGGGATGTAGCCGAGTCGACTAGTGCATGGAGGCTACAAGAGATAGCTAATCTCTCGGAAAACCCAAGTCTAAGCCGTTCCTACCTATCTTTGTCTCAAGTGTGTGTCGAAAGCTACTTTCCTTACCACAAGCTTGATTGGATGTTTTGGCATAGCTACGAGTCTCTGAATGCAATGAAACTTTATGCCTAGCATGAGCAGAGTATTCTTAACGCCCTCATGTACTCAAATGTCATTTTTGACACTCGAAAAAATTGCACCTAAGATAAACAACCTATTGTAGGAGGTCAATCAATTTTGGTGGTCGAAGCACTCAACAGCTTCCTTTAGACGTGCTCTACCTATTCGTGAGGTCAAAAATCTATTTTGGCGTGTATATTGTGCATAGGGAGCAAAATCAGCTTATAAACATCACGACTAAGATCACACTTTCATCGCGAGAAACTTACGTGAAATGGAAGAGCTTTCACTTGCGAACACAATGGTATACTCAAAATAGCAATGCAACATCGTACAAGAGAGACACAAGGAATCAAAGAAATAGTAGACTCACGTTGAGCTTCTGCAACAAAAAGCTTACTTAGATTATCCAGAAACTTAGGTTTTTAATTACAAAAGTTGGCTTTTGTACCTTAACCAAGGTTCAAAGAATGGAATCCTAGCTATTTGGGCACAATACAAAGCTTAAAAACTGCATATGATTACAAAATTGGAGGCCCTCAACCCCTTTAGACTCATTGACAATCAATTATATTATAATGGCTTTGTACTTTGCGGAATTTTTTAGTGATACAAAGGGATTTAGTATAATCGATTGGCTTTAAAAAATGAGTGGCGTCCCTTTGGGTGCTCTTTCTTTGGCTCTTGTTAGCTGAGAAACTAATAGATGACCCTCTTTCCATGCATTTATTGCTGCCACAATAATGTCTCCATGGGAACTGAGGGCAAGGATACAAAGGCCATCAAGTCAAAGGGTGGTAAGGGAAAGGGTGGCAAAGTTGTAATCAACTCTACAAAAGATGTTTCCACTACACAAACAGTGAGTAAAGGACTACAACAATGGTTTCAAGGTATCCTCAATTGTGAACAAAGTGTAGTCCCTAATGGAGTCATGGACGATTGGACGATTCAAATTGGGATCCTATTTTATTGATTCCATTGATAAATGTGCATCTGTACCCTTCATGTCCATCTACAAATTCTTGACAAGTTGCTAATGCTCCATATTAATTTTTCTTGGAATATGAAGCCTACAGAGAGAAGGGAATAGTGTATAAGAGAACTCAAGGCTATTCTATTGAGTGTTGGTCTACATGGTGGTGCAATTGAGCTATCAAAGGATGAGAAGGCATTTGGAAGTACACATGGTCGCCCTAATAAAATATGTATGGGTGGTAGTAAAGCTAAGCATTTGCTTTTAGACTATTCTGACTCCCGAAGTCCCACTGAGTTTCAATTGTGGAAAAAGGTGTGTGACATTACCACCTATAGACTGTAATGAAGCAAGCTTGGAATTAAGTGTGCTCATGTATGGCAGTCTGTTGATGATATTTTTTGTCTGTTTGAAAACACAAATCTAACTTTTGATGAGATATCCACCTTCAGTTTGTAATCAATAGTTTTACAATGCAAATGTTTGGATGCCTAGGGGGAAACACACATAACACATTACATGGTGGGTTGAACAGCTGGTCTCTACAGTCAAAATGCGTTTGTGTTTGAGCTGAAGTTTTTTTCCAGCACATTCTTTTTGCACATGGTGCATTTTTTCTTGACACCTATGGTTCATTAGGCATCTCAAGTTTTCAAGGAATGGAGTGCTTACGATATCAGGCAAAAGAGTGTATTTCAAAAATACACGTCATGGAGGTGGAAGAAAAAGGAGCAATGCTCTACATGAGATGTTCATTTGGTTCTACAAAGTTTTAGCCAGGAGAGAGAGGACGTAGACTAGAGTGCAAAGAAGTTTGAAATGTAGAATAGAGAAAGTGGTTAGCGTTAAGCGATCAAAATCATATCATGTTTCAAGTGCAAAAGATCGATTTTGGTGATGGTTGGAGACAAGTTGATAAAGTGGCAGGAGTTGGGTAAAAAACTAATTAATTTTTGACACTAACCATTTCTATTGTAAACATGCATTGTAATGCCAAGTGATTTATTGATGTCCTAATGAGTGGTTCCATGCGTGAAGTTTCATTTTTTTTGAAAAATTTTACATTTTTAATAGTTTTATTAAGTTTTTAAATTTTTAAAAAACTTAAAGTACTATATAATTCAAAAGTCAATACTTGAAGTTTACTTCTCATTTGCACATTCTAGAAGATCCTCTCAAGCCCAAACAAGCACACACTCCTATCTTCACCACATGTACGATACACAAGAGTAGACCACTACGCACATCCATGTCACCACCACTCACACCACTAAAAATCCGCAACCAACACCTCATGTAGAATCCACAGCTTCAAATCCAACCTTAACCACTTGTGGAAAACCCAACATCACAACCCACTCCAGATGCTCAACAACCTCCCCAACCTTTGAATCCGGCATATTTTTGGTGATCTCCCACGATTACATCATGCCTCACCCGCACAGCTCTATCGGATCCCCCACCAATCTCATCTCTACATAGAGCCATATATGAAACAAGACTAAGTGAAGAAGATACTAGGGTTGGCTGTTAATAAATGAACAGGTCTCACCTATTGTCGTAGCACACGGTATCTACACTGTGAAAATTTCCCCCGCGGCTCAAACAAAGGGTGATCAAAGTAATACCAGGTGACCCTGTTTCTGAAGCATGAGAAACCAAGAGAAGGAAGAGAAATGAAGAGAGGGAAAAGAAAGAGGCAGTTGAGAGAGAAGCACAAAGAAAGCAAGAAGCAGAGAGAAGACAAAGATAGAAGGAAGAGTGACAGAGAGCCGAGATCAAGAGAGACCACTTGGAAACTCTACAAGCACAGGTAGAGGCAGAGAGGAAGGACAGAGCTCGAGCTACCCAACAGCCAAAGCTAGGAGCTCTAGGCCTTCAAAAATTCATCAAAGAGAAAAACAATGTGCAAAGTAGAATAAGGACAAGATCACACCCAAAGAGCAACCTGCCCAGGGAGAGAGGACAAAGTACAAAAATGAGTGTCCTCAATGAGCAAGGTAGCCAGCTCCTCCACCACCGCCAACAACATAGAAGAAACAAAGATAGAGGCCAAGAACGGTGATTTTGAGGAAGATTCAAAATATCAGAAGCGCACTGGCTGATTATACCAAAAAAGTGGACTTCTCTCAAGTGGCGAGAGAGATAATGGATGAGTCTAGTGATTCCGTGACCGCATACAATGTGCAGATTTATTAGCCCTACAAGATGTCGCCAATGACATTTTGGTGTGGCTATTTCAGGATGGTGTTTCTTCTATGGTGCATGCAAAGCGCGTCACCCTAAATAACACTGATTGAGCTATGACAATCAATTTGCGAAACGAAGGGAGCCTACATAAGAATTAGTTCATCCCATGTAACCTCTCTTTATGATATTTGTAATCTTTTTATATGATATCAATGATTCAAATTTCTACCATTTGATGCAATTGTAACAATTGATTATGTGTATTGTATTCTTTTAGTATTTGAATTTGTCAAATTGTTAAAATTAAACTCCCTCCCCCGGTGAAGCACTCGGCGGCCGACGCGACAAAGCCGGTGAACTTTTGTCAAAATTGGGCAACGAGGGGGCCGTATGGAGGTGGTGGGATGCCCACTACACACCGCGATGCCCGACGGGAGACAGGACTCCCATGACACAGCGCGCCGAGTGACGGAGTCGAGGGACGTAAAAAAGCCATCTGCACCACGATGTGTAGGGATCAATGTTGACTTGTGGGATCGCACAGTGCAAAACAAGTGTTGTGGTGCATTGTGGGCATCTTGCCACCTCCGTATACGCTCCCTCCGTTGCCCAATTTTTTTTAAAAATTCACTGGCGGTGTCCACCGGTCATTGGGTTTGTGATTGGGGGAGGGAGTGTACACACATTGTGATAATGAATTTTTTTAAGCAATATGAAAAAAATAAATATAAAGTACAAATTGTTGATAAAAATTTGTAGAAAAGACAAAATTATTCTCTTGTTTTGGTAATTACATCATGGCTGATTAGCCTTTTTGCGAATTACATCTGTGGGTATGGGGAAAACGGCTAACCTGACGCCAAGTGTTTTTACAATTTCTACAGGGTTGGTCACTCCTTGACCTAGGCTTAAGGTACAATGGAAGAGGAATGACCAAGGGTGCTTGCCTATAAAAGCATACAAGGCCACCACTTGGTCCACCATTATACATTTGTGAGCATTAAGGGTGAATCTTCAGTGAGGATGGCACTTAATGCTTTGCACTTGAGCAATTCCGTAGTACCATGCTTGTAGAACTCTGTGTGAGAAACTCCAAGAATTGATGGTCCCAAGTGGCTCAAGTAGTGCCACAAGGAGCTATCCCTAACCATGGGCATGTTGCAATAACCTCAAGTTTGCATTGTGAACTTATCAACATGGTATGCTATCTGCAAAAAATTCTAAAGTACTTTAACACTTGTTGTAAGGAACTATAGACAATTGATTAGGTTAAAAAATGTATACCTCAGTGTCTTCATCCATCTCTTTAAGGGTTTTCCTAGTAAGGTCAATTCTAGAGCGATCATCTCCACCCATAGGAATCAACAGTTTGTGTGGATTGAAAGAGCTTTCCAAGATTCTCTCATAAAAGGAGGCATATGATTTGATTTCCACAAGGGTGCTTGCAACCGTTTGCACCAACCTCTATTTATTTTCACTAGGGAGGAAAGAGAGGCTTGCTGAGAGACTTTGGTCTTCAAAGTCAATTTGAAACTTGACGTTCTCTTCCTTTCTACTGGGATCCTTCATGCCCGCATAAATACCAAGCCCGGAGAGTGACTCATATTCTCTAAGTCCTTTTGTTTTGGCAATTTCTTGGACCTGATCATGCCAAGAACTACCTCATCAACAACCTGCTTATTGTTTCTCGTTGTGAGTATCTTCCCGCCATATCTGAGTTTCTCTCCTTTGCCTTTCTCACATGCCTTGCCAAAGTCATCTTTTCTCTTAGGCAGGTCATCATCACTTGCAATCGCCTTAAAGACCATCATTGATAGTTTCATCATCGATATGTAGTTTAGACCTGCTCAATTTCTCGTGAGCCTTCTATAGTCTTGACTACAATCTACTGATGATGCCATGAACGTTTAGTGTGCTCATCATCGCGAGCAATCGATTGCCCATTCGACCCACACGTGCTTGTCAACAACCTGACTTCTTGGCCATATAGCACATATATTGATTTGGAGTTCACATTCTTTGAAACCTTAAAATTTTCCACTACCACTATTTGGTTTTGTAAACCCATGTTCTAATGGTTAAGAACATCAAGTCATTCTCACTTTATGTGCTATTTTCAGGCTCTAAAGCCCTATTTTCACATAGCAAAGTGGCACTAAGGCCTTATCTCTACACACCAAGGCCCAAACTTCATAGAGCAACAAGAAGCTGGCAAGAGAAGCGCACTTCAAATCATTCAAGCATGACCTTTCAAGACCACAAGCACATTCCAATCGTAATGTGAAGGAATGAATGAAAAATTGTACTACCGACTTGTGAACAATAGCAATGAATCCAGTAGAGAACCGCTATGATGTATCATGGGACATTGAACCATGGTCATTGAATGCAATGAGGATCACCATGATGTATCCGATTGAGAAATGTGAAGTGTTAAATCTAGTGAGAATTGCATGATGTATTGGGTAGATGAATCATGTTAGCCCTAGGAGTATGCCATGACATGAATACATGAACCAAACCACATGAAGTCTTTGTAATACCCAAAATTTTCTTAAGGGGGATATTGTTAGGGT
Source organism: Adiantum capillus-veneris (assembly GCF_014529385.1). Classification (NCBI taxonomy): domain Eukaryota; kingdom Viridiplantae; phylum Streptophyta; class Polypodiopsida; order Polypodiales; family Pteridaceae; genus Adiantum; species Adiantum capillus-veneris. The sequence goes on from NC_140957.1 coordinate 109,994,603, forward strand.
AATCCCAACTTGTGGCACCATATGGAAATGCCCTATAGATTATGACATGGTCCAATAGCAAGGGGGTGCAACCTCTCTAACCAATGATTGTAAAGCACTAAGCCTATTTGAGAGGCTGTTTTCTAATCAATCTTTGTACTTTGATCTATCATGATTGTGTCTATATTGTACCTTTAAGCTTTTTTCCTAAGCTATGCCTAACCCTAGTCTCATTACTCTAATCCTAACCCTAGCATCATGGTGAGCTTAAGGCTTCATCCACCATAGTCTATCTTACCTATGACACTAAATGTAGAGCACACTTCCGCTCCCCAATTCTAAGATGGTTGACCTATCGGAGTGATGGCACAGTTATCCATCCAACTCACTCACTAGTCGTTCACAATAAACCACTATACTATTTTCCCTTTATGTTGTATTTTCTCTTTTATGCATTGTAGACTTTTTATCTTAAGTGAAGAAGAAGAAGAACTAGGTTTTTCTTCCATCTCTACATGTGTGTGTGCGTGCGTGCGCGCACGCGCACGCATGTGCACACACGTGTGTGAGTGTGTGTGCGCTGGCAAGAGCTCGAGCTCTCTCCTTCTCTATCTATTGATAGATCTTCACTATTCCTCGTGTGCCTTGGAATTTGCAACCAATTGCAGTCCTAAAAGACTGCACATATGATGAATGAGACAAATAGGGTTCTATGTGACTTTATACCTCAAATCACAATGCCATTTCTTGATGATGTGCCTATCAAGGATGAAATTTTTAAGAAAAATACAAAGATGAAGCTAAGGATTTGAGGGCATGCTGTAAATTTGTGTAGACCATATTGAAGATTGTGTGAGAAGATTTTGTTAAGGTTGGAAGAAGTAAATCCTACATTGAGAAGTTTCCCAAATCAACAGGGGTTCCCTAACTAACAAGAGGGGTCTCCTTATGATGGAAATGGTGTGTGCCAAGATTTTGATACGCTTACATTAAATCACAGAGACTTGTTTCCAACCCACGTTGTCGTGCAGCTCCATTTACATTATAGGAAAAAGAGCAAAGAAATGCAAGCTAAGCTTCTTTGAAGCCTACACATTTATTGGGCAGTGATCAGGGCTTGTTAACAGGCCAAGTTTAATGATTAAAGTATGCCAGATGCGGCTTAAAAAGGGCCAACTGATGCCTTAATCATGATAAAAAGGACTATGTTTGAATTGAGCACAAATGGGATATTATGATCTAAAACTGCAATGCTTGAAGTGCTCTACCGGCCTATCTTTACGGCTCGTAGATTGGAGCTACGATGAAGAAGTTATGGTAGTTTGAAGATTGAGTCGATTGTAGATCCGTACAGTATTGGGCAACTGTAACTAGAGGGGATAGAAATGAAATGAATGCATGGGCCTGAAGTGCTCACTTTGTGGAGCACGTTGGTCTTTTTAGATCATGATTGGAGTTCCGATCGCCAAGATATTGGCTGTTAAAGATTCACCGGGGGCCGGTTCCGTACTGGTCCGGTCGGCTCGGTTGGTGTCTCAGCTGGGAGTTTTTGTCTTTCGTCCAGGTTTTGGAATGCGGGAGCAGTAATAGCTTGAGGAGTCTCATGTCCGGGATGCCATTTCATACAATGCTTGGCCGGCAGTGGTCGTGATTGGCAATACCCGGCTAGCAGGAATAAAACTCTGACACTTTTTATTGAATGTGATGGGAAGGCCTTACTTCAAATGCAATCACTCATACTTACATCTAGCACGCTTGTGGCACTATTCAAGGCCATTTACGGGCACAAAAATTCACGGTAATATTACTAACCAAGGGATGTTGGAAATAATGATGTCGTGTTTGGCAATGTTTTGGCCGAAATGTATGCCTAATGTGGTGCCCTTACGAGGGAAGCCTGCCGCCCAAAGGCCCAAGGGCCGACTTAAACAAAAAGGCCACCCAAATTATGAAGCCATAGTCTAAAGGCCGCCCGGCCATTGCCTAAAGAGGGGGGGGGGAAACCCAATTAAGGGTTTATTGAGTGTGAAAGGGAAAGAAAAAAAAGGAGGAGAAAGCATGCACGCAATGGCCAGAGCACAGCAAGAAGGAAGAAGAGCTTGCGCTTGGGCAGGAGAAAGGGCGGCCAACCTCGCTGATGAAGCGCAGATTCTCAAGACCCTCTAGCGCAGTGATTTGGTCCGCTTGCTGGAGAATTTAGTGCTGCTCCAAAATCCTGCTTGCCACGTCATACGGGTGTTTTTACGCCTCCCTAGCAACGACAGCGCCGTCTTGCTGAGGGAGGGAGAGAGCTATTAATAGGTTCGTTCTTTTTGCATGAAGGGAGGATTATTGACATGCGAGGTAGCAAGAGGGCAAGGAGCTTGGTCGAAGCAAGCAAGAATCTTGTCGAGGTCAAAGCAAGCAAGCTTGAGAAGAAGCTTGTCGAGGCTTGAGCAAGCTAAGGCGAGAAGGGAAGGCAAGCAATCTTGAGAAGGCGAGCTTGGACGAACCAAGAGAGGAGCTTGAGAAGGGCTTGTCGAGGCAAGCAAGCAAAGCTTGAGAAGAAGCTTGTTGAGGCAAGCAAGCAAGGTGAGAGTAAGCTTGAGGCAAGCAAGGAAGGCAAGCTTGGTTGAAGCAACCAAGGGAACAAGCTTGAGACAAGCAAGGCAAGGAAGGAGTCAAGCTTGGGGGAGCATAGACTCTCTCTCTCTCTCTCTCTCTCTCTCTCTCTCTCTCTCTCTCTCTCTCTCTCTCTCTCTCTCTCTCTCTCTCTCTCTCTCTCTCTCTCTCTCTCTCTCTGGCCTTGAGAAGAACGAAGAAGAGCACTCTTGGTCTTGAACCAAATCACGAGAAGAAAGCAAGAGAAGGCATGCACGATAAACAAAGCAAGGTAAGAAGCAAGAGGAAAGCACGAGGCAGGCAAAGCAAGGGTTAAAGCATCAGATAGCAATTGAAGAGCAGGAGGAAGTTACAAGTAGAGAATGGCAATTAAGCCAGTCCAAAGCATAAAGAGCGGGAAATTGCAGTACAGTTTGTAATAATTGAAGCTTGATGATCGAGGCAGTGAACAGAAATTAAAGCTTGCAGACTCCACGGGGCAATTGAAGCAGTTGAAGTAGCAGAAAAGAATTTTCATCACCGACATTAGTCGGAAGGTTGATTAAGCATTTTGTTAAGTCCGGTGTCATTAACGGCCCAGTTAATCCTGTAAATAGGAGCTTAAACTGCTAGTTAGCAGATGATCCAAGTGACATTGCTATTAACAACCCTCCTTGGCTAAGAATTAAGTTGTACTCAAAGCTTTAATCAATTAATTGAAGGGTATGGTGATTTCCAGATTCAGTTGCATCTGTTGTTCTCATTCTCTCTCTTTCACACCTCTCACAGCCAGAGGCCTTGCCCGGCTCACGTTTCGAATACATATCCCCCGACAAGGTGCTCTTTTCTCAGGGTAGGGGGCATAATGATTGCTTTTGTAGGCTTTGTTTGTGTCTTCCTCGTCAAGAACGAGGAGGATTGGAAACTAGGCATGTATTTTTATGTTATCAAATGCTTCATGCTCAATTGCAGAATGTACATGAGGGTTTTGAGAATTAGTGGATACCTTGACCTTTTAATTACCTCCACCTTCCTTTGTACCTTCAACATCCATGTTGGATATGGTCAGTTCTATGTGTGGGGTTTCTTGTATCTTGTTTTCCGCACCACCATTCCATTTGCATAACTCACATGGAAATCTTTTGCAAAGTGACTAAAACCAGTGCATTTGAATCATGCTCTTAAAAATGGGCCAAACTTGAGGGGGATCACTTTTAAGCTGGAGCATTGAAATTTATACTCTCTCGAGGAATCTTGCATACATCCCAACAAATGAAACTTTATTTGCAGCATTCCCAAATGTTTTGCTTGGTGGCACAAATAAAGGAGTTCCTAAAGTACTTGCCAAGTCCTTAAGATTGTCCCACAACCAGATAGGTAAGTTCACAAATTCAACGCACACCTAATGAAAGACTCAGGGTATTCAAAGAAGGGATCCCATGGAAATACACAAATTGGGAACCTATTCAAGTACAATAGGCTAAGGGCTTTTAGACATGATCTTAGCAGCTACATTAGGGTTAACCAAATTGTGAAGAACCCCTTTGTAAGATAATGGACATAATCAACCATCCCATCATGGTTGATAGCTGCACGGATAGAAAACCAATTGATGAGCTCTACTTTTGATGGTACCCTTCCACAAAGCCAAACACCAAGGACACATCGGCCTACTAGATGATCTTTTTTAATCAGTGCAAGTGCAATTTGCACTTCTATCATATATGGGAGGATTTTTGTAGCGTTTGGAAAGCTTTGTCCCCAATCTCCTGGTCTATAATAGACACTAATTTTCTTGAATCCGCAAATGCTCGTTTATCGCACACCTAGGTGCTCCTTTCACTAGCTCATATTGAATTGAATACAGTTGTGATTCTAGTTTGGCCTTGTGTTCTCAAAACTCAAAGCATTTTTTGCTTGAAGATCAATTATGAAGGAGTCAGCTGGACTGGGAGTGTTTACCTCCTTACCTTCCCCTCCCTTGTAGCCTTGCAGTACTTCACCAAAGAAGATTCTAATACTCAGTGTTGTTATAGAGTCCAACCCTTTTGGCTTTGATGAATAAGCAAGATGAGCCATTTCTAGGACCCTAGGGGCCTAGTAGAAAATCTCAAGAAAATTTGAGAGATGATGGGAGCGGGCTCCAACCAAGGGCCCTAAAACTTTCCCAATAGCTTTAGGTAGGGGGGAAAAGTTGAATGACCCTAAATGCGCTTATTTATGCTTGGATCTTGTGACAAGGAGAGAACAACACTAAGATTGCCTACAATAAGAGCACTTAAGTGCGCTTATCTATGCTTGGATATTGGGAGAAGGAGAGAATAACCCTAATTAAGAAAGAAGATTTTGTATCAAATGTGAAAGATGATGACAAGCACAAATGTTATGTATGGACAAAACTTATGACACCAAAAAGAACCCATTTTTAAGCCAGTTGCTACATTCCTCATCATGATAATCATGATTTCCCCTTTTATGATGGCATGGATAGAGATCAGCCATTTTTTATTTTAAAATCAAAGGTTATGTTATTTTCTTTGTGGATATGAATGCTCGCACAAAAACATTGCAACATGATACTCAATAGTTTGATATGCCATACATTTCAAGGGATTTGGAGAAAGTTCACTTGTGTGATCATACAACAATGGATGACAAAGAGCTGGATCATTATGGAAAGTTACTTTTACACATGTATAATAGCACATATATGCTCATTACCAATGGTGTATCTTTATGGAGTGAAACTGATGAGTTTACATGTAGAAAACACAAAGAGGATAGTGTGATTGACTATATGCTACTCTTCAAATCTATCATGTATCACATAAAGAGTTTTACTCTTGGCCAATGGCCCTCAAAGTTACACCATTGGACCTTATGTATTGACCTTACATGTGGAGAGACAACTAATCATGATAATCCCAACCAAAGAGAAGAGAAGTTATCGCTTTGTATGGATTTTGAATGGTCACCGATGTATATTTAAATGATTGAGAGAAAGTTATGGATGAAAAGCTTCAATATGACACACCATTGGAAACTAAATGGGAAGCTTTCAAGAAAGTGATTTCTTCTTGCACCGAAGAATGATTTACCCTCAGGGGATTCTCCTCTTAGACATGTAAGTTACCACATGAGTTCAAATGAATGGGGTTTTTAAATTCCAAAAACTTGAAATTTCAACAGGATTATATTAACAGAAGGGGTTTTTTACTTGATTTTAGAGAAAAACCCGTAAGTGTTTGAAGAAAAAGGGATCATTTTATTACCTTCAACATGTAAGTAAAGGGAAATTTTAATACCCTTTGAATGCACGTTATATGAATAGTTTCTTAAAGATGCACCCCCTGAGGCTTTACCATAAAGCATGTCCATGGTATAACCAAAGGTAGATGATGCAAAAGGTGGTTTGATAACGAATTTCAAGATACTCAAAAGTCCTTAATAAGCTAGATGCAACTATGGACAAAGAAAACTATCAAAGTCATTTGCATCCATACAAGACATTAATTCAAAAGAACAAAAGAACATGGAAGTCAAGTATCTATTTTTTCAAGTCCAAGAAAAGGCACGCGCATGCGGAAGAGTTTGTAGAAACTTGAAGGGAAATCGGGTTGAGAGGTTTAATAACTCAAATCTTATGGATATGTACACACATTGTAGGCAACTATATGAGTAACCAAATGCTGGAAAGATGCCATTTTATGGTTCACTTCCATGTATGCTCTCGTTTTTCTACTATTGAGGATGTGTGCGGCGGGCTTGAAAAGTTGGCCACTTGCAAAGCGGGACATCTTCAAGTATTTTACACATGATTGGATGTGTGATATGTTTAACCTTGCACTTAAAGGAGGGGATGTAAGACTGCAAATAACTATCGAACTATAATGATTATGGCCAACCGCAAGTGGCATGAATGTGCTATGCATCATTTGGAAGCTCGAAAGAGAGCATACTATGCATTTGAGAATATGTGTAATGGGGTTCTCAAGAAGTAACTTTTGACACATTAGTGACACCGGTTCTTCTTTATGGAGTTGAAGTGCGGGGAGGGAGCGTTTCAAAGTCTACATGGATGGAGTTTGAGAATGTATAAAAGTTTTTCTTTAGAAACTCTCTCCAAGTTAAGACACAAACACCATTTATGCTCCTCCTCCTTGGCTTAGGATCTCTTCCAATTGAGGTTATGGGCATGGAAAGGGTTGTGAAGTACATGATAAAAATGTGTCAAAACCCCTCACATCGACTTCCTATAATTTCATGGGAAGCAAAAAAAATGGTTCAAAAGGCACATAAAAGCAAGATCTTGAGCACGATATGGATGCAAGACATAAAGAAGTGGTTTGGAAGGTGGGATGCATTATACTTGCTACATGATGCCTCAATAAACTCCCAAGTGAATGAAGCTTTTCTACATTGCCAATGAATTCTTGGGAGGAATCCAGGGGCTCATGCTTCATACATTAGACCAACCATATTTCCCTCACCATGTTCTTTGTTGAAAGAGGAAACCATACACACCCTTATATGCTTGAGACTCACCCTTATATGCTTGTTAGCGATACGTATTATCACATCCATTTGGTTTAGCTCCCACTCCCTTTGATGTGATACATGGATTTGGGGCAATGGAGACGAGTCAGATTGATTGTGTAAAGTATGCTTACTTCAAGTTCAAGAGTCTAAATACCACACACTACTAGAGTACTCAATTTTTTATCACATCCAACCTTGCTTCCCTCACATTCTTAGCCATGACTTAGATGTACAAACTTTCCTCTCTTATCCACACTGTGGTCTCTCCATTGTGTCTCTCATCACCCAAATTTTGGAGCATCAAGAATCACTTATCAAATAATGGACGGTCAAACATCTCTTGCGTGTCTAACCAAGGTAAGAGGCACCCGCCTTTACCCCAACAACCTCCCAATTAAAGAAAAATGTGTTGATAAGTGGTACTATTATAGGACCTACTAGTATGTAAAGAGGTATAGGGAGGAATCTCGTCTCAACCTATTCCTATTGGCTCTCTCAAAGACAATGCATGCTACCATATAGGCTCTAATGGTGTGCAAAAGCGTATATCCCTGCTAGAATCAACATGCATACCCTGTAGGTGTCTTGTAATGACCTACAGTACTCTATGATGCATCATGCTAGTGTCAATCTCGCATGACTAACAACCCCAACTGCTCCCACTGCAACTACTATGTCGGGTCTCAACACTAAGAGGTCGTACATGACAGTCCCAAAGGCTGATGATAAAATCATAATATCTGCTAGCAAATCCATGCCAATCGCATCAACGCCATGTGTAGTGACTCCACAATCTATCCACAATAGGTATCTCAATTCTTACTGCATCGCCACCAAAACTAGCTGCATATAGATGGGTCAAACCTCACTCTAGGGTAGTCATCACTCCCTCATCATGCATAGGGACTGTATCCACATGTTCTTGTATCGCCATATCAACCTCTAGCATGAGCATGTCAAAGAACTCTATATCGCTCATCTCCATGGTAGGAGGCATCTCTGTCCTAAGAGGATAAATCCAATGTCTCTCGCTAGAGCATGGTCGCTCTAACTCTATATCTTCAGACATGTCGTGCACAACACAATGGAGGTCATCTGCAAAAGACACATGCCTCATCTCTGGTTGAGTACATGTACTCATCTCTCGTTGAGTACACGTTTGCAAAGTCACTAAGACTACATCGTCTCGCACTTGTGACTCACCGCTCAGCTCCTTGACTAGAAAAGCATCAAAATCTGTGACCACCATCGATGTTGTTCTAGACATGAACTCAAAAGTTTTTCTGCTTGACATGTATGTTCTCAAACCTTGCATGCATAATAAACGAAATGTCATATTGCTCATTAGAAAAGTGTACTCGCCTAAAGTGCAAACGTCTGCATGGCAATGGACTCATAGAGACTATGGTGTCTCTAACACCAAGAATGTTGAGAAGAATCAAACAAGCACCACAATGGCCTTACACTATCACAAGCAAACCTCTTTTCATCAAGTAAGACTCGTCAGTCAATCGAACATGACACTTGTAATCTTTGAGGTGGGAGATGGAGAGATCAAACTCCTACAAGCATAAGGTACATGCTAAACATCATGGAGTAAAAAACATGGCGTAAAGCACTAGTGTACAATTGGCAATCGTGAGACAAAGTCCATGCATGTCTAGCTGAACCTACGGGAGGAGGATTATCTACCACAATCGTACTCTCAACAACAACCAATGGGATCCTCCGTTGTTGCCAACGCCTAAAACAACGTCTCCTCATGTGCCCTGGTTCGCCACCACAATGCCAACAAACCACATGTATGGGCCTCTAAGGTTTGCCTGATACACTAACCTATGTATCCAATGATAAAATGTCATGCAAGATGCCACAAAATGAGTCTATAAATCAACCCACACAAATTGTAAATGCACTGCTCACAAGCGCATTACGCTCTATCAAAACCAAAAACCAATCATGCATAAATTGTGACATATTCAAAGAGAGCGCAAGCGAAATGACCATCCGTATAGGCACAAGCCAAAACTTGGCTAAAATGGCTCTCTAGCACCTGTCATAAAACGCATAAAACTTGGCCAAAAAAAGGCAGAGTCTATTTTGTAATTGGAGTAAATGACAAAGCAAATCTCAAACCATAAACTGCATTAAAGATGTCAAAGTGGGAGATGATCTCGACCACTATAAACTGACCAAAAATCTATCAACAAAAGATATGACAAAGTGGCAATAAACCTTGACCACTATAGTCTCCGAAAGAGGACTCAAAACCATAAACCATAACACTACTCAATACCAATGAGTGAAACGCCAAAGTGGCTCCACAATTTCACCTACAATGGAAATTTGCACTCAACAGACATCAGCGGAGTGACCGCACATAAACAAGTGCCAAAATAGGTGCAAATAAAAAACTGATCAATGTGGAAACAACTCTCTGAAGAGAGCTCATCGGCACTCAAACGTGCTCGCCAAAATGCATGCACTATGGGCATCAACCACGTGCTATAACCATATGCAAATGTGTCCGCAAAGATCATAAACCAAAGCACAAAACTGCTACTAAAGTGTCCTATGAAAACATGGGAGAGAATCTCCACCTATGTGCTAAAAAACCCACATCTCTCAAGAGACTGCTTCGATGGTGTGTAAATGCCTGCATGATCCTTTACCCAAATCTACACATGGATCCTAGAGCTGCTCCTCCACTAACAATTCGGTCGGTTATTCCATGAACAAATCTTACAGATGAAGAAGTTGAGATGTTGCTTGATGGAGGATTTCAAGTGGAGACAATCGGAAAAGAACAAATGGGTGCATCAACAATGTGGAGTCCTCCCAAGGGTAGGTGATTCCTCTACCGCTTCAAAAAAAATAGGTAGTAGTGGTTCAATACTAAGAAATAACATAAGAGTCAAATTTTGTACTTCCATTTTGGAGGAGGTGAAAAAGAAAATTGGTTTGGTTGTTTTTTTTAAAGGCTAAGGTGATTAAAGAGAAATCCATCATATACAATGTACATGGAGTCTCATGCATGAAACGTACATGTAGGGGTGTATGAGGTGCATATCAAGGATGAGCCTTGCACATGCTCTGATTTCATTGACAAGGAGGCCAAGAAGAAATCTTATTTTGGCTTGCAAGCACTTGTACTTCATTTTCTTGAGAGTCCTTGGATTAAGCCAAAATGAAAACATGTTCATACATTAGCCTGTGCTACACAAAATAGATGTCTACAATGCTCTTAGCTGTGAACGCACATATCCCAACCTATAGTAAAGCCCCATGCTTGAAAAATTTTGTGACACCTTTTCAGCCATGTGTTAAATCTAACCAAGTTCATTTGGATTGTTTTGATATTCGACCACTGGCAAAGATGTTTTGGATTATCTTGGTTTAATAATCATTCTATCTTTCCACTTGTTAGACTTAATCACGGTGCAACATGATTTAGACATATACTTGTACTTGTGTGTGTGTGTGTGTGTGTGTGTGTGTGTGTGTGTGCGTGCGCGAGAGAGAGAGAGAGAGAGAGAGAGAGAGAGAGAGAGAGAAGAGAGAGAGAGATAAATCTATGATTGAGTTGTGTTAAAATTTGAAAGAGTGTGTATGTGTTTAATGATTCAAGTGTATTTTGGTCCTTGGTATATGTGTGCTCACCAAGGAAAGAATTTGAGAGAGAGAGAGAGAGAGAGGGGAGATTTGTGAATGATGGATGTTTGACCGAGGTGTGTTTGCCAAGGGAAAAATTTAGAGAGAGAGAGAGAGAGAGAGAGAGAGAGAGAGAGAGAGAGAGAGAGAGAACATGTGTATGAGTGTACATGAGTAAGGCAAATAATATCCTCGGTTGTAGCATCATCCTCTCGACATAGATTACGATGTTTGAAAGAGTGCGCGTGTGTGAGTGCAATGATTCATGTCAAATTATGAGCTTATATAAGTATACATGAAAGAGGCAAAAAAAGGGAGCTTTTTAAATGATGGATGTTTTCTCGGGTGTATTCGCCAAGGGAACTATTTTATGTGTGTGTGTGTGTGTGTGTGTGTGTGTGTGTGTGTGTGAGAGAGAGAGAGAGAGAGAGAGAGAGGACAAGGTCGAGGGAGGGCCAAGAGAGAGAAAGAAGGAGCAGATCCTCAACTATGAAGGGTTCAGAGAGGAAAAGAATCTTTTTGGAATCTGATCGTCAGATTCCAATAAAACGCTCGTCCAAAAATGCTTGCCAAAAAACATTTCCCGGGTGGTGGGATTGACGGTAATACTTGGAAGTTTTGGGTGTGGGAATCTCAAGGCTATCCAAGGGTGAAAAAAGAGATTCAATGTGATTGATCTGATCAACTCTCAAGTTGTTTTCAAACTTGCAACCGGCCTAGTGAAAGATTCACCCCCTAACCATCACTCTCTCTCTCTCTCTCTCTCTCTCTCTCTCTCTCACACACACACACACACACACACACACACATGTACCTTGAAAATTGCATGAAATTTAAACATGACAAGTACACAAAAAGTAGGTGGATTGTGTCTTCAGTGTCCATGTATACTTTTGTAGTTTGCTTAATGGCTTTCTAAAACAAGCTTTAGGCCTAGAGCTAGGCATAGATATGACATTTAATTGGGCTCTAAAGGCCTTAGTATCCATATGGATGAAGGTCCTCCAATTTTTGGTGTTTGACAAGTGTCTTTCAAAGGAGCCTTAAAAGTCTTGAAGGGCACTGTAGAGAAAGCCTTTCACATGATCTTTCCACATACTACATTTGGTTTATTTTGGAAAGGTGCAACAAATGATTTGAAGTTTGAACATAATAAAAAATTTAAAACTTTTGAATAATTTTTAAAAAAACCACAAATCATTTTCAACTGAAGAACAGGGGCTTGTCAAAAACATTTTTCCTAACCAAAGAAATTAAGGGTACACTTGAAAGTTTGTCGGTTTTAAGGTCAAAATATTAAAAATTTGTTGGTTTTTACATTAAAACTTATAAATATTTATAAGTTTTTGTCAAGGCTATCTCATAATCTATCCCGGATTTTTCAATTGATCTAGCCAGTTAAAAATACACTAAACCCCGTTTTTTTTCAAACATTGCTTACGATGGGGACACATGTCCAAAGGAAAATATTTAAAGATTACATTTTTCTTTTAAGTTATAAATAGGTCTTCCCATCATTGGAATTTGGTCCTTCGTTTAAAGCTTTCTTGATTTCTTTTATTTTTTTGTCTTGGTTTATTTGGACTACTTAAACAAGTGATAAAATCAAGAGGCTTGCCAGCCATTGGGAGGATCAGGTTGCGATACATATCATACAATCAATTCACACTACTTTCAAATTATGCACATGGACTCGATACAAAGAAGAATTTGAAGAAGTTGGAGAGGTGCTGGATAATTAACCTTCTGAAAGGGAAAAAGAGAGAGAGAGAGAGAGAGAGAGAGAGAGCCTCACTTGCAGTCTTGTATCACCATCTCACTCGGTATTATACGCCTTCCCATTAGATAAAAATCCGCACCTACAAATGCTCTCACACACCGCAGCCCCTTTCTTCATCATGCTCTAGCACAGCAGCCCCTGGAAAGAACGTAGCGGTGAAGGTGACAGAGCTTTGCCTCCACTTTGCTCCACCCCCAACAGTAGCCCCTGGCTATGGCCGTGACCACTCTCTCTCTCTCTCTCTCTCTCTCTCTCATTCATAAAATCATCAGCCCCTCCTCTTCCTGTAAGCACATGGACAACGCTTCCAAGGACGTTGCAGCAAGCCCACCGTAGCCGCAATTCTAGCTATCCTTTAGCAGCATCTGATCAAGCTTAGTTTAATTACATTCTTGGTGTTCTCTACAGCGACAGCGCTCCAACAAATATGGAGTATTTGTCTCCATCAAAACTGCATGACGACGAGCAAATACCTGCTCTCCAAGCTGATCTCCTCGCACTCCGGTCTCACCTCTACGGAAGCTTCCATGGCAAGCTCCAAATACAATCTTGAGGCAACAAAGAAGGTTCTTACTCCTACATCAATGATCGAAATGTCGCTACCACAGCCAGCACGGCCAGTACTAGTAGCTCTCTCTACACGAAGCCGTGACTCCCACTTTTGATGAGCACAAAGGCATCAACATGCACGAAGTGACTGCAAAGCATGACGGCCAAATTGCAGCTCCATCACATCTAAGCCATCTCACATTGACGGAAGAGGAAGTTGATCCTTCTGGTTTCCTCCATTCTCCCATCACGTAGCATGGCAATATTGGCCACTGGTTGTGGTGATGAAAGTCCTGATCCATGCAGTTATTGGCCCCTTTCGAGTCATGAGAGACTGCTTGTGTGCTCACTATTGCACGATTTCGATCAACGATCACTTGCTTAATAAATCCATGCAACCCTTGGGGCCTTTACTAACAGTTCTAAGAGCTGCAGCCGGAGAGAATTTGTATAATCAATAGAATTAATAGATTTGAAATTGCAACAGCTCACAATAGCGACACCAGCAGGAAGAGACTCAGCAGAGTAGGGTGTTGCAACAGTGCCAATTAGCCAAGACCGTCAGTCGTGCAGCAACAGGTTACGGTACCAACATGGCTCAACAAAAGCATGCAGAGCTCGTAGAAGGTATGGTGATTGAACGGTCATGACTTCGAAAAGCCTGCGCTTTGCAAAGGACCAGTAAGTAGTAGCTCTCGGTGGCGCTACAAGGTCATTCGGCATACAGTAGGGCGTGGTGGATTAAAAAAGACGCGTGATTGCATGGTCAGTAGCAAAGTGGTTTCGACAAAGCTGAAGGAATCAACAGTGCATGGTGGGTTGAGTACAATGGCGGCACAAGAGCGAGCGAGCACTCGCATATAAACCAGCATACTGATGTGGCCTTTGATCCGATTGATTATCTGAGAGCACTGCAGATCACAAGTGCTATATATTACCTCAACGATCATGTTTTCGATGAGCATCGTGGTTGCCATGTGTCAACGATGAGAAGGAGAGAGAGGGAAATAAACGCAGAGGAGGAGCAAGAGTCCAAGAGAGATCAAACCCACATAGGCCTACTGTACGTGACAGCCCTCCACCAGCCTACAATGCTATGCTAGAGAGAGAGAGAGAGAGAGAGAGAGCGCCAAACGTATGACTGGGGTCATTGTTCACCTATAGGCAATGACATATGAATGTAAGTGTGACTTTTAATGATTTCAAGAGCACCTTTAAATGAAAAACCAATGTGCCATTGTTAGTGTTCCTTTCCACGATTATGTGAATATATTTGCTTGTTTGTGTAATGAGTGTTTTCTTCTTCCATCAACCAATCAAAACATTGTGCTTTTTTTAATATAATGTTTCCTTTTTCATTAGCAAAAAGGAGACACATCTCTATGGGCTTTGGGGAAAAAAGAAGTGCATTCATAGAAGTTTGATCCCATGATGTGAAATATTGCAATGTTTTAATTTGTGAAAGAATGTTCTCATTTACTTACCTCCTAAAAGTATATTTTATGAAATTGTTTTCTTATTTCTTATGCTTATTAAACCTATCTTTCTTACAAAAGCATTAAAGTATTATTGGTTGTCGACAAGAGCTAGCTCAGTTGGTTGAGCATATAGCGCAGGTCAAGGGTTCGATTGTGGTTGAGTGATGCACGAAGGTGCACCTTTGTATCTGATTGGACGAGAATGTCCAACAAAAGAAAAAATCGGCTTGCTAGAAAAGTCCTTAAAGAACAAAACATTAGACAGGGCACTTATAGAAGTTTGATCTCATGATGTGGAGAGAGAAATCCCGCAGAGATTCTAGAGAGGGATGAAATGGGTTGAAATTTCGTTGAGGACCCCGTCCCTTTCGATTTATGCCTGCATTCAAACCTCGCCAGGCTCATCATGTTCTCCAATCGCATCTCCGGATCCATTTTTGAAAGCCTTGCAAGCTGCCAATCACTTCTTCAAATGCGTGTGCAAGACATATTTTTTTAAGGACCTCTTGTAAGAAATTATATTATTATTTTTTATGTTTATTAGATCTACTTTTTAGTTTGTAATGGGGTCTCATTATTATGTTGTTTTTAATTTTTTTTTCTTTTTATTTTATTGCTTTTATTTCACTTTTCTTTATTTTATTTTATTTTAGAATACCATGTGATCTTTTTACCTTGTTATTTAAGTGGGCCCATCGTAAGAGACAAGACATCTCGAAGATAAAAGCCCCTATTTAAGGACATCAAAAATCAAGCTTAAATCTCACATTGTTGTGTGAGATTCTTAGGTTGCAATGACAATGCATGTAGCTTAGGAGGTTACCAAGCCGGAAAAGAGTTGTTGAACGCATTCGTTTAGTGTGTAGGAAACGCAATATGTGTTTGTGCCTCGCCGAGTAAGAAAAAAGGGTCCATGTTGCAAGGCTCACCTTGCACCAAAAGAAGTACAGATCGGTGACAACATCCAAACTCGTGACCTGACCTATGTTGACACGTCAGCTGAAGTAAACCAAGCACACAACTACGATTGTATGCCTTTTGGAGCGTCCACAACTTTATTTATTGGGGGTGGGACGAGCCTTATTCAGGACCCGTCCACTTATTTACCCTACTACTTCTTTATGGAGCTTGGGAAAAATGGTAAGACCTCAAGGCATCCAAGTGTCAGCTTAAGGGTGACTCCACTTTTTTCATTTTGAAGGTCATAAATAAACTCCCATTTTCTTCTTACATTTATACAAATTTTAACCTCACTATTTGTTGATCATTTCACCTCTATGTACATTTGTGTGTGGGGAATTGGGGATGAAGGGAAAATACATTTCCCATATCCACAATCTGTCATCAAAGGCAGTGTTGGGGGCCAGATCGGTCGCTAGGTCGGTTTGGAGCCACTAGTTTGTAATTATATGTGTATGTAGACAATACAATTTTATATTAAAACAAATACAATTACAACATTGATTAAGACTTGCTTCTGGTAAATCTTCCGCACCCTTATCGGCTAACTTTTGGTGGTGTGCCCTGCAGCCCAGCACGCTCGACGAGAGAGACATAGACTGCACGAGAGAGGCGGCCAGTAGTACTAGTGTGTATATAGAAGACAACACAATTTCATATTAAAAAGAGAACATTCATGGCATGTGATTCTAGGCACTCCCCATAGCTCTCATCCTCTTTAACTTCAATAGGCTTTTGTGACTCCTCACCTTGTTTTCAATTTGTTAATGGGGTCCCTTTATCACTCCCTTCATTCCATAGCCCACATGGCTTGACTTCCCTTTCATTTTTTATGTTTTAGAATGCCAAAGTGAGCTTGCACCTTCTTTAAGAATTGAAGGCTATGATTACGCTGCTTAGTTTGTTGTACCTCGATTCCACCGATGAGGACTTCATTCAAGACGATCTCACCAGTGCTAGTAAAAAACCAGGGTACAAAGTATTTTAACCGGCTAAAATCATAAAAGACCAATTAGATTTTGAGCTTGCCTTGAAGAAAACCGGTAAATTTACACAAGTTTTAGTGTAAATACCGGCAAAAGCTTCAAATTTTGACCTAAAAACCGGTAGATTTTCAAGTTTGCCCTTATTTTCTTTGGTTAGGAAAAATATATTTTTCTAGCCCTGGATCATCTCACCATTGGGGCTTTATTCAAGACCTCGTGGGAGATAGCGTTGCGGGCAGGTGTGAAGCGAGCCTTAGGTGGTAGGTACATCACGGATCAAAATTGAACCATGTTGCAAAAGGGGGTGAAGGTCAACCATGTCTATCCAGAGGCTATGGGTATGGCGCCAGGTAAGCAAAGACGTGGCAAATCAACGTTGTGGAGAGGGCTTGAGCCGTTGACGTTGGGACCAATCTAGTCATGCACTAGAAACTCTCCAAAGAAACACTTTCCTAATCGGGCATATTCTCTGGAAAGATGCCTGCAAATATCGCAAAATTTGGAGAAATTTAAATATATATGCACATTTTCCCATTTCCGAAAATATCTTTTAATTATTATTTACTCCTTTCCGTAGAGCACTTAAAAGCTTTATTTTATTTTCTTTCCAATTTCTCCTGCACGTGGGCGGTTAACCACACATACGGCCAAAATTTTGATATAAAGCCCATTTTTGGTGAGCAAAAACTGAAGAAATTCTCCATTTTGGGTGGTTTTTGGAATTTGGGTTTTTTCTGCCTTTTCGTGTGCTGCTCGACTGCATGCAATTGTTGGTCTTCTGTGAGGTGAGCGTCTCCTCTCTTTGCACTGCTGCTAGTAGCATTTGCGCGCGCACATTTTTGAGATGACAGCCCCACCAGATCAACAAGCTGCGGATGCTCTTGCCTCTGTGCTTCCCCGGGTGCTCATCGTCTCGCGGCGGACCGTGCGCAAGAACAAATTCGTCGATTTTGTGGGTAAGCACTTCAATTCCTCTTGTTGTTTCGGATTCTCTCATTCTTAATGCATTCATTTCTGCCTCTCAACCAAAACAAATGGGTTCGATTGCGTCAGAGTAAGCATTTCAATTCATTTTGTTGCTAGCTGTCTCTGATTCTGTTGTTAATGCATTCAAGTCTGTGTCTTATTCGGCGATTTTGCAGGTAAATATTGCAATTCCTCTTGTCGTTTCTGATTCTCTAGTTCTTAATGCATTCATTAATTCTGTTTGTCGATCGTGTCATGTCAAGCATTTCAAATCATCTAAATGATGCAGGCTGTCTCTGATCCTCTTGTTAATGCATTCAAATCTCTCTCTCATTTGTTTCTGTTTCCTTTTTTGCAATCCTTCATATATGCAGAGTGAAATCTGATCGGCAGTATTTAGTACGAATTATGAGTTGCAATCACATGCTCACAATATGCATGCATTGAACATTTCATATGTTTTTTTACAGGTGAGTATCATTTAGACCTTATCCTCAGATACGGCGCGGTTCCTGTGATAGTTCCACGCGTAAGCGGGCTAGATCTCCTCCTTGACAGCTTCGAGCCGATTCATGGAGTGCTACTGTGCGAAGGTGAGGACGTTGATCCATCACACTATGAGAACGATTCCCCTGAACTTACTGTGGAGGAGATTGAGGAGGTGAGGAAGCTACATAGCAGCGACACATCCATTGATAAGGACAAGGATTCGATAGAGCTACAGCTGGCGCGGCGCTGCCTGGAAAGGAACATTCCGTATCTCGGCATATGCCGAGGGTCGCAGGTTCTCAATGTGGCTTGTGGAGGTTCTCTGTATCAGGTAGGGTTTTGTTTTTACTTATTTGTTATTGGTCAAAAATAGAATCTTCCATGTAGCACCTCCGTCGCAATATTGTGACAGAAGATGGTTTGTTTGGATGTTTGAGAGTAGTGGGTGCCTTCAAATGCTAATCCTCGAAACCTCCTCAGGATGTGGAGAAGGCTATGAGCCAAAAGGGAGGCGTGCCTGTCAAACATATAAATTACGACGATTACGATGGGCATCGGCACCCCATCACGGTTGTTCAGGACACCCCTTTGCATGAATGGTTCACGGAGTCCCTTGATGCGGAGAGGCTAGAATTGAGTGTAAATAGCTACCATCACCAGGTACAAGACCTCACAAATTCAGCTTGCAAAATCTCAATTTCTGCGCTCAAGCGGGTTGTGCTCTATCAAAAATGTTTTTTATTGAAATCTTGGCCATTCAATGAATGCAGGGTGTGAAAAAGCTGGCAGCAAGGTTTAAGCCAATGGCATTCTCCCCCTGTGGCTTAATTGAAGCATTTTATGATCCGGATGTGTACAATCCGGATGAGGGAAAGTTCATTGTGGGTCTACAATTCCATCCCGAACGCATGCGGCATGAGCACGATCGCACCAGTGACGGTACCAACCACTTGGCATCTGAGTCTACCTTCGATTACCCTGGCTGCGCCCGGGCATATCAGGTATGGTTATTGTAGCTTTAACTCATACAGGAAAATGAATATTGGGTGTGTGTGTGGGTGCGTGCACATGTGTGCACAGAAATGAGGCATTCCTATGTAACTTTTGACAGGAATTTGCAAAAGCGGTTGTTGCTTATCAAAAGAAATTGCTAAGCTTGAGGTTAGAGAAAAACAGAGTTCAGCTTGATGGGGCACTGGAGAAGCAGCGGCTGAAGATTGTTCGGAGCTTTTGCATTGCGAAGCATCTGTATGATGAGCAGCTGAGTATGCGAAGGAATAGGAGCATGCACGACGGCATGCATGCATTGAAAGTGCTTGAAAGCTTTCAAGCAAATGAAAGGAGATACTTGGAAGTTGGGGCTAACTTTTTACAGGTAGTGTATAAAGCAAGCTCTTTTGATGCTGTGTCTACACATACACATACATACATACATACATACATATTATATATATATATATATATATATATATATATATATATATATATATATATATATATATATATATATATATATATATATATATATATATATATATATATATATATATATATATATATATATATATATATATATATATATATATATATATATATATAATGTATATGTATATGTACACATCTATATATCTATGTATATGGATATACCTAGATGAATCCAGAATAAGCTTAAGAGTGCAAGGTATAGACTCATGGTAGCCATCCTACAATTTAATCATAAGCTCTATCATGTACACATATGTATACATATGTACACACACACACACACATAATTGATGCATCAGTGACACAATATAGAGCTATTCTTTCATGCAAAATGGTGATTTGGAAAATTTTGCATTGTGTTATTTGCCGCACTAACTGCAACACATGTTGGATAATGCCAGTCGACCAAGGCCACGCTCAACACACAACAAGAGAAGATGCTGAAGCAGGTGGGTGCAACCGTTCGAAACTCATCTGTCTTTCTTGAAAGAATGGACTACCTTAAGGATAGGGAAGTCAAAGCTAAGTTGCTGTTAGAGAGGCTTGGGACTCATGAGCTGCATGATCTCCTCGATTTCTACAAGATGATGGCCATGGCTACTTCAAATGTTCTAGAGAAAAGGCAAAATTCCGGCACTCTATAGTTGACATCGTCTCTCATGGTCTCCAATTGGACTTCAGCAATGGCATGAATGCCTTGCAAGAGGCAAATCCACATCCTTTGTATCGAGGGCTTCAGTAAAAGTCTCTCTTTCTCATAAAAGCTTGTCTCCTCTTTCCTTATGTGTACCCTTACTCTGTGTTTATGCTATGGTGATTAAGGGTTCAGCTTCTGTAGGATTTATCTTTCAAGCTCTACCAGATGGCAATGAGGTGGAATCGTATGTGTTTTTCTTTGTTATTTGGGTTTTCACCATTAGCGCGGGGGAAGGGAGTAGGGAGAACTCTATACATATCCATGTATATACTTTGGTGGACATTACACCCACAGGAGGCCATACCATGGGAACTTCCCCAATGGCTGGCATGCCCTGTGGACACAGCTCGTGAACCCCGAACCCTCTACCTAGGGGTTACAGCATGGAAGCTCAACCAACTGAGCTATCCTCTTTGGGTGAAGTTTTGTGTTGTTTTTCTAAACAACTGGATGGAATTTAATGACATCCTCTTGTACAGGACGATAAAGGGGCATTGCAAGCATCATGGATTTCAATTGAAGGGGGGACTTTGCTCGTGCAATTGTCTTACTCATGTGGAAGATCTACAGACTTGGAGAAACTAGAGTGTGACAAGTCCTTAAGATGGATATGATTTTTGCTTGCCTTGGTAATGTGCATTGGAATACTAGCACCTCATGATCTCTCTCTCGATAAACCTCCCCATGATATTGTTCTCAGTTTAAAGCCTTCCATGCAAAAACCTTTTAATGAGCAAGGAGACCAAACCACTACAATGTCTCGGTACAAAATAAAGTGGAGTAAAATAAAAGCTAAAATGAACATCAGTGTCTTGAGGATGCCCGACATCAAGCGCTGTCTGAGGATGTACTAAATCGGCCATTCAAGAGCATCATCAATGCCTGTCTGTGTAAATATTATGTTGGTCGTCTTCCATGTCGTGCTGATTAGTCCTCATCCTTCGATGGAGGCTTCGTCGATGTTGTGGTAACGTCTA
Organism: Adiantum capillus-veneris; assembly: GCF_014529385.1. NCBI lineage: Eukaryota > Viridiplantae > Streptophyta > Polypodiopsida > Polypodiales > Pteridaceae > Adiantum > Adiantum capillus-veneris. The sequence goes on from NC_140957.1 coordinate 110,015,719, forward strand.
GCCCTCATAGACGTGAGTGTCTAGCTCTCCCAAGCTTAATGGCTCTTTTAGTCGGTATACCTCTGGTATAGGTGGATTGTGAAGCTTGCTCAATTGAGTGCTTAGTCTCTGGTCTAAAGAAGTGAGTGATTTCCTCGAGACTCTCCTTGTGTCTGCGTAGCTCTAGCAAAAACAGCCTGAGGCATCTATGAGAGAATTCATTGTCATCCAAATATGACTCGTGGGACCATAAGAAACGTTTTATGTGGGGTGTGTATTGCTGATAAGTGACTCAATGCTCAAGAATTGTGAAAATGAGCGTCACAAAATGTGAGTTCACTTCGTGGCTGGGATAGGAATGTGTAGAGGGAGAGCTCATGATTGAAAATGTGGGGAAAGTAAACTCTAATGTGATCAAAAGCTGAGCAATCATGTAGGGGGTGATTAGACTCGTGAATTGGTTGGGGGTATAGAGTACATAATCGATGAGACTTCTTGTAAGTGCTCCAACGTGCTCTCTTGCATCATAGAGAATGAGAGATGAGCCGGATGGAGACAATAGTGCACATTGCGCTCAAGGGTATGGGCTCGAGCATGTAAATGTGTGATTCCCACCTTCAAAGGAGATGGTTTTATATTTGGGAAACATATGTCACAAGCAGAAGCGCACACGAATAATTAACAAGCTAAAAACAAATAATCTTTCAACTAAATAGAGTTGAGGGAGAAGCTCAACACAATATTTGGACCAAAAGATGGGTTAGTCCCCCCCCTCTCCCCTTTAAGAAAATCTTTATTAGGGAGAATCTTTTTATAAGCACAAGAACCGGAGAAAACTCGTCCGTTCTAATTCTCAGACTTAATGGTCGTTGAAAGGCAGAGGAGGTTGGAACATGTTAATCTTTACCCAACCATGCTTTATATAGGTCCTTGTCTTGCTAAACATAGAGACCCTCTTTACTGCATGTCCATCCTGGCTCTTGGCTCTATCCGGTGCTACCCTTGGCATGACATTACTCCCCTCTTGGAGAAGCATTTTCATCTTCGAAAACAAGAGTGGTGATACACTAATGTTCTCCACAGTGGCATCGTTCATGGATCCAGCTGTTTGCTTGACCGGAACACGTTTCAGGAAGAGGTTCAATGTAACCAAGACTGACATCTTGATTGTTCACATTGTTGTCCATTTACAACCATCTTGTGTTACCGGGTCCTATCCAATCATAGTGTGTAGACTCTATTTAGAACGTTATGAGCATGATAAACGAGTTATCACAGCAAAGATGTACCCAAAAGAGTATCTCTTTGCACTTTTCATGAAAGTAACTTGCTGACAGAACTCATCAGCCAAGTTTATCATTGACATGTTCTCAAATTTCATTAGTAAACAACCCCACCATAACTAGTGTTCAAGGTTGAGAACCCGATTTAAACATGAAGAGACTAAACCTAGTCGCAAACATGCTTTAACTTATGGTAACTCCAAGTAGAGCCATAAATTCTTTCTAATTGAATTACTTGGTGCTAACGTACGCACTTCACATATCCTTGAGCATGAGATTACACTTTGTAATTTGCCTATCCCCTTGGATACTGACAGTATTGAGATGTGTTTTACCATAATTTATAGACAGTCTTTCCAGATGATGGGTAAACGGGGATCATAATGTCGTACAATATTGTTGAGGAATCAATAATGACATTCATAACCATTTTGGTTAACTTGAAAGATTCACAAGCACCCAAACCGAACCATGACCTCTATTGGTGATTGGTAGATGCAAACATAATCTCATAGAGATACTGCACATAAAGTGCAAAATGCTTCATAACACTAATGTGATGAATATGCAAGCCGCTTTAAATCAGCCTTTGCCGCAAACACTAGAGCCCATAACACATAGTGTACATGCATTTACCAAAAAAAAGATCCGAACCTGTATATGCATGATCATCCTTGAATGTGATGCTCCTACCACACATTAAAGAGAAATGTAAATAGTTTTGAAAAGAAGCTAAATACTTTCTGTTGCAATCATTTGTAGCCTTGCTGAAACGTTTGAACCATAATAGAAGGTGCAACATTAATCACTTCTAAGTACAAACAATGAAACCTTTTCATTAACAACTCATAGCTTGCACAAACAACCATCCGTTAATGTTGTTTAGCAACACCTGTACGTTTAGCAAGTCATTCTGAGTATCCAATACTTTTTTTCCACTAAAATTGTTCTTGATACGATGTGTTGAAAATGGTTTAGAAAATGGATTCGACCAGCACCTAGGGACTTTGTCGTGACACATAATTGAAATAGTGGGCGCCAGTGTCAGTCCCTATATAGCGACGTCTATAGCGACGATCATAGCGACGTTTACAGGCCACCTATAGTGACGTTTATAGCGATGTTGCAGAGCCTTATATAGAGACGGTCATAGCGACGCCCGAGAGAAAACAAAATTGGTGGTAGGGCATTGAATGCCCTGCCACCCATCAACCATGTTGAATTTTCCATAATCGAGTAAACCTAAATGAATCCAAGATAAGCCCAGATTCACCTTTGAAAGAAAGTGCAAGCTTAGATATAGACCCAAAGTAGTTACCCACAAGACAGTATAACCATTAGCTCCATCATCCATAGTATTGTTTGCAGAATAAAGATACAAAATTGACAAAAGTAAATTGATGATTTAGTAAATCAATGACAATTGTACACATCATAGACAAAATCACTTGATTGTTAAACTTTGCAAATTTCATAGTTACAACACCATTGTCATTATTGAAAAAATTTACATGGTTTTCAAAAAGACGTATAAACGTCATCTCATGATACATATGCTATGACAAAAAGAAACTAATGCTATCTAGCTACGGCTAGACTGACGTTGTTTAAGCAGACGTCTCATCGCGTCGAAGCGGCATACCTGTCGGATTTTGCAAAAAAAAAAAAAAAAGACAGCTTTCTGTAAGTATAAACATATAATTTATAAAACAATACAACAAATAGAAAAGAGTAAACCCTAATACTAACCTTGCCGTCGCGAGAACTCAAAATGTCCATCAGGGCGTTTAAGCGCTTCCTGTGTGCGTACTCGCGCTCGTACAGTGTGTGGTCACGTCCTGTCATCGACCACTGTCAAAACATACAAAGAATCCATTGTGTTAGAATTTAAAAACCCCTAAACCCTAAACTATCAAACCTAAAGAGCAATGCGAAAACACTTACAAAATCGGTCTCAAATGATGCCCACCCACCGCTCCCCAAGTGGTGCGAGCTCCCTGCCTCTACTCGCGCTGTGGCTGCCTCCTTTTGTTGCTTTCACTTGTCGGGATTGTCACACGCTTCTTTCTTCACATTCTTCCAATCTTCTTTGGCCAGTCAATCTGGTTTGTTCCACCCATGCTTAATTGCTTTTTGCACTTCGGAACGCTTGTGCTTGCAGTATTTGCGCATTTGAACCTTCATCAGGTCTTCATTGAAGCGGTCATCCGCTGTTGCAACGGCAAACTCGTCATGAAGCATGATGATGACGCTGTCTTTTAAATCACTTGGTACTTCACTCCAGGTGTTTAGTATGTAGTGTTTAAACACCTGAGAGCAAAGACCGTGCATGCGCGAGATCACCTTCTTGCCTTCATCATCGAAGATGATGCCACCGCTGAAGTCGACGGAGTAAGGCAAGCCCTCTCGCCGGTGAGGCGTGAACCTGGGTGTCCCGGCAGGGGTCTAGCGGTGTGTCGACAGAGGTACGGACGTCAGGTGTCTCCACTAGAGTCTAGGCCCCGAAGCGAGGAGTGTCGACTGGAGTGACTCTTGGAGGAGTAGCTAGTGGTGTGTAACCGCTAGGAACGGTCGTCACCCGCGCAAAACCTGGTGTAGATAGCGATGCCGTGGGGCTCGTGTGGGGGCGGGCAAAGAAGGGGAGGGTAAAGAGCTTCGTCGAACACGAGTCGATGTCGAGGCATCGGCAGCGGCATCCCCACAACAACCGCCACCGCCACCACTAGATTGTCTCATCAACACCGAAGCTTCGGAGCACGCTGAATGCTCGAAACAGAGAGAGACGCTAAAGGAGTAGGAACGCGTGATGGTGCGCCAGAGCGATGACGCTCCACGTACCACTGTCTCTGATCAGGTGACAAAGAAGAAAGAAACTGCTCATCATCCTTACCTGCATTAAACACACGAACATTTAAATTTAATATTGAATGAATGGAGAAGAAAACATGGACAAGTAGAGAGAGAGAGAGAGAGAGAGAGAGAGAGAGAGAGAGAGAGAGAGAGAGAGAGAGATAGATAGAGAGAAAGAGGGGACTCATAAAGGGGGAGGGATTCCTATGTAGAGAGATTTTGTTGAATTTCTGTGAATTTATAAAAGCACTGCGCTCCGGGTGCGATGGAGACTGAAGCTGCATCGCAAAGATCTGCTCATAGAAGTTGCTTGCCACACCACTAAATCTAATTGATCGGGTGAAAGAGACGTTGAGAAGCAGTAGTAGTGCTTCTTAGTGTCTCTTTCACCGGATCAACTAGATCTAGCGGTGGGACGAGCAGCGTCTATATTGAGCAGACCAGCTTCGCGATTGCTCCATCCCACTCGGAGCGTAGTGCTCCTGGTCTCTGCTTGTGAGAACATACCTAGAGCATACATACCTGGAGTGGATGCAAAGACCATTAAATACAATGACGCATATAGACAAAAATGGACAAAAAGCCACGTGAATACAATATACATTATAAAACGGAGCTAAATTGTTCAATATTTATGGCTTTAAGAGGTCTCTCTCTCATTGTCGCAAAGCTCAGCATAACTTCCTATATCTATATAGAGCTCTCCGTTTACACAGACGTCCTCCGTTTCATTTTGTAGATCCTCTGCATGCACCCCATAGAGAGTAGCAGCTTGATGCTCGTCTGGCATCACCTCAGCGGCTTTTGACTGAGCATCTTCTCCGATCTCCTCCATTGATGTCGCTATGATTGGCACACGGTAGATTTCATACGTCCGTGAACTACGAGGGGCTACCTCTATGACGTACCACCAGTTTAATGCATACTTTGTAGGATGAAATAGCACCTGCCAGATCCACATAACTTACATGAGAGCTTCCAAGCACATAACTTCTAAAATTGGATGTTAACTATTTACATACTTACTTGTTCACAATGCTCGGATAGTACGAAAGTGTCTCTTAGGTCAGTCCATTTCTTAGTTGAATCCACCTCAAGAAAACCAGACTCTCCTCTACGCAAAGTAGCGTTGCGACCCTCCATGATTATCTTGAACCATTGCACGTCGAACAAGTCAACAAAAAATCCTCTATAATCGATCCTCAAAATCTCTTGTAGCGTGCCGAAGTAAGTGAGTTCCGCCACCATAGGATTTGCATTAGAGGACCATCGTCGACTAGACTATTCAAATTTTACTATGATTCCACAATCTTGAGTAAAACGCTTTTTGTCGATCCGTTCCACCCTAAATGTTGACCTTTACACCATGCTGTTGTGTATGACTTATACTACAACCAACAAAGATTATGAGTGGCCGTTCAAACATCTATAAAGTCACTAGTCGTACATTGCAAACTTACCTTGATCGTGCAACCCCGAGAGTACTCCCACTCCTCCTCAGTCACTTCTTCACCGCACTGTTGTGCGCTTTTCAATTGATTGTGCAACCATCTTAAGCTCATGAATGTTGGTAGGCTCTCCACACCCGTCAGATAGTGCATCGGTGGTCGTCTTCCTTGTCTCCAAAATAAACTGCAAAAAACATGCAGCAATGATATTAAAGTCCACAAACGAATTCGGTACATAATTCCCACTATGATATATTCCACTATGAACATACCTGACACATTTTATGCCGGTCGTGTGACTTCAAACCGGTAAGCTTTCCTTCTTTAGTAAAACACGTTTGGAGCGAGTGCATTACGCCAATGGGGGTCTGCAAAGATCGAATGGTCTCTTTTACTTTGCATTCTTGGGCTCCTCTGAAAATCCATGGCGCTTTAGGGAGTTTTATTGATCCATCGGATGCTGTCTACGCCCAATATTGCTCCATACAATCCACATTTCTAAAGTCAACCCTGGCTCCCAAAGTATCTTTCTTGCCGGTCAGATGGTCCCATAGCAGATTACCCACATTCTTGAATGTGTGCATTGGATCGAGCAAGTGATCGATCATGAGTCGGGGCCAATATGGTAACTCGTACCATAGAGAGAGTCTCTTCATCCCTGGGGGCAAACCGTCATCAGACATCTGCTTCTGCTCTAACCATGCTTGTGCAGACATCCTTGGTGGCTCTCTTCCCAAAAAGCCGTCGCGTAACACATGATTCTCTGGAAGATACGCTTGATGACCTTCATATATTTGCTTCTTCAATGAGGGCACCCGAGGTGCATTCAGTCTAGGTCCACATGTGACACATGCTTTGTATCCCCTTGTTTGAATCCCTGCATGTATACACATGATAATAGATAAGCTTGAGAAAAACCAAGATTTACAGTGTTTGAGTTTAAGTGTAAATCACCTGAGCATTCTGTTAGTCTGGGATAGTCATGCATGGTCCACATTAGAATGCATCTGATCAAAGCATTCCATCGACCTGTGTGTCGGCTCATATCCACCACTTCTATGCCAATCCACAATTGTTGTACCTCTTTCAATAGTGGACGAAGATACACATTTATATTCTTCACTTTATACCGCCCTGGCACAATCAAGCTTAGCCATAGGTGCCCCTTCTTTGTAGTCAACCACGGGGGAAGGTTGTAGTTGACGATGACAACGATCCATACACTTTAAGATGTTGATCTTTGAACAAATGGATTTACACCATCCATAGCCAGGCCTAGGCACAAATCTCGAGCTTCCCTGGCAAAATCCGACCATGTTTCATCTATATGTTTCCAGGCTGCGCAATCTGCAGGAATCCGTAGCACACCATCCAAAGATTTATTCTCCTCATGCCATGATGCTAGGGCGGCCATGGACTTACATTCAAAGAAATACTTGATGCGAGGAAGCTGAGAAAAATGTCGCAAAACCTTTTGTGGAATTTTTATTCCGTGGAGATCTACTCGATATCTCTCGGAATCACATTTCGGACACTTCTCCATGTCTATGTATTCCCCTCTGAAAAGAATGCAGTCGTTAGGATAAGCGTGGATCGAATTGTAATCCATCCCCAAGTTTCGCAAGATCTTTCTTGCTTCCTCTCTGGAATCTGGCATCACATTATCAGCTGGCAGTATGTGCTCTTTGAGCAATCTACACAGAGAGGGGGGGGTGTTGCTTTTATAGGTTCGGAGGACCGGCAGGAATAGCCGGTTCGAACTCGGCCAGAGAGAGAGAGAGAGAGAGAGAGAGAGAGAGAGAGAGAGAGAGAGAGGAATGGCGGCAAATTTTAGAGAGAGGAGAGAGAGGCTGGCGTTGGCAGCTAGAAAGAGGAGAGAAAACTCGTGCTGGCTGTTTTTGTTCCCGTACAGGAATCACTTGTGCTTTTTTTTATGAACTCTTGCTTTATTTTTATAAAGGGCTGCCAACTTATTAAGTGGGCAGCCGGTCACTAAAACTAAAACTCAGTGAGCTGAAAATTGATGATATGCACTCACATTACAAACGTCTCCAGGTGCAATTCTCAGGCACAGATGCAATGCAAACACAAATTCCTCGCAGGAAAGCATCTGCTTTTCTCGGAAAACACTTAAAAATGTTTAGCTTTTAAGAAAATGTACCTGGACAACTAAAACTCAGTCAGCTGAAAATTGATGATATGCACTCACATTACAAACGTCTCCAGGTGCAATTCTCAGGCACAGATGCAATGCAAACACAAATTCCTCGTAGGAAAGCATCTGCTTTTCTCGGAAAACACTTAAAAATGTTTAGATTTTAAGAAAAAGCTTCTCAAAACCCATCTTTATTCTTGTGTTTACGCGTGTTCCTTTTCCCAGTTTGGGTTTCCTGCCAGAAAAATGGAATATTTCTTTCCAATGCTCCCGTCACCAACCACATGACGTATCAAGAATATCCGTTTCCTGGTCTTTCCTACCAAACTAGCAGTACAACCCCTTCGCGATGCTTAATGTCACCCATCATACGACGCATCAAAGTTGTCCGTTCTTGATGGCTTTAAATAATTCCAGTAGATCTACAGTTCCTAACCTTTCGGTTCAAGTGCACATATTTAAATATCCTAATTTCAATAAAAAGAAATTACTCTAGAAAATAAGAAAATAAGAAAATAGTCCATTTAGCAGCATCCCTCTGGCTTCTAACGAGTTTTCCTCAATTGTAGTGCTTGTGCATATCCTTCCAGTTTTGTGGGATAGAGTGCTAATTCATGCTCAGTTGTCCCTTGAGCATCCAAAGTGTAATCTTTCTAGACTTAAGTGTCTGGTCCTGATTTGATGGATGGTCTCCTTCGGTTGGAGTATCTCTTTTGTAGTTAGAGTGTAGGTCTTCAGCAATGATTGCTGACTCCATCATCCTCTAAAGGGTATTATGAGGATACACCGTCACGCTCTCCCAAATATGTGGTAGAAGACCCGCTTTGAATTTTTGCATCTTTTCATCGTCGGAAAGCTTCATAAAGGGAGTAACCTTTAGAAGAACCGACCAATACTTGTAAACACAAGTGGTGACTTTCTCATGTTCTCTCTGGGCGAGCCAATCCCATTCCTTCTGGATGTCCTTCTCAAAATTTGGTAGAAGGAATTGTTGATAAAATTCAGTTATGAACTGAGTCCAGGTTTTGGCTTGAGAGCCTTCTAGAATCTTGGCTAACCATCAATTGCTTGCCGTCTCCTTGAGATACATCCCAACATGATGCAACTTGGATTTTTTTGTGAAGTGCTTATTAGCAAAAGCAATTCAAACTTCCTGATAAAGGATAGTGCTTTAGAGATATCTCTCCGTCCAATATAGCTGTCAAACTTGACATCCTTGTCGCCAAATTTGAAAATCCTCATGCGGAGATGAGACTTGCAACTATCCTTCTTGAATCTGGGAATTTCTTTAGTTTTGCGTAGGGCAGTAGTAGTACTGGCTTCTTTCTTGTTGGGAGAAGATTTAGATACTGTATGAGAAGTGGAAGTAGCATAATCAAGAGAGTAAGATGGAGAAGAGATAGAGACATCCTTGCTTTCATTCAGCAGAGAGAGTTCCTTTTCGTGGCCTTTGCTCTTTGTAGGCTGTTTGTTCCAATCTGAAGATCCCTTGTGCGTATCGGCACCATCCTCAGCATGTTCCTCCTGCGGTTTTGTTCCACCCAAAATATTTTTCTGATGCCCACCGACATCTGTTCCTTTTGTGTTCTTAAGTCCGTCCAAAATCTTCTGGACATCTGGCAATGTGAGAATTTGTTGCAATTCTGCAAGTTGAGCTCGCACTTACTAAAGTTCCTCTTCAGTGTTTCTCCCTTGGCCCGACATGGTTATTCCCTTTCATCCATTTAGCAACAACATATGTGGTGTAATGTATGTAATGTGAACCCTCCTGTGTAATGTATTGTGGTTCATGTGGAGAGCAAGAATGAGTGTGCCCTCTCTCTCATGAAGGCATGTCCGGTTGCACACCACACCTCCTCCCATGGGGAACAAAAGACTTAACATCACTTTTATAGCTTTTCGAGCTAGACTTGGAACTTTCAAGTCATCATGTGGGGGGGAAGGTTGTCTTACAATAGCTTAGCGAGGCGACTAGGGGAAAAGAGGGTTGACATCATGCCAAATAGAATGTAGCAATGGGCTTTGATACACCCACTTGAACGCAACACGTCAAGGCATGGAAAACATCCAACATATACCAATGCTAGTGGGTATGCAAGGAACGGTTGCATCAAAGTTACATGGAGCCAATTTTTTTGTGATATACATTAGTTTCCAAAAAGGGCTTAGTGAGAGAGGTGATCGATCTAGTGAGAGTGCCTAATCTGGCTTGAGATTGAAAGCCATGGTGCAAAGCAAGAAAGGGAATAAGAAATTATCAAGAAAGCTCGTTGCCTCTACCAATGTAGTGTGCTCAAGTGGAGAGCAAGAATGAGTGTCCCCTCTCTCTTGAGAGCTGCCTCCTCCTATTGGGATCCAGGCAGTGACAAGAGCATTCACACTAAGGCAGATCCGACCACACACCACGATATGACGCAAAAACCTATGGAACTTTTCCTAGTTGTGATATAATGGCACTATAAGAAAACCTCATTCACTTTGGAGTCTATCGAGGCATCATGAAATAAGTGTAATGCATCCCATCTTCAAAACCACTTCTTGATGTCTTGCATCCATTTTCTAACCTTAAAATTTTTCTTTCATGCATCTTTTGGACTTTTTTATTGGCTTCACATGAAATCTTTGGAAGTCGATGGGAAGGGTTTTGCTGCATCTTAATCATATATGCCACGACTCTCTTTGTACCCATAATCTCAATGGAAAATGCTCAAGACTCAAGAAGTAAGAGAGTGTATGGTATTTGTGTGCGACTTGGACAAAGTTATCACGAAAAGTTATCACGAAATTCTTTTGGACATTCTCAGAAGTTTTCCAAGTAGGCTTAGAGATGCTACCACCATATACTTCAATTCCATAGAGACGCTCAAGTGTCACGTAGATGTCAAAAAGGTACCTTTTGAGAACCCAACATTTAATGTCTTTGGCATTGTACATGCAAACAAAAGACTAGTAGGCTCTCTTCTCAACTTTCAAGCGTCACATAGCATAATCATATCATTTATGATTGGTTGGAACCCATCCCCATAAGACATGTTCAAGTGTGAAGGAGCACTTGTTGCAAATGCCCCAGTTGCCCCCCTTTCCTATGTACCCTTCTCACCTCCTACTATCCTCCCTCCCATGCCCCCCCCCCCCCCCCCCTTTTTCTTTGCCCTTTGTTAAATATGGAGCATGATTTACCTTTGTAATTTTTTATTTTTATTTTTATTCGTTGGAATATTTTGTCTAAACGGGAGTTGGAAAGTGATGGAAAAATGGCTGGGACATTTTCCAGCCGGTCGGTGGCCCGATATTCAATGGCCGATGGCCGACAGTCTATAGCCGGTGGCCAAAATATAATGGCCCGTGGCTAAATTTGAAGTGGACTAGTCTACACATGGGTGGCTACACATGGACGCATCTATACATAGAAGATTACCTCTCATGAGAGAGGGCAGTCCATAGAGGCTCTTTTTTTGCCTCTAAAAGAAGGCCTCTTCTACACACAAAAAGGGTGGTAAAAGAGAGTGAAGCAAGGAGAAGTGAGCAAAGCAGTGAGAGAATTAGGTGGGAGGTCCATTAAGGGTTCCTAATTCCTTTGTAATTACTTCACCTTTGAATTGCAAAGACATTGAGTGGCTACTTTCCCATGGAGTAGCCCATACTTGGGTGAACCACCGTTATATTATGTGCCCTCTTTCTCTCTCTCTTTTTTGTTATATCTCTTGTGTATGTAAAATTATCTCTCTCCATTAAGTGCACCACTCTAATTGTTACTTAGATACTCTTTAATCCTAACACCCTCGAGCTACCACCCCCCCCCCCCCCTTAAAAAAAAAACACTCCAACCATCGTGCATCCTGCTTTCGCTCGCACCCCCATCATCTCCCCTTTGCTCGGAGCCCTTTCCTTCAATGGTAGCCTCCTCACCCAACCCCACAAAGCTAACTATTAGACTTGCTATCTTGCCAATGGAGTAAGCAATCTTTGAAGCAGAGGTGGAGTGCCTCCAAGCCACACCTCTCTTCAATGGTAGCCTCTTCGCCCGACCCCATAGAGCTAACCATTTGTCTTGCTATCTTGCCAATGGAGTAAGCAAGCTTTGTAGGCTGCAGCAGAGGTGGAGTGCCTCCAAGACACACCTCTCATCTTCAAAATCATCAACACCCGATCTAACAGAGGTGAGATGCATGACGTCCTTTAGGCCCACCTTATTTCATAGGTGGGAAAGATCATTGACATACAAATCCTTGGTTGCAAGCTGCGGCTACTACTAGATCGAGTTTGAAACTCTTGAGATTGTGATGATCAAGGTCATTTCGATGAGGCCGCTTGCCATCCAAGGAGTCATGGATTATTTTTTATACTGGCACCATGGTTTTGACCTTGTCTCTGATGTTCTTGTTGAGGAAATAGATTTACCCATCTCAGTCGGATTCCCAGGCTTGAGAAGAGAGTACCATCCACTACTACCTAAGATCGGCTTCAAGATTGGGACCGTCTTGGAGACACCCATTAGGAAGGGAATGGGCTCTTAAGGGGGACTCTTTATTTGCCATAGGATTAAAAAGGAGATTATGAAAGGGGCAAATGGGTGGATGCCATATGGACTGAAATGGTGGGTATGGTAGGGCCTAGAAGTAAGTGGTCAAACTTGTACTCTTTTATAAAATATATATAAAAATCTCTTATAAATTCAAAGATCTGAACTTTTCTCTAAATAGTTGGGTGAAAACCAATCCTTTCTCTCTCTAGTGATTGTCAGTTTCTCCCCCACTCTCTCCTAAAAGGGGGTCCCTCCAAAAACTTGCTACTCATTCCTTCCCTCTCTCTCTACTGTACCATCTCTCACTTCTCTTCACTTCACCTTGCAATTTGCTTCTCTTTTCTTCCTTTCACTTTTCACTCCCAAAAGCTCTACAGCAGAAGTTTGAACCTCCTTTTCCTCCTCAAGCTTGTTGCATTCTCCTCAAGCTGAAGTTCTCCATTTCTCCATGAGCCTCACTAAACAGCTCTACCTGAAGCTGAAGATCTATAGCAAATCATTTTGCTAGATCTTCCCTCTTCTTTTCTTCAATGGTTTCCTGCTCCTCCATTAATATCTCTTGAGAGGATCTACTTCCCTCTCAAGCTTTGCAACATTATCTTCCCCATTAAGCCAACAAGCAGGTGGAGCAGTGTAGCAGTAAGTGGCAGCAACCATCTTTGTCTACCATCAAGGATCTTTCTCTTTATAAAGCTGAGAACATGGATGTGCACTACAAGTTGTGCCACTATTCCCCATGGCATCATTTGGTACTTGAGGACCTAGGAGTGTCATTGACTCCATTTCATGCAACACTATACAAGACGACAATGTATGCTGGGTGACAATGGAGTTCAAACAATCAATGTGGGTGACAATGCAGCCCAGCTCGGGAGGTGTACACAAGATCTCAAAGAGGCACATGGCTTCTCGAGCACACCATTGGAAGGGAAGAATCATCGGGAGTTCAAGCAAACACAACACAGAAAGCAGCTTGCAAAGGTGCAACATGTGTATGTTGGTTCACAACTGATGTGAGCACACGCACGCAGTGCGTGTGTGGAGAGAGAGAGAGAGAGAGAGAGAGAGACAGAGAGAGAGAGTACACAAGATGTGGGTGTTGCTTCCAAATCTCACTGTATGAGCACAATGTGAGAATGTATGAGAGCTCCTTATTGTTTGTATGTATAAAGAATAAGGAGATAAATATGGGCGGTCGGACACTGACCGATGGACACAAAAAAAGCATGGTGAGGTACACCGCCTTTACCTAACATTCTCCCACTAAAGGCTGTGTGCCAATAAGTGGCAAGAAGACTAGCCTAAAACTAGTATACACAAGAGGTGAGAGAAGACGGCTCTCAACCTATACCCACTGGCTCACTCTGTAACCGCTCTAGTGTAGATGCAACATGCAGACCACTAGGGCTAGAGCTATGATGAAACTCCTGATGCAGGTGTTGAGTGACGACCTGCATGGCTCCAAAATGCACAATGCTAGTGACAGTCATCACACGACTGACAAATCCCAGTGCAAATGCACCAACCGCATAAGCAAGAGGTAATACAGTTTTTCATTGCTCTCACCTGGAGCTGGAGTGGGAGAAGCATGAGAGAGAGAGAGAGAGAGAGAGAGGGAGAGAGAGAGAGAGTGGGAGAGCGAAAGACAATAAAGGAAGAGAGAGTGGGAGAGAGAGCAGAACTGCAATCTTGGAGGATATGCACTTTTTGTCAAAAGTAGGCAGCAAAGAATGCTCCCTCAATGATTGGGAGGGGGAAGTGACAAGAGAGAAAAGTGGGGGAAGAGAGACACACACACACACACACACACAGAGATAAGGGGGGATGTAGTGAGAGAATGTTGAAAATCTGCTATTCTGGCTGGGGGGATGTAGTGAGAGAATGTTGAAAATATGCTATTCTGGCGGAGGGGGATGAAAAGTAATTCCTTTAATGAGATCTAAGTGAGAGAGAGGAGAGGGGTGGGAAGAAGACTTTTAAAGTTTAGTTACCCACTTTTCTTTTGGGTTACTAAGCAAAATATTTTCAAATACAAAATATGGAAATGGAATTTTTTGAAATCCTAGCATAGGCCTTTTTGACCTCTCTCTTAGGTTTGGTCAAACTTGGCTTAAGCTTTAAGAATTCCCTTAAATTGCCACATAAAGCCCTCCTATACCCCATTCACTTCCTAATGCACGGACATCAGCTTCAGTCGCTTCCAAGGCAACAAGTATATCTACAGCCTTCCGTGTTCTATTTCTCCGTGACACCCACACTCTCATAAAGGTAGTCGTGCTCCCTAGATTGAGTGGTGGATGGATCCGCCAGAGCATATAGCACTCGGGACTCCTAAACCAATGCTTCATATGTAGACAAATGAGCCGTCTTGTGAAGGCATGTCCTCACAGGAGGATCAACCTATGACATAGAATCAGCCTGCAAAGTTGGCCAGACACAGCAGATAGAGACCTAGGATGCTCTAGCCGTGGCACCTCTTCAAAAATGGGTGCACAAGAAATTGATGTTTGGCAGTAGGTACATGGTTGTTATTTTCATTACTGCAAGGGATATGGTATGTCGTACAACCCCCCTAGTGGCCAGCCTGCAAGAGGTCAATGACATTGGGTTCACATAGGAACTTGTTTCTATTCTCTACAATAGGATGCCCCTGAGGAAAATCCTTCCAGCCTCACCACCACCAGCTCCCCCTCCTCCTCCACCCGCTCTCTACCACTCTAAGTCCACCTCCCCCTCCTCCTCCTGCCCCTCCCATCTCCCCCACTAGACATGTAGCCTCATCTTCCAGCTCCTCTCATACCACACCACCTCCCAGGGGATAAGACATAAGCCAACTGGCGTGGGAGGTCTTGGATCAAGAGGGGCAGGATTTTTTTGACTAAAACTATACACGCTTTCTTGGCGACCCATCTCCTAACCTTGAAGCAACTTAACCTTTTCATCTTTTGGGACACACACTCTACCTTTGTAGAGTAAATAGCCATCATCTATGGCACTTGAATCGTTCTAAAGCACTCATCGCTGCTTCATTATCATTGGAAACCTCTTGTTATAGATCCTCTTTTTGGATGGTTTCCCATATCTTGGAATATGTAGGAGCAACCTAACATTTCCCTCTTAATGATTCAAGCAGACCAATATGAATCAATTTAAACTCATTGATCATAGGCATCCTCCTAATGAAAATTGCCACCACATTATACTTTCCTTTATTATACCTAAGCTCATAATCAAACTCTTGTAAGACTTCAGCCCATTTGGCCTTCCTTACGACCTTTCAATTCTGTTTGATTGTGTTGGCGGATACGCCGCGACGGACGTCAGCACAGCAAGAACTCACCTAACAAGATTTCTCAGCTAAGGATAAAGGTCGACCCGCAGGCGCGTGGAAGCAAGCATAGGGTGTCAACCTACACTCGACCGACTCTCGACTACTTCCTACAGAGGTCTTTACCCAATGTCTAAGCTACAGCCTTCAGGAGTGCATAAGAGGAGATTTCCTACAACGCTTTCAAGAGCCGAATACCCATCACACGTTCTCAAAACGCCACAGAACTTGAAAGAGACCCTATAAACACCAATAGGTCGCTCTCATGAACCAAAATCCCAACCTTAAACAGCTGGTGCAAAATCACGTAGGATGTCTGGTCGAAATTTGCACGTCATTGTTTCCAAAAACTAAAGTGTCTAATGTGTAGCTCTACTCGATGCGAACGCGTGGATATGTTGAAATGCGAAAACAGACAACATATGCTCATCGAATCACCAGATGTAGCTCGTGGGTCAAGTTCACAAAAACAGACCGTACACCCACAATGTAGGTATTGGCGCGTAGCGGAGCTACACGCTGCACTTCGGATTCCGATCACCAGTGCGCGCATAGCGTCAAGATGAAACTCTCACTCTCTCTCGTACACAGTACGCTCACTCACATAGACAGAACTTTTTTAAAATGACAGGTTTTTCTCATTAAGGTTAAAAGTGGTATAAATACCTTACAATCTCAAACCCTAATGTTCCAATTTAACCATCTACTCAATCTAAATGTCAAAAATGGGATACAATCTGGAAGCTTTGCAAGCCCCACTATTTACAAAGGTGAAATGTCAATTTTTCTCAATTAAAGAATAATTACAAAAAATAATATTCCACCGAGTAATCATTCTCCGTAGGGTGTGTCCAACTGCTAACACTCCCTCCCTCCTAGTTCATGTCGTCCCCGACATGGCAGTAGAGCTGCTTCTTTAGTGGAGGCTTTCTCGCATCTTTAGAAGGGACTCATATCGCGTATGCTGGGTGAGTAACGTCGGGCCGAATATATCTGTGTTGATGGTGAAGAAGCCGGTGTAGAAGGCTTCCTTAAATGCCTGGAGGTGATAAGAAGGAAAAAACATAATTCTCTGATATAGTGCATGTATCACCTCATGAGAAGGCTGAGCAGACAGATCGTAGGCACATCTGTATGTATCTTGGAAGAAAAAGATAATGTCTGTCGCCTGTCCAAGTTTGAAGGTTTTGAAGACCGCCAGAAGGGTTTTACATATTTTTCTCAGCATTATGCAAGATAGGTCACGCGAGCCAGTGAACAATTTGATGGCGCCCGTTAGGGTTTTCACCATGTATTGCTCACTCATTCTCTCGTCTGCCTTCAAGCCTGGAAGCTTCGGGTAATTGAGCCAAGTGGGTTGGCTTCTTTGCAATAGCTCTTGGGCTTTCCATGTCCTCATCCTTGGTAAAGGGCAAAAACTAAGGTTGTCTCTAATTCTTTTGGGCGCCTCTACCAAATGGATTAAATATTACGGATATTTGGTGAGCCATGCCTTTCTCCACCTGGGTTGAGAATCCATTATCAGCTTAACTCCTTCAGGTTTGGAGATATCTGCTTTGTACAATGGCACTGTTGGCTCCTCTTTTACCCGTTTGTTGATCGTAGCAGCTTCATACTTTAGCAGTGGATATGGGAGAGAAGGCTGTAGCCATTCACACCGAATGGTATTGGCATCTATCTTCTGAATGGTCATTGATTTAAACACTCTCTGCTCCTCCCACTCCAATGCTTCTTTGGCTATGTCTCTTACTACTGCTTCTATGGCCTTCTGCAGCTTTCTTGTGTCAGATCTTGGGGTTCTTGTGAGGCTCCCACCAGGATGTCCTCTTGCATGGTGGTGTCCACTAGATCTGACACATTCTCTATGTCGATTCCTTCCGTTGTTGTTGGCCCGGTGCTAAACTGTTGCTCTTTAGTTTGTTGTTGGCCTTTCAGCTCATCTATTTGCTATTGAAATCCCTTCTTTGCCTCTTTCGCTTGATCTCCCATGTTTACTAGGAGGTCGTTCAAATCTGCATTGATTTTTTCCGCCTCCTCGAGCTTTCTCTTGATGTCTTCATTTCTGCTTGCCATCTATGAAATTCCTTGTCCATCTTTCTTTTGACGGCTTCTAGCTCATTTTTCATGGCCTGGTTATCTTCTTCCAAGCGGTTTTGCATTACAAGAGATCCCTCGGCCAACATCAGTCTTTGCCTCTTCTCCAGTGTTAACTCCTTTTGGAGTTCCTTCATTTGTTCTTCATACAAATCAGTCTCTGAAGTTGTGCCAGTCGAGCTAGGAGCTCTGACTCTGGCCGGAGATGCCCTTAGCCTTTGGATGGTCTGATCTTTTACTTCAATCTGATCTTTTAGCTCTATTACCTCATCTTGGCTTGCCTCATGTTCTATCTCGGCCTTTTCCTTGGCATTCCTCAAGCTTTCCACCTCTTTGGACTCATCAGCAAGTTGTAGAGTTAGATTGTCCCTCTCTTTCTCCTCATCGCTCAGTGACTTGCTGGTTTTCTTGTATTCTTCCTCTGCTCTTTGAAGCTTGTGTTCTGTTGCCTGATTCTGCCATTCCATCTCCTGGCATCTTTGTAATGCCGTTTCCAGACTGGCTTGCAGCTTTGTTTGTTTCTGTATATGCTCTTGGCCCTGTTTCTGCAGTAAGTCCACTTTAGCTTTGATATGCACTTTGTTTGTTTTGAGAGTATCAATCTCACTCTCAGTAGCCATTGATCTTGCTCTGAGCCCGGATAGCTTTTGCATTACCACATCCCAATCATTGGTCGGTGGCTATAGGTCCACTGTATCGGTGGCCATCTCTTTCAATTCTACTAACCGAAGGCTCTGCATCTGTTCTTTGGGCCTTGTGCTTGTCAACTCAAAGGCTACCATAGCTGCCTCTTCTCGAGAGTACCCCGCAGCTAGTAGATCAAGAAATATTCTGAAATTTCTTTCCTCTGGATCGGGCTTCTCCTCTTTTGGCTCAGCTTCTGCCTTCAGCTCTTCCTCTTTGTTTTTCTCTTGCTTGGACTCTTTTTGTTCATCAGTTCTATTCAACTCCTCCTTTTGTTGGGTTTGTGGAGGGCTAAGAGGAGGTGGTGATGGGGGTGGGCTGGATTCTCGGCTTGACAGTGGAGTTGGTGGCTTCTTCTTGAAATCTCTATCCGCCTTGGTTTTGAAGGGGATCGGAGAACACCACAGATGGAGAGTGAGAGAGAGAAGGAGACACACGACACACAGATATGGGTGGGGAGACTCAAAGAGTGAGCAGCCCCCTATACACTTATGCTATGTATAAGGTATACAAGTCAGTGGGCGCCCAGACCCTAGGCGGCCAGGCAAGGCACATGCGCCTATACCCCAACAAACTCCCACTTAAAGGCGACTGTGACTTTAAGCAAGGGAACCTAGTCTAAAGACTACAAAAGGCGAGAGAAAACCGCTCTCAATCGATGCCCACTGGCTGGCTGTGATCGTGTACATCCGGCTGTCCTGCTCCCGTGTAAGTCCATACACCACCAGACGTACCGCACACGTACTACAAGTATGTACGCAATACCTGCATATCTCCCTCGTGCACTATGCCATCATCAGTCAACAAACAACTGACAACCCCAACTGCAAATGCTCCAACTGCAGCTGCGATATCCGGTTTCAAGATTAGCATCTCATACATGAGACCACCGAATGCCGATGCAACGCTAGCGGGCCCTACTAGCTCTACGGAGCATGCATCAACATATATATCCCTGGAAATAGGCATCTCTGACTGACAAGGCGTGTCAGCAACATGCATCTCCTGACTGTCCGCAAAAGACGCATCAACTTGTCGTGCAACCTCAGAGCAAACCAGCTGCTCTAGGTGTCTGCTGGAAGACATATCCTGCACAACTATATCCCCATGCTCACTGTCGAGCATAGAAAGGAATGACTGCATAATCGTTGACATCTCAGCCTCCCCTGCAATCATCCACTACAAACATGACCACTCAATCTGTTGTGACTCACTAGAGCTCTCATGCTCTAACTCCTTATGCATAGACTCTTGCACAACGTCCTCCTGTCGTGACTCACTAGAGCAAGACCGCTCTACCTGTCTATCCTGCATAGAATTATCTCACACAACTAACTCTCTCCTTTGCTCAGTCACTAGCAAAGCATGCATGTCTGACTCTGTCACCTCTCTATGTGACTGTTCAAGTCGTGCCATAATTGTGTGCACAACGAGCTCACTACTCTGCACTCCATGCAAAGCACCCTACAACCCATGAGCAAAAGAGACTGTCCGGGTCTCTCGCTCTCTGCATGGCTGTAACAAGATGGACACTCTACCATATCTCACGTGATCTACATGCAAGGGAGAAAGCATGCCACACCTGGCACCTCTCGCAATTAGCGAACCCAAATGCAACGCAAAAGATCGCTCAAGCAGCGATACCTGAAATCCACTATCTCGTAATTGTCTGACTGAGATCAAATCCCATCTCAGATCTAGCACATAACGCACATGACGCAGGGTAAATCTCATACCACTAGGCAAGGACAAACATACGTCTCCTGCACCCTCAATGTCATACACAACACCATCAGCCATGTGCACACAACCAAGTCTCCCACTAGAAAACGTGCTAAACCACTCATGATGCGACGTGACATGGAAAGTAGCATCTGAATCTAGTAACCAATGTGAAGACAATGTGCAATCCGATATGCAATCCGTAGACATAAGATCGTCTGAAGACAAGCTAGATGTAAATGTGACATCGCCGTCACAAGCATACTTAGTAACCACCGTACTGATCTCACTACCATCTGTCATGCCCAAATCTGCATCACGCATCTATCGCCTCCGTTGTCTCAAACACCTGAAACATCGACGCCTAATGTGCCCTCTATGTCCACAATGCCAACATGTCAAGTCTCTTTGCCGTCGAGACTTGCGTGTGGGAACAATATCTCCCATGGACATACAAGTGGGACTAGACTCCCCTGTAGACATGGATGTCGCGTACATAGCATGTAAACTCTGCCATAAAGCATGAGTTGTAGTCTCCCTCGAGACCTGCCAGTAAACAGACTCAACCAGATGCAAATGAATCGTAGACATGGCTAACTCATCAAGATCCTGCCAATCATCATCACGCATAGACTTGGGCTTCGCCGATAAACCACACAAGGGTTTATCTTGCCCCAAATCCGCCAATGCAACAAGCATATGCTCTTTCCAAGCAACAAAATCTGCACCATCAAACTGTGTCAGACCATAACGCTGGAAGTCAAATGAAAAATCAGCCATAATCCTCACAAAAGAGCAACCAACAATGAGTAGCAAATGTCAACCAAATCAGCCCTAAACTGGCTCGAATCACATCAACAAAAGTCTGCAAATATGGCTCAAAACCTGATGCAAAATTGTACCAATAACCGTGCAAAACCTTGCACAAAATCACAAGTCAATATGACTCGAATCCGGCTACCTAGCTCGTAGCCACACAAGCATACAACACAATATTCACTCATGTGAGTGTGCCAAGATAACTGTGCGCCTGTCCAACCGTGAGCTAATCACCAAGCACACTCTGTGCGGTATCGATGCATACACACGCACAAATCTCCCACCTGCAGAGAACACCGCACGCAAATGCTAAGTGCAACCCGCAATCTCTACCTAGATCGCATAAATGATGCGCATAAAACTCCTAGGAAAATTTCTCCAGAGTTTCGACGCACAATGGCTATCAACACAAAATAACCATTGTCCTGCAAGCTCAATACAATGAGCAATCAATGCGCATCAAACTACAGTCAACATACATGCATAAGCTCTGCAAACCTGTGTCCAGCAAATACTTACAAAGAGTACCACAGGTGACCATACATGTCATCCACAACCAACCTCTGCACTTGCTCACAAGATCTATTGCTCACCACATAAGCATACATAGAGCATTACCCGTTCAAAGACCATGTATGCAAGCCACAACACTGCAAAAGAACCACTCAACTGCAACTGGCAACACCTGTGGGAGTACTAGACTCAACCTGTACATGGGAGTCAAACCCGATCTTGTAACACCTCATATGTGCCTGCTACCTGCAGTGTGCACGGGTAAGCTGTCTGCAGCAAAGAAAACAACAGAGCCCAAAACCGTCCTGAAAAATAGTCTCTGTGTTTTTAATTTCAGACCCACCTACACTCCGAATCAGAAAACAATTCCTTCTACAAAGTCGTAGAGCTTGAATCCAGCTCCGTTTTGAACCAAAAAGTTTTGGAATCAGAGCTTTGTAGCTCAAGTTATGAGCAAAACAGTAGACTACTGTCAAACTGCCAAAAACTGAACGACTTTCTTATGTGCTTCTTTGAGCTCATAGAAAGGCTCAAACTCACTTCCCACCTCGGTGCGTGAGCTGAATGTATCAATCTCACAATGCTTCCATGTCTATGGAAGCTCCAAGCTCCAACCTGTCACCGATGCAGCCATTTCAAAGCTTGCCGAGAAAAGGGAAGATGTTGTACACAGTGGGCTGATCTGTAGAGGAACTATGGACTGATCTGTGAGCACTAGGAATCTCCTGAGAGCTCTCTTGCAAGCCTCTGTATGGATGTCCACAAGCCTCCTCTATTTCTTTGCTCAGATCTGTGACCTCACCGCCATAGCCGACGAGTTCATCGCGAAGCCGTCCATCTACGCTCTCACACCTGTCGCTCTGATACCAATTGAAGGGGATCGGAGAGCACCACAGATGGAGAGTGAGAGAGAGAAGGAGACACACGACACACAGATATGGGTGGGGAGACTCAAAGAGTGAGCAGCCCCCTATACACTTATGCTATGTATAAGGTATACAGTGGGCGCCCAGACCCTGGGCAGCTGGGCAAGGCACATGCGCCTATACCCCAACAGGTTTTTCTCTCTCTTTTTTGGACTTCCTGCTCTTCTAGCAACTGCTGTCTCACTTCGTCCACTTCTTCTTCTGTAAAAGGGACATTCGGGATATTTTCCGCCGTAGCATCTAAGATCTCAAAGTTTTTGATATAGTCTTTGAACCTATCCCGATGAACCCTTCGAGATGATCCCGACATGGCTTCAAGGGATGGCTTTCACAACTTGCTTAAATCTCCTTTGAATGCTCTCTCGGCTCTGAAGCTTTCCATCAGTCTTTCTAGCCGTGCCGCTTTCTGTGACTTGGTTTCCTTGATTGGCACTTGTAGACTTTCTTTCTTTCCCTTCTTTGATTCTGGCTGCTCTTCTAGCACGGTCTCTAACCGGCGCTTTAATCGTGTGGCTACCCTGGGTGATTTGGGAGGTTCTTCTTCTTTATCTTCCTTTAGCTTTAGCCAATCATTCTGTGAGGGAGGTTCACGCCAGTTTCCCTTGGCATGCAATGCTCCATAGACAACTTTTGTTATCAGCTCACCAGGTACAATATAGGTGGGATTCCTGTTCCCCATCTTCACCAGGTTGTCGTGGATGTAAGCGGCATAATCTATCTCTTTTGGTTTGCCCTTCTGCATTGCCCAGGTGAAAGTGATGGCAATGGCTCCAAGTGGCATCTTGTACTTTTGTGGCCGCTTTGTACACATGTGGAAGTATTGGTTGTAGAGTTGGCTCATGATAGCCACTTTTGGGTTTGCAATATCTTCAAATGTGTAGTTGTTCTTCTTTTCGGAGTAGACCTTGACTTCATCTCGCCTCTTTGTTACACTATCTCCTTTGTTTGAGATGTCAAGTGCGGCTGCCACCACCCTCTCTGTGATGACAATCATGGTATCTAGCTTGCCTTGCAGATCGGTGACTCGGGCCACTCCATCTTCTTTGATTGTAGTTACAAATTTCCACACTCTTTTGATGTCAATCCCCTCTGGCAAAGCTTCAAAGTAGTTGTGTAGATCCAGCTTCTCTAGGTAATCCCCCATCTTGCTCCTGAAAAATTCATTGAGCTCTCGTGGTATCATGGGTAGCTCTACTGCATTTCCTTCAGGATCTTTGAATACTCCTTGGTAGATTCTCAAATCATTGGACTCTAGCAGATCGTCTTGAATCCATGTGCAGGTGGGCTTCAGGGTTCCTTCTGCTATCACAAATGGCTCCACTTCTTCTAAGTAGTCTTTTATTGTCATCCTCTTCTTCTTTGCAGGTGATTTTGCGGCTGCCATGGATCCTGTTACACTCAGTAGTCCAAAGTTAACGTTTTTTACATATTAGCTGATAAACTGAGTTCTAACTACCCAAATGACTTGAAAATTGAAAATAAAGCTCAAAAGGTACTAGGGAAACTCTGCATGTGCTCACATTAGCTTTCTAGCTAAAAAATTATCATGTGGACATCCTACGCGTAGGATGTCTACCTTGTCAGTTTTTGGTGAAACTTGGCAGGCTTGTGCCCCTTGACCTGTGCAACATGGCTATGTGGTTGGAATTGGGTTTGGGCATCAAAAAGTGCAATTTTGGGCAGATTTAGGCTTTAGGCTCACAAATTGGATAGGATTTCCTCAACAAGTGGAAAATGATATTCAAATGGGTTGAAAGTTGATATACAGGCTTCTTACACCATGTTAATGGTTTCCATGAAGTCAGATCCTGCACAGTAGGTCAAAATCACACTGGAGACATCCTACGCGTAGGATGTCTATTTTATTAGAATGGCTTGAAGTTGGTTCTGGGAGTAGCCCTTATCATGTGAAACATGGCCCTGGTCTTAGATTTTGATTTGGATAAGCATTGGTGTTGTTAAGAGCATGTGTAGTGTTTTTAGGCTCAAAAAGTGCATCTTGGAGGTGTTGGGGGCCAAAGGTGATGGGAATGGCTTGAAATTTGATACATGGGTTTAAGAAGGTGTTATCAAGAGATCTGGAACTGAAATATACCAGCTCGAGGTCAGATAGGTCCTTTAGACATCCTACGCATAGGATGTCTATTTCATCAATTTTCACATCTGACCCCACAGTTAGCTTGGCAATGTGCTCATGAGTATATTGTGCAAGTTTCATGTGATTTGGACTAGTTTTGGTAGGTCTATGACCCATTATTGCCTCTATGCTCTGACTTTGCGTTTTTTGATGCATATGAGGTCAACTTTTGTCCAAATGTGATGAAACTTGGTGGCTAGCATGTACAGGCTATTCAAAAACTGTGTGATATGATATGTTGAGTTTGGTCCCCGGATAAGGCCTTGAGACATCCTACACGTAGGATGTCTCCTGATGAAATTTATTTGAGAAGTGCTACTGGTGCCTGCCCTGAGCCCCCCCTGAGTCCCTTTTAAGCCTATTTTAACAAAAAAGTCAAATAGATAGAAAGAAACTCCCTGTTTGGCTTTCAGAGCCTCTAAGCCGTTTCCTGACTCTTGGAGTGCTTTTCGGCGATGAAATTTCTTGATGGTCTCCATATCTTCACGGTCCCTTGGGGATCCTTGCTATATGGTTTTTGTTGACTTTGGCTTCACCGGAGCTCTGTTTAGCAATTTGTCGCTCTGGAAGCACGCGTGGTTGCGTTTACATGTCGTCAATGACTTGTGGTGGTCTACCACCATAGGACTTGGTTGTTGATGGTCTAGGAAAGCCGCTCGTGAAGTTTGGTGGCAAACGGACATGCGGTTTGGCCGTGAGAGCTATTTGATGCTTTGTGTGTCTGATGCCGTTTCTAAAGCTTAGTGTCGCTTCAGGTCGCCTTATGGCCATGTGGGCTATATAGACTTGTTGAGCATGTCGAGATGCTCCTACCCATGAGTTTTGGTAGCATTTGGGCGCTTTTCCGCCGATTTACCATTCGGTGGCCTCTTGCAGGGCTCTAGAAATTAGGGTTTTTCCCAATGGTTTTCCGCCACCTTTGGGCATTCAAAAGTGGTCTCCTATGCTAGGGTAAGCCGTAGATGAAGCCTCATTGTTGTTGCGTTAGCCGTTAGGTGGCCACTTCTACCTGTAGGTCTCTACTGCCCTCTTCCCGTGTGAACCCTACGCTAGTTTTCGTGACAAAACATCAAACATACGTGAAAAGCTCAAGGTGATGAGCCTACCTCTCATGTCTGGAGCCTGTCGGGTGGTCGTGCGCGTCGTAGAAGCCGCTGGAAGTCCGGTTCGCTCTAGGTGGCAAGAGCTCTCTCTCAAAAGGCAAAAGTAGAAATGAGCTTTAAATGAAGTGAAAAAATCTTATAATGGGGGTCCCCGAACCACTTTCCATGAAATTTGACATGTGCTCCCAACTTCTTGCGAGATGCGGTTCAGGCTCGAAAAATTCTTGATTTCGACTCCATTTGCCCAGTTTCCGAGAAGTTTGACGTTTCGATCAAAATCTGGCCAAAACACGCTTTTCGCTCCATTCACATAATTGCACCTCATTGCACCATAGGTTGTCCTCTAGTCACTAATTATCCCCATATTTGTTTGTTTTTCATTACGACCGTATTTCACCTGCTTTTTGAATTTTTGAATTTTTTTTGCCGATAATTGGTAAAATTAAAAAGAAAATAGCAAATTACACCCAAAAAGTCCCCAAAAATCATAATAACACAAAAACATCACCGCAAAACACTATATACACTCACATGCAATTTTTATGGCCGGATTTCTCCGTTTTACCAAGATTTTGCCCGAAAAATGGCTATTTTTACCTATATACACACACCTAAGGGCTTGATTTGGCGTTTGGCCCCATATACTTGTAGATTCATGTTGTATAAGGGCATATGTACTTAGGTTAGTCCAAAAAATTTCGCAATCAAACGACAAGCCTCTAAGATAGTTGAAAAACATGCTCTTTTTTTGCTCTTTTTGCCATTGGGTCCGCATTTATGCCTCCCTCCCTCCTAGCCGGAGTCCTCTCATACGACAAGGTATCACCTCGGTGTATGTGCCGTGCATGGATTAAAAATTGTGCCAATGCTCGGTCGTGTAATGTGGCCCTATATGATGCATACTCGGTCAATGCATGAAAAAATCAATGATGTGCAAGAGGAGGGAATAAGCAAGATGCTTATTAGCATTCGCCGTCGAGGTTTCTTGTTTGTTGTTGATTTGGTTGGTGGATTTTCTTTGCAAGTAAAAGTTGTAATTCTACAACTCTCTGTTTGATCATCTTTCTTGCAAAAGTTGCTTGGTTTTCCACTATTGTCGATATGGCGGAATTGGCCATAGTCTGTGTCTCTTTTGCTTTCCATTTGTAGCTTTGTTTTGGAGGTCTTTGTAGGTTTATTGCTACTACCGCGGTTGTCATTGTTGTGCTGCTGATCGACACCCACATTGATCGGTTTGCATGTTTCATAGGTAGTGTATGTCTGCATGCGATGTTGCTTGTACTGAAGGGAGTTCCTGTTGCTTTGGTTTTGGGATCCAAATGCAAGTCGCATTTAAGTTGTTACAGAGCATTCTCTTTGGGATCCATATCTTTTTTATTCCCTTGGTTTCTGGTTGAACTCTTTTCTCTTTTGACTCCTGCTGTTGTATTGTGGTTTGTCTGCCATGTCATCTCTATCCTTCCGCACCCATACTTGTTTTTCGTGTGCTGCTAACTTTGATCTGTGCACTGTGGTCTGTGTTGTGGTATGTTTTTATTGAACATGGGTGGCAGTTCCCTTGTTGGTCGCCATGGGTATCGTGTTGTTCTTTAGTGGCACCCATCCTTTTGGTTCTTTATCCAGTGATTGCATTGCTGCCATCTGATTCTTCCAGGGTTGCTGAGCAAAGGCTACCACTGTTGTCCTTGTGCATGCTGAATTTTGACTGCAGCCGCATTCCAATCTATCTGCACATTATACTCTTTTTGCCAAGGTTGTCCCAACAACATGGGGTGTTGTGTGCTTTGATCCTCAACCACATAAAACTTGTGTGGGTAAATATATTGATGTACTTGTATGCAATATAATCCAGCCAAATGTTTTTAGCGAATGTGATGTACTAATTTCTAGCACTTGTGGAGTAGGATGTAGTTGATCTTTAAGCTTGAGCTGTTTGTATATTTTGTAAGAGATCAGATTTGCTTGAGCTCCAGAATCAAGCAATGCCGTCGATTCAACTTGATTGCTACCCACTTTGACTGCAATTATTGGCTCCATTGTGTCTTCATCAAAATTCGTTAGTCGAATAGCATATATTCGCAAAGGTGATCCACATTGTTGTTGTTGTCGTAGAAGCTGTCTTTTTGCAATGTGTTCTTTTGCTTCTGCTTGGGCCTCTTCTCGTATCCTCTGTTTCTCTTTCATCCGTTGTTTTTCTTGATGGATTTGTTGAAGTATATCCTGTGTTAGTGGAAAATAATATTTTTTTAATGGACACCCACTAATCAAATTTGGCATTTCTTCTCCTGCTAATGTAGCAAGTTTGACAGCTCCACTTTGTGATAAGTCACTAACACAAAGGGTAAACAAGTACATAATCACCTCTTTTAAACTCTTTCGTGCGCACATGCTTGTCAAAAAACTCTTATTGTCTTCTCTTTTTAGCATAGATTGAAGCTACAGCTCTCAATCAAAGTTTATCTAGCTTTTCAAGATCATCTATTCTTGAAGAGAGCTCGTAGCCTATCCATTCTAAGTGTTTCGCTACTCGTAGAGTTGGAATCAAAAACTCTATGGATAATATAGCGTTTAGACCAAACACCATGTTGTACGGTGTTGTTCCTATTGATGTTTTGTAAGCTACCATGTATGCCCATAGTGTTGAGTGTAACTGCTGATCCCAGTCTGTCCTTGACTCTGATACAATTTTAGTCAGAACAGTGCATAGTGTTTTATTTGTGGCCTCAGCTTGTCCATTTGCCTGTGGATGATATGGAGCATATTTTTTATGTATGACCATGAATTCCTCTAGCAGATATTCAATGACTTCATTAAGAAAATGTGTTCCTCGATCACTGAAAATTTCTATTGGTAATCCGTATTGTACAAAGACATTCTCATACAAAAATTGTGCAGTAGTTCGTGCGTCTGCTTTTTGTGTTGCCTTGGCTTCCACCCATTTTGGAAGATAGTCCGTAGCCACAATTATATATTGGGTATGGGTGCGATATGCAGGGGGTGAAATAGGCCCCACAAAATCAATGCCCCATTTTGCAAATGCCCTTGCTCCCATCATTGGCCGTAGTGGCATCTCATCTCTCTTTATCCGCACCTTGGTGCACTGACATGTGTCACAACGCTTTACAAACTCCTCAGCATCCATATGCAATGTAGGCCACCATATTCCTGCGGTTAAGACAATTTTGGATGTCTTATCGCCTGAAAAATGGCCTCCACTTATGCCTCCATGTGCGTGTTCTAGAATCAGCAGGTATTCACTTTCACTTGCACAAATTCTAAGTTGATTGTCCTTTTCTCGCTTATAGAGTTGATTCCCAATTAAATTAAAGTCGCAAGCCTCCAGCTCTATAGACCTTTTCCGTGCTTTTGTTATGTTTTCAGGAAATGTCCTTGTGGTTAAGAAATCGATGATATATTGACTCCATGCAAGTGCAATGTTTACCTGAAACAACGTCGCGTGATCCACTGGTCGTTTGGCACTACATATAGTATAATTGTTAACATAAGCATGTGTGTCAGCATACATAGTTGGCCAAAAAACCCCTGATTGTTTCAGTCGTTGGTGTGTTTTCATTGTTGAATAATGAAATGCACAATCCTGGACGTGTGCTTCTTCAATATAACACTCGAATTCCTCCGGATTTATACATAATCGTAGAATTTGGTCCGAGTCTAGATGATACAGTCGTCCTGCAATCAACTAGAAGTTTTTTGTTTGTCGAATTGTTTGTTGTTTGGATCTGTCTTCCTTGTTATCAAATTTACCTCCAAAGGAAAGAATGCTAACAATTTCCTGAGACCATTTGGGTATCATTTCAATATTGAAAAGATAAGCATCAGGTATTTCATGATCTACTCCTTCAGGAGCTTCCCCGTTTGGCAGTCTTGAAAGATGATCCGCCCGTAGATGAGTTTTACCCTTTTTGACTACCACTGTGAAGTCAAATTCTAGCAATATAATAAACCAGCATACAATTCTCCTAGTATTGCATGGTTTATTTACCAGATACAAAAGAGCTTGATGATCTGTGAAGAACGCAAATTTGTTTGCGAGCAAATAATGCCAAAATTTCTTTACAGCATAAATCATTCATAACCCCTCTCTTTATGTGGTTGTGTAGTTCTTTTCTGCACTATTTAACTGTCGGCTCGCATAACAAACTGGGAAATCCATTGTTTCGTCTCCAGGTTGAGCCACAATACTCCCAATTGCATATGCAGATGCATCAATGTGAACATGGAATATCTTTTCCCTATCTGGTGCTTTAAGTATAGGTGCTAATACAAGGTTTTTCTTAAGCTTTTGGAATGAAGTTTCACACTCCTCAGCCCAGTCGAAACTGACTAATAAGCAATACAGAGGTTGTGCAATGACTGCATACATATATATGAATCTTCAATAATATCTGCAGTGTCCCATGAAGGATTGTACTTGTTTGGCGTTAGTAGGCCTGGGCAAGTCTACTATGACTCTGATTTTGTCTAGGTCAGTGGTTATGCCATTTCTTGAGACAATATGTCCTAAGATGCGGACTTGCCTAACCATAAAAATGCACTTTTTCGGGTTAAGACAGATTCGATATGTTCTGCATTTCTCAAATACCTTTTGTAAATGGTCAATATGTTCCTCTCGTAGAAGAGAGTGGCCACAAAGATCATCCATATATATTTCTAAGAATATTCTCAGGTATTCTTTGAATGCATGAGTCATTAACCTTTGAAAGGTAGCTGGGGCATTGGTTAAGCCAAAAGGTATAACTCTATGCGCATATATCTCCCATTCTGTGGCAAACGTTGTTTTGTGTTGATCCTCTATTGCAATTGCCAGTTGGTTATACCCTGAAAACCCATCTAGAAAGGAATAAGCCCGTTTCCCAGCCACCCTCTCAAGTACATGTTCTGTGATAGGCAAGGGATAATTATCCTTTATGGTGGTTGCATTTACTTTTTTGAGGTTCACACACACACACACACACACACACACAGCTTTCATTCTTTTTGGAGACAACCACAATGGGTGACACCCAATCTGTATGTTCGATTTCATATATGAATTCAACATCCATCAGCTTGTCAATATCCTCTTTGATTTTTTTAACAAATGTGTCATTATATGTGTAAGGACGTTGTTTGCTAGGTTTGGCATCTGCTTTCAATGGAATTGTATGTTGGCATATCGATGGATCAACTCCTTTGAGGTCTTTGTAGGACCATGCAAACACATCTTTATACTTCTTGAGAAGTTGTGTTAGCAGTTCTTCTTCTTCAGGCTCTAAATCAGTTGCGATATAGACCGGCTGAGGCTTTTCACCTGGCGTAGCGAGGTCTATCTGTTTTGCATTTTTCGGCCCATCGTAAGATTCCTGGTTTATTCTTTCCCTAACAGGTGGTGTCATTATGATTTTTCTGTCCTGGATGGTGAATTTTCGATAGTGGGATGGTACAGTCATGTTTCCTTTTTCGGACTCCTCCTTACCATCACTTTCTCCCTCAGTAGTCTATACCTCTCGTAACGACCGTTTTAGTTCTTGGTATTTCTTTTTACGCTCCAGTTTGGTCCACTCCTGGTCTTTTGTTTTTTCCTATTTTGATTGTTGAGATTTTTTTTATTTTGTTTCTGTTTTAGTCTTACGTACTTGTTTTATTTTCTCTTGCTTTCCTTCCCTTCGAACTTTTGAGAATCTGCCTGATATTTGATCTTTTACACAATCCTTTGCTTTGACAAGCATTAGATAGTGAGTTTTATCTTTTATCCTAGGCATCACGTTCTCTCTCATTTTGTTTTCTACTCGTTTTTTTCTATAGCAATCCTGGTGTCTAGGGTGTTGATTGGCAAAATCATAAAACTTGATATTCGTTGTTTTCTCCCCACGCTCGCTTGAGCTGTCTGAACACTCGTTATCTGCATCGTTATTTACCTCCAGATGCTCAGAGGAGTTATAAAACTCTTCTTGTTCTGGTAGTTCTACAATCTCATCTCCTGCTGGTATAAGGCTTACCATGTAATAGGGTAGCACATCATAGCCGTCCTTATCGCAAAATTTTGTCGTTGGGCTATCTATAATGGTACAGACATCCAATGTTGCTAGTATGTGTTCCCATTCCAGAGGTTCTAAGGCATCTTCAGGAAAAGGTTCCCTTGTCCTCAATAGCTCTTTCTAAGATGCATTCCTCTCTTTTTAAGCTCCCACAATGTGAAGCTCCGCACATCCATAGCTCTTTTTTTTGCCCTAATCATGCTGGGAGTTCGGACCCTGCCAATGTAGCTGAATCAAACTCTTCTATTGGTGTCTGGTTCACATCTTTGTAGCTATGGTCTTTTAGGTGTATTTTGGTTGTAGTCTCGCCATGTCTGAGGTATATGTCGTCGTAACCCCAATCCTGGACCATCTTTAATTTTCTCATGAATGGTCTTCCCAAGATGATCTTATAATTGTTCTCTTTGTCAAAATCGACTATTGCAAATGTATGCTCATACTCGATTCTGCACGAGGTGACAAATCACTTTTTCTAAAAGTCCTAGAGGCTTTTCCATTAACCCATCTGCCAGTTGCAATTTCATTCTGGTAGCTCTCAAAGCCCGTTTTCCCCATTTTTTCCAGATTTCCTTGGTGGCGATAGCGACTCCTACTCCACTGTCAAGAATAGCTTTCGAAACTACTCCTTGGAATTCTACTGGTAGTGTGGTATTTCCATCTTCTCCCTCGCAATATTCTCCAACCTTGTTTAAAGGTACTGGCCTAGTGTTTAGTTGAGGCTTGTCCAATTCTCTGATCCCTTCTTGAAGCTTCAAGGTGGGGTCTTTTACTCCAAATTTTTCTAAGCATTTTCCTATTGTGGTCCACATGTTTGGTCGTAACCTCAGGAGTTCGGCTAATGTGATTGTGCATGCCACAGGGGTGGACAATAACTCAATCAACCCACGTGAATCCTTCACTCTGTTGGAAGAAAGTCTTTCAGATGGGATTTCTCTCACCTCAGACTTGGCTTCATACTCCCCTAGGCAAGAGGGTAGAGTTTTTAGCGAGTCTAGTTGGCTGTGCCCCGAACTAATTGATCCCTGGTCTCCCCCTTGTGAATGCATATCAAAGTTCATTTGTGATCTTGCCTCAAATTCTTCAATAGGAGGTAAGATATCATTTTTCTCTTTTCTTGTACTATTCATTTGGTAGCTCATCCGATTAGCTTCATTGGCATCCCGGATTTTGCTTCCACAGGTCATCTAGACCGTTACAATGCTTACCCATTTCTACCAATGTTTTAGGCTGGAACCCATCACTTGTCTCATCTTTTATATTTGGCACTATGATAGGTTCTCTCCTAGACTCAGAGGCATTTGTGAGTCTCTCCTTCGTGTCTACTTGTTTCTCTAAAGTTGGTTTGACAAGGGTTGGAGCTGGTACTTCATGCCAACTTGCAGGTTTACCACGCGGATTTTCTATCAAGGATTGGGCTGTTTCAATCATCTTTTCGACACATTTCCAACCTCTATTTTTCTATTTCAGTATATGGATAAGTCATCCATCTTTGCTCTTGGGTTTGGTTGTTTTTTAGTCTGGCTTCGTATGCTTTTAAAAGTGCGTCTAACTGCTCATTTACCTTTTCTGCTAACACTAATCCTCCTCATCCTGCACTTTTGGGTTCTACTATTTCCTTGGGCCTTACGGTTGCCATAGTGTGTGAGTTTAGACTAGCTAGATTCTCTAACCGCTCTAATCTATCCTTCGTGTGTTTTAAATCCTCGGATAGAGCCGTTTGCTCTTGTTCTCTCCTAGCTTTCTTATGCGCCTTTCTAGCTTTCCAAGTGCTTCTCTGATTTTTTATTTCTGAACTTGGGGCATCGGTTTTTGGCTCTTCAATTATGGGCTCATTCGTCATTCTTTTAGCTTGGGCTCGTGTCACTGCCTGAATAGGTATTACTGTCTCGTTTTCTGACCCTCCATTGGAAGGCACTGCTTCCAACATATTCAAGGTAGTTTTTGCTCCTTTGCTCGGGTTCTTAGGGCAATCTGGAATCAAATGCATAATTCCACACTCGGTTCAATATGAGTTGACTCTAATGATTTCATCATGAGGACAGTCTCTTAGCCAATGGTCTCCACCACACTTGTAGCAGGGTCCCTTAGGCTGTTGAGGTGCTCCTTGAGCTCCTCTTTGTTGGTATGCATGTCTCTACCCACCCATGCCTCCATTAGCTATGAACAACAATGTTCGTTCATCCAAGCTATATCTTCCTTCTCCTACTGCCTGTGCAGTTGTTGGTGGTCCTGCACTTCGCATCATGCTCCAAGGTTCTGGCGTTGGGGGTTCTTCCGGTGGATAATAGACAGGATTTGCAGCATATCCATTGGGATCTTCGTAATATGCATGCACAGGCACCAAAGCCTTCTCTTCTGGTTCGTTTACATTTGGTGTGTATCTTATGCCGATTGGTCGTAATCCTGGTAGGGATGGTTGTTGCCCCAACACTGGTTGTGGTCTTTCTACACCTATAGGTGCTGGTAGGTTGCCTGCTTGATACCTGGGCATCGGTGGAAGTTGAGGAGATGCTACCTCAGCCTGGGGAGCATAAGGTCGTTCTCTCACATATCCCTTGTTATAATAACATTCCTCTGTCACATGGTTTGTCCATTTTTGTTCAATAGCACATCACTTTGGCTGTTTAGCATGAGGTTTGGCATACAGGTTAATCTTTTTTATCACTTCCTCTACAAGCTGCTCCTAGCTTACAGCTACTTCTCCTTTCGGTGTTGTCTTAGCGGGCTTGCTTCCACTTTGTTGTGAGGATGAATCGTCATCAAGATCCTTGAATTCACCCTCCTTGTAGATCGCACATTTGTCTACAAGGAAAAGAGCCTCCTTAGTTAACTCATTTAATGTCATGCTCCTCTTCATATGTAAGTCCTTCTAGAGATCTGTATTTCTCAGTCCTTGAATAAATATAAACATAAGTTTGGACTGAGTTGGCAGTTCTTCCACAGGGCAGAACTTAACATATCTTTTTGGTCGTAGGGCTTCCTTTCGCACAGACTCCTCTTCTTTCTGTTTGAATTTATGGATTTGTGATATGTATTATGAGCTATCCCCCTTTGTGAGAATTCCTCAATAAACTTGTCAAACACCTCCTCCATAGATTCAAAGTCTCTACGCTCCACAGAGTCAAACCAAGTAGCAGCATCCTCCTCTAGGGTCAGTCCAAACCCTGCAAATTGGGTAGGGAAGTCTAACACCTCTTCAGCTCTAATTACACGCACAAAGGCTGCTAAATGATCTCTAGGATCTCTGTTTCCCGTGTATTTTTTGTTTACCCATTTTTGCACCTGGGAAGGTCTAATTCTACGATGGTCTACAAATCTCATCATTAGTTCTCCTCGTCCTACTCGATATACCTCCTATGGCCTTCGGTAGTGGGTGGGTTCCTCTCTCAGAGGTGCTCCTAAGCCATAATTTCTGACAGTTTTTGCAAGAGATGGTTCATCTCTTCAAACTCGTTCTATGGGTTGTCTTCCAGGCTCTGTTGACCCTTCAGTTTTTGGCTTACTCTCGCCTTGATACAGTGAATAGAGTGGTGGTTCTTGTAAATCCCTTAGCCCTAGTGCGGCTGGATAACCATCTCGGTTTCGGTCTTGTTCTAATGTTGCACTCTGTCGAAGCCATGCCTGCAATGATGGCTGAGTTCCTGGTTGGTTTTGGTAGTTGAACGTCTGTTGTCGGGTAGAATGTGAGGTCGCATTGTACTCTTTTGAAAATGGATTTGTCGATTTGCTAGGGGTGTAGGTGACCCTTGGCACTTCTTCGGGGGCATATGTTGATGCTTCTGGAACTGTTGCCTTTTCTACCTCCTCTGAAAGAATACGTTTGTATTCTCGCCCGTACCTATCAACAAAAATGATATCCTTCCCCATAGCAATTTCATAAGAGAATAAGTAAAGAACCTTGTCTTTGCTTAATTCGTTTGGGTAGGGTTCTTTGCATCGAAAGTAAGAGACTACTCCCTCGCTCTCATGCTTGTAAATTCCCACATTCTCATTATAAGTAGAGACCCTGGTTGTTTTCTTATCATACATAAAAAGAGCTCCGGGTCGATCAATGTTTGGAGGCGGTTCTTGAGTCTCTGAAACCATTTTTCCTTTTGCACGTTATCTCCATATCTGTTGTAATCCTCAGGGTTACTAAGTATCAGATAGTGGTTCCCCTTTTCGTCTCGGAATCTATCTCCATCATCATAGACTCGAATTATCTTCAGTCTCTGAGCAGGTTTTTCTTCTATACAAATACACTTGCGTACTCGATAGTCATAATAAACTAGGGCTCCCTTCGAGTTTGTTCCTTCTAAGAAGATTATATTGAACTTGGAGTCGTTCAAAGGATTTTGGGAGGTGCTTCCTCCTAGCATTGGTCCTTCATCGAAGAAACCTCTTGGCTGTTGACTACCCATCATGAAGAAGGACTTATCTGATGAAGTGTCAGTATCACTACCCTCCTCAATGATTGGTGCTAATGGATCTAGCCTTGCCTGAGTTACACTCTCCTCAGTAGACACTAAGCTACCCTGATCACCTGCCACCTTTTGATCTCTAAGAATGTGTCTTCCTAATCTTAAATTCATCAAACTTAGCAATGCAATTTAACACAAATCCAACCACTCACCTGGCAAAGGATCAGTTTCCGCACAACTTCTTGCTTTGCCGCTGAATATACCTGTACACAAGCATTTAATTTCGGCAATCGAATCAAAGCATTTAACCGCTAGAGGTGGTCTTAGTAATGATTGGTATAACTGGAGGGTTAACCTCAACCACTACTGTATTTTATACACTTTGGATGTTCTTGATTAGGTCTGCTAATATGGAACTATACTTCCCTCGGATGTTGGTCAATTTATAGGAAAAGTCTTAATTCCATCTTTGCTCCGTCAAAAGGTCAAAAAAGGTCCAAATTCATTTCTCAAAGAAGTTCTGGAACTCTCAAGTCAACTGGAACATCAATCTGTCTCCTCAATCAGCTTTTCTCTTCACTAAGCCCCTGTAGACATCCTACGCGTAGGATGTCTATCTGCTCTGTTTTGCCTGGAGTTTGCACTATAGATTCCCCTTGATGTGCTGAGTCCACAGCTGTTTTTACTTTTTGATTTGGACACCTACAAGCTGGTCAATTGATCAAAAATCTGTTCCAGCAACCTGATGTTGTTCTGACCAGTCAAATCAACTCCAATTTGGACCAAAATTGACTAGGAGGCTTGCCTCAGGCTATACAACACTCTACTATGCCTACAGTCAGTTTCTAGCTTCAATTTCATGCATTAGACATTCTACGCGTAGCATGTCTAACTGCTCAAAATGGCTTCAAGTGAAAAGCATAGACTCCCCCCCTTAAGGTGCTTATCACTTTGGTATGCTCAAAATTAGGTTTGGAGTGCTAAATCACACAGAACACATCCTACACATAGGATGTCTGTATGGCCTGTTTGACCCCAAACTTGAGCCACAACTTCCCCTTGATATCAGCAACCCAGTGCTATGCTTAGATTTTAGTTTGGATTTCAAAAGACCCCAATTTTAGCTATTCTAGCCCTTTTCAGTCAAAAATGCTAAAGTCTGTTTAAAACCCAATTTTCTCACCCAATTGAGATGAAACCTTTCTCAGGCACTCAATAATTCTTGTAGATCATGCTCATGTAGCCATCCTATGGTTTTGGTCTTAAAATAATGCGTTGGCACAATTTGGGTAGGATGTGTGGCAATTTTCTTTCTACTTGGCCTTATCCTGTCAAGATATGTTCAAACTTCCAATTTCCAAGTGAAAATAGAGTAAAACCTACCTTCTGAACACACTGGTCAACTCAGAATTTCAAAATTTCCACCAGATCACCCTGTAGACATCCTACGTGTAGGATGTCTCCTAGCTTAAAATTTAATTTTTTCCTGACAAAAGTACTTCTAATGCTCTCCAGCTCTATCAAAAACACTCACAGAAACTTTTGAACTTCACTTCAGCTTCTAACCACTCTTTTCCGTCTTTCACAACCTTTTGATGAGCCTAACAGCAAATATAACATGCATGAAGTGCTCCAGATCATAAATCAAGATGTCCTACTTACCCTACTCCTACTTGTCATGTGAGATGGTGATATTGGTGTCTTGCTTGCTTCCTGGCCTCTCCGGACTCTCAAGCTCTCCTTTCACCGCCTCTACCACTCCAATTCCTACTCTCTACACCACAACTCAACTAATACCTAAAACTATCTAAGTCTACCTAAGTCGAAGGATCTAGGCCAGACACTCGCTCCCTAGACTCCTCCTAAGACCTAGAGAGTCCTCCACCCTCTGATCATATCTAAACATAAAAGGAGACTCTGGCAAGCCAAAGAATCCCTATCCTCAAGGACTAGTCTCGGTCACCTACCTAGGGTTTTCGTCCCCGGGAGCAGCGCCAATGTTGGCAGATACGCCGTGACGGACGTCAACATAGCGAGAACTCACCTAACAAGATTTGTCAGCTAAGGAGGAGTCTCGACCCACAGGCGCGTGGAAGCAAGCATAGGGTGTCAACCTACACTCGACCGACTCTCGACTACTTCCTACAGAGGTCTCTACCCAATGTCTAAGCTACAGCCTTCAAGAGTGCATAAGAGGAGATTTCTTACAACACTTTCAAGAGCCGAATACCCATCAAACATTCTCGAAACGCCACAAAACTTGAAGGAGACCCTATAAACACCAATAGGTCGCTCTCCCTACGGTCCATGAACCAAAATCCCAACCTTAAACACCTGGTGCAAAATCACGTAGGAAATCTGGTTGAAATTTGCAGGTTGTCGTTTTCGAAAACTAAAGTGCCTAATGTGTAGCTCTACTCGATGCGAACGCGTGGATATGCTGAAATGCAAAAACAAACAATGTATGCTCATCGAATCACCAGATGTAGCTCGTGGATCGAGTTTGCAAAACTAGACCGTACACCCGCAATGTAGGTATTGACGCGTAGCTCTCGTCGGGGGCAACACGCTGCACTTCTCTGTACTCGATTCCGACCACCAGTGCGCGCATAGCGTCAAGATGAAACTCTCACTCTCTCTCGTACACAGTACGCTCACTCACACAGATATAACTTTTTTAAAATGACAAAGGTTTTTCTCATTAAGATCAAAAGTGGTATAAATACCTTACAATCTCAAACCCTAATGTTCCAATTTAACCATCTACTCAATTTAAATGTCAAAAATGGGATACCATCTGGAAGCTTCTGCAAGCCCCACTATTTACAAAGGTGAAATGTCGATTTTTCTCAATTAAAGAATAATTACAAAAAATAATATTCCATCAGGTAATCATTCTCCGTAGGGTGTGTCCAGCAGCTAACAGATTGGAAAGCCACTTAATGCTTTTTTGATAAAAAAAACTATCATAACGTTAGCACCATATAAATAGTGCTTATATTTCTTCAATGCATAGAAAATAGCATACAATTCTCTCTCATATATTGAGTAATTTTATTGTGCATGGTTTAACGCTTTACTTTCAAATGCTAAGTTAGAGCTGCACCTAGAAAAAAAATGTTAGCATATGTCTCTCAACCACAAAAGGTTTATCAGGATCCACTATGTAAAATATTGGAGTTGGAGCTATTGCCATCTTTAGTTTTTGCATACTTTTCTTTGTGTCTTCCCCCCACTCAAAGATTTTCCCCTTTCCTTTGAGTTGGTCAATCATGGGAACTACTACCTTGGCATAATCTTTAATGAATTTATGATAAAATCCAAACATTCCTAGGAAGATTTGCAACTCTTCTAGATGCTTAGGTTCAGGCTCGGTTTAGGCCATTACAATATGGCTTGGACCTTTTCTGGATCCATCTTGATTCCATCTCTAGAAATGATATGACCAAGATATTTACTTCTTTGAAAAAGAATTCACATTTAAAATCCTTTGCATAAAGAGAAAATTTTCTAAGCAATCACATTTTTGAGATGTTCTAAATGCTCATCTCGAGTATGACTATAGATGAGGATGTCATCAAGAACAAGACCACTAAAAATTTTCCTAGATACAATGGTCAAACACTATTCATTAGCTTCATAAAGGTAGTTGGTGCATTGGTAAGCCCAAAAGGCATCACCAAATAGTCATAATGCCTATCTAGTCCTAAAGGCTATTTTTGAAACATCTTCAACCTTTATTTCTAACTTGATGATAAACAGTTCGTAAGTCGATCTTTGTAAAATAATTGGATCCCTCTAATTGATCAAAAAAATCTTTCATTCTAGGCATACAAAAAACTATTCTTGATTGTGATACTGTTTAATGCTCTATAATCAACACAAGGTCACATAGAACCATCTTTTTCTTCACAAATAAGATTGGCAAAGCTCATGGAGAGTTAATTGTCTTGCAATTTTTGTTCTACTTCTAAGTGTTGTAACTGTCCTAATCTATCAAGTGGTATAGATAGGATTTGCATCTAAAATTAAATCAATAGCATGGTCTACTTCACCTCTTCCATCACTATGTAAACTATTTGGCAAATCAATAGGAAAAACGTCTTTAAATTCCTCCAACATAGGCTTTGCATCTTGAATAAAATCAATAGCATGGTCTACTTCACCTCTTTCATCACTATGTGAACCATTTGGCAAATCAATAGGAAAAACGTCTTTAAATTCTTCCAACGAGACTTTCAAACCACTTTCACAAATACTACAAGAAGACAAAGACAAGTAGAAAACCTGATCTTTCATTTCCATATCACAATCTTTATTTACAACACATTGACACCAAAGCATATATACATCACAATATCTTTTATTCACAAGCTTTTACAACTCAAGAGAACATATCAAACTCAAGGACTATTCTATACATCATGCTCACCTTGTATAAAAAACCTTTTACCTTCTTTTCAAATTCTAGTGAGTTTTGCTCTGGCAACAATGTTTCAAAGAAGGTCCTAATCCCCATAACCATTCCCTTCCCAAATCCAAGTCCGCACGATCCATATTCATAATTTGGAAGTCAAGAATTTATTTATGCCCTTGTATCTCAACTTCTAAATTGAATATCAATGTATCCCATATTTCTTGTCTTCACCATGCATTATGGAAACAACATATTGGTGAGCACTTGGTTATTGAGAAAGTTTTAATTTCTTCACAAGGGCATAGTTCACAAAATTATATGCGGCAAAGTCATCAATCATGTCTCTAACACTTTTCCCATTTACAAACCCATGCATTTTCACCAACTCATGTGGACCAAAACTTGATTTCCACATGGTGATTGACGGACAACAATGATGTTCTTTGTCCTTGTGCAACCCTTCTATGACTATACTTCTCATTACCACTCATCAGAAGTGTTTGGACCGCATGGATTTGCTTGTCTTTATGATTCTTGTCAGAACCTTTACCTTTTAGCTTTTGGTCTTTGGACAATGAGAATAGTTGGGTGGTGACAAACAAGTGAAGCACAAGTTTTCTTTTTTCACCTTTTCAAAGTCCTCTCGGTTCAACCTATGTCCTAATACAACCCTCTTTTTAAACAGTGGCTTTCCTTCCTATTAAATGGAATGTAATGCCAAGAGGAAGAAAGGTTTTGCATGGCTGCATGAAAAATCTCTCTCTCTCTCTCTCTCTCTCTCTCTCTCTCTCTCTCTCTCTCTCTCTCTCTCTCTCTCTCTCTCAACCCTCATGGACACCCTTTCACCTTCAACGGACGCCTTATTATTTATTTGATTGAGTCATGAAGATTGGGCTTGTCAGTACAATAGGTGTGTAGGTGATTGCCATGAGAGGCCCACCACTTATCTTAAATTTACAGTAGTTTTGCAATGACTGGCCACTGTGAGCGCCCATGTGTGAATGGGTCAAACTCTTATAAAAGGTCCATTTGACTTAAAAATCCTCATTATTGGAGGTGCAAGCTAAGAAGTGCTCTTGCTCCATCTCTATTTCCTTCTCCTTTGTTTGCTCACGTGTGTGTGTGTGTGTGTGTGTGTGTGTGTGTGTGTGTGTGTGTGTGTGTGTGTGTGTGTGTGTGTGTGTGTGTGTGTGTGTGTGTGTGTGTGTGTGAGAGAGAGAGAGAGAGAGACAGAGAGAGTGTGTGTGATCCAGCATTACAGTGGCATCGATGATGGCGAGGCGGTTGAGTGCAGTGGCAGTGAGGCGGATCCTTCTTCTTTGCGGCATAGGATTCTTCACGACAGAAGCATTGAGCAATGAGTGACACACCCCTACCCCTTTGAGCTTGCTAGGATCTTCTAGTTGTGTGCTTGCAGCCTTTCGAGACTTGCACATAGTGCACAGGCAAGTTCCCAGCCTCCGACATGTGCAGCAAAGCGCACGTTTTTGGCACCGTTGTCGGGGACTGCCTTGCACTAAGCTTGAGGAGCATTCACTACTACCTCAAGAAGCCTTTACTTCTGCCATTTTTTGTTTTTAGCTGAGTTGTGTGAGAACTGTTAAGTGGCTGTAATGTGCAATCTTAGCAGGTTTTGTTAGCTTCTATTAGTAGCTGCAAGGTGCAATTTTAGTAGGATCTGTAAGCTCTGTTAGATTTGTAAGCAGGATCTGTAAGCAGTGTACTTATTTTTGTTAGATTTGTTAGATCTATAATGTACAGTAGTTAGCAGATCTGTTAGTTAGTGTAGATCTGTAATGTGCAGTAGACAGTGAGTAGATTGAGTAGTCTATGAGTGAGCAGTTTTCTATATTAGGATGTGTAGACAGTGTGCAGTAGTTAGTGTAGACAGTGTGCAGCTTACTCACTACAAGAGGTCACTTGAATTCCGGCGCCACATTACCGGCATCACTGGCGGGCGTCGATATATGTGTGTGTATTTATGGAGGGAGCTAAGGTTTTTTTTTAAAATTTATTTTCAAATTTCCGACGCCTCTTCCGGTACATCTTCTGACGGCAGCGCAAATGCGCATTTCGATGCCCCTTCCGATGACTATTCGGACGGGTGTACGGATAGCAGTACCGTCGGTACCTGCAAAAACCAAAACCGCGAGTTTTCTCTACGCATTTCTCCTAGTTCTTGTGCCACATCTCAAGCTCTCCTCTTCACCATCTCTCACAGATCTGCTGCGATACACGCCGTCGGAGGTGTTAATCTTGCTTGTGTGTTAGCGCATAACACTAAGGTAAGATTGTTTTCATGTTTACTTGTAGATTTAGGGTTTAGGGTTTAACTTTGTGTTTGTGTGTGCGTTTTTGCAAGTTCCAGGACTTTACAACAACTTTCATTGCTCAAATAGGACTAATGTGAGTGCTCAAACCTTTAAATGCATATTAAGTTTATTTAAATTACTTTGTATATTAAGAAAAGAAAATTTCATGCTTTAAACTTTCAATGCTTTAAAAGAAATTAGGATTTGTTATGTGAAATTTTATTTTAAATTATGAAAAAAAATTGTTTAAGTTAATGAAAAAATCTTGTTTTGAAAAAATTTTATATTGAATTATGTCATTTTTCAAATTATGTATTTGATGGTGTTTATGTTTTAGGTTAAGTTTAGGTTATAAGTTAAGTTAGATTAGGTTAGGTTACGTTAAATTAAGCTATGTTGTTATGTTAGGTTATACGTTATGTTAAGTTAGGTTATCTTATACGTTAGGTTAGATTACGTTAAGCTACATTAGGTTAAGTTATATTAGGTTAGGTTAGGTTAAGCTACATTAAGTTAGGTTAGGTTATCTGATATGTTAGGTTAGGTTAAGTTAATCTACGTTAGGTTATGTTACGTTAGGTTAGGTAAAGCTACATTAGGTTAAGCTACGTTTGACAATACGGCAAGCTATAGAGCTTACCCACAGCGTATATTAAAAACAACACAATGGTGATCCGTTCGTCAAAACGGCAAGCCATAAAGCTTACCCACAACACATATGCATTGTGGGCAAGCTCTATGGCTTTCTGCATTGCCAACGGCTCGCCATTGTGTTGTTTATATGTCTGCGAGTGGATTTCAAGTCCTAAAATAACACCATGGCAAGCCATTTGGCAATACGGCAAGCCATAGATCTTGCTTACAATGCATATGCATTGTGGGCAAGCTTTATGGCTTTCCGTATTACCAGATGGCTCGCCATGGTGTTGTCTATATGTTTGCGAGCGATTTTCAAGCGCTAAAATTATCTCGTGCCCCTACAAACAACACAATGGCGATCCGTTTGGCAATACGGCAATCCATAAAGCTTGCCCACAAGGCGTATGCATTGTGGGCAAGCTCTATGGCTTGCCATATTGTCAACGGCTCGCCATTGTGTTGTCTATATGTTTGCGAGCGGTTTTCAGGCCATAAAATTGCTTCGCAACTCTAAAAACGACTCAATGATGAGCCGTTTGCCAAATTGGCAAGCCATAGAGCTTGCCCGCATTGCATATGCATTGTAGGTAAGCTGTATGGTTTGTCATTTTGCTAAACGCCTTACCATTGTGTTGTTTTTATGTTAGGTTAGGTTAGGTTTAGGTTATATGTTAGGTGAGATTATAGGTTAGGTTAGAGCTATCGACCGCATAATAGTCGAAAAAATACAAACGGACTCCGAACATGACTCGTGTACTTCTAAAAACGCAATCGCACTTTGAAGATGACTCGTGTACTTCTAAAAACGCAAACGGACTTCAGCTAGGTTAGTTTATAGGTTAGGTAGATGTTATAAGATAGGTTACATTAAGTTAGGTTAGGTATAGGTTTTACGTTAGGTTAGATTATAGATTAAGCATAACGATTATAGCTTAGGTTAGAGCTAGCGTCAAATTAATAGTAGTAAAAATGCAATCGGACTTCGAAGATGACTCGTGTACTTCTAAAAATGCAAACGGACTTCTGTTAGGTTAGGTTATAGGTTAGGTAGATGTTATAAGTTAGGTTACATTAAGTTAAGTTAGGTATAGGTTTT
Organism: Adiantum capillus-veneris; assembly: GCF_014529385.1. Taxonomy (NCBI): domain Eukaryota; kingdom Viridiplantae; phylum Streptophyta; class Polypodiopsida; order Polypodiales; family Pteridaceae; genus Adiantum; species Adiantum capillus-veneris. The sequence continues at coordinate 110,060,187 of NC_140957.1, forward strand.
ACGTTAGGTTAGATTATAGGTTAGGCATAACGATTATAGGTTAGATTAGAGCTATCATCAAATTAATAGTAGAAAGAACGCAATGAGACTTCGAGCTGACTCGTGTACTTCTAAAAACGCAAATGGACTTCGGTTAGGTTAGGTTATAGGTTAGGTTTATGTTATAAGTTAGGTTACATTAAGTTAGGTTAGGGTTATGTTATAGGTTAGGTTAGAGCTAGCGTCAAATTAATAGTAGAAAAAATGCAATCGGACTTCAAAAGTGCACACAGACTGAAAGAACCTTAATATATAGTCATTGACCAATAAAGACGAGATTATTACCCTGTTTTCGTGCACCTCTAGACCGAGGTGTGCGGGGATCGGGCCTGGCTAGAGAATGTGAGGTTGTTAGAGCTAGCAAAAAATAGTTGAAAAAATATAATTGGACTTCAAAAGTGCACACAGACTTCAAGAACTTTAATATATAGTCATTGACCAATAAGGACGAGATTATTACCCTGTGGTCCTAATCTACGTGCACCTCTAGACCGAGGTGTGCGGGGATCGGGCCTGGCTAGAGAATGTGAGGTTGTTAAAGCTTGTAGTTATAACAACTAGAGTATTTTAATTATTTGTTGCATCATTGGTAGATAAAGTATGGACGATAGGATGGCGTGTCCTTGTGCGCATTGCAAGCATCAGATCTTTTGAAAACGAAAAATCTGCGACCAACACATACGCAATCACGGTCTCTTTCCGATAGAGCAAGTACAAGACCTGCGTTATCAATCTCATGGTCTAGAGATTGAAGGTCAAAGTACGCAAGTAGATATTGCTTCAATTTCATCCCAGAGAAGATGATTTTCAAACGAGCAGCCATTAATTGAGTCCTCCCAACAAATACCTGAAGCGGCATTTCAAGAAGTAGAGATGGATAGATGTTGGACGCGTTCTTTGACATGGATTCCAACATAGAATGCCACAACATTGAACGCAGTACTGTGGACCAACCTCAGCCATCCCGTTCATATCGACGGCATGATAGCAACGATGAGGAGGACGAGATGATGAAAAGTCTTGCACGCATGCCGCTCTACACTGGTGCAAAAATCTCAGTTCTTCGTACCGCATTGGCAATGCTTAATTTGCAGTCTGGTCTGATGCCTTAGTCACAGAGCTTTTCAGGTAAACATATTTATCCTAAGCATGATAAAGTGCAAATTACAGTTCATATAAAGTGATCAAAGGGCTGACTTGTTCATATAATGCCAGGTTGCTAAATGAGAAAATCTTGCCAGAAGGAAATCACATGCCCCCTACCCGTCCAACCGCTAAAAAGCTTCTTACTAATTTGGGCTTGGATTATCAAAAATACATGCATTTCCTAATGATTGTATACTTTATCGCAATGAGTATGCAAACCTGGAATAGTGTCCCAATTGTGGATCAAATAGGTACAGGGAGGACACACAAGGAAAATTTATCCTAGCAAAGGTCCTTCGACCGACACTTTCCTATCATTCCAATAATAAAGAGCATGTTCAGATGCAAGTCCATAGCCGCTTTGATGACATGGCACTCAAATACTAGATCGACAAATGATGTTATGTGGGTACTTGCTGACTCTCGTGCATGGAAGCACAGAGAGGAAAGTTGGCCTACATTTAAGAACGAGCCTCGATGTATCCGCTTTGGTCTGGCAATGGACGGAGTAAACCCATTCAGATTATGGAGTTCGTCATGGAGCACGTGGCCTATTTGTCTGGTTAATTATAATCTTCCACCATGGCTCGCTATCAAGAAGGGCCATTTGTTGTTGTCATTGATCGTCCCAAGAAAGTACAAAGCAAAGAACATGGACGTCTATCTGGCACCACTTATAGAAGAGCTCCAAATCTTGTGGACAGGAATCGATGTGGTTGATATGTCCCAACCAATCGGACGATGAAATGTACATGTGCAAGGCATTCTCATGTGGACCATGCATGATTGGCCAGGGTTCGGTGAGTGCTCAGGTAAGTGCCTTTAAAACCCTCACACGCATGTGATTCATGGCTATGTCAATGCTTTTAAATGTTAATATGTGATGTTTCAAGCTTGCGTTACTTGGGCAATCATGCATGTCCGAAATGTGGTCCTCGACTTGGCTTCCACCGCTCTGAGCATTTGAGCAAGACAGTTTACGAGGAGCATGGTAGATTTTTGCTTGAAGGACATGAGCTACGTGGACCAAACATATGCAAACATGACATGCATCCACTGAAAGCGAGCGTTTGGAGAAACATGTGGCTGGAGAGGGGAGATTGGATGCCACCTGGAATGAAAAGACTTTCTATTTTCCATGATCTCTCATACTAGAGTGACCTGCTGATTAATCATTTGCTCAACCCAATGCACATCTTCAAGAATGGGGGAGATCATCTGAGAGACCATCACTAGAAAAAGAGAGAGCAAGGCCCAAAGAGATGACCTGCAGGCTGTGGGTCGAATGCCAGAGATGTGGCCTCAACTTAAACCCAATGGAAAGTGGTCTATACCAAAAGTTCCATGGGTTCTGAGTCGTGCAGAAGAGCAACAAGTGAAGAAGACTATATCTTCATTCAAGACTCCCACAGGGTGCATGCGATGTTTGAAAACGGCTTTTACGAGAGATGACAATCTCAGTGGTCTTCAGTCCCACGATTGGCACAAACTTTTATAGTTCATCTTACCAATTGCCATAAAGGGTTGTTTGACAGATGAAATTAGAAGAACAATCTACAAAAGCAGTGAGTTGGTACGCTAGATCAATTCAAAAGAGATAAGAGAAGACGACATCGATGCAGCACGCTTAAATGCTATTGAAGTAGTGTGCATGGTGGAGAAGTACTTTCCAACAAACATTCTTACCATCCAAATGCATGTACTTGTGCATGTGGTCGATGAAGTTGCAGTTGTTGGGGTGGTCCATAGCAGGTGGATGTTCTTCTTGGAGAGATTTATGAAGACTTAAAGGGGTTTGTTTGTCAAAGGGCTCGTCCCAAGGGTAGCATGGCCGAATGATGGTTTGTACAAGAGTCTCTTGTCCTCATCAGTGAATTTTTGGTCTCAATTGATCCAAAGATGCCCCGAATGTGGACTACTGAGGTCAACGTCAAGGTGACAGAGGATGAGCTGCAGGGATAAGGCATCGTTAGAAAGATGGACCTCACAATGCGAGAAAAGGTTATGAGATTTTGCCTTCTCAACTCAGACATCATGCAAAAGTGGCTAGAGAGGTACGAAGGGGAAAAGCAACAACGTTTGACAGGTCGCCTTCAATTCAAGCGCAATCATGCAATTAGAAACCTTCCTTTTCCATACCATCTTTAGAAATTACCTGACTTTCCAACAAGGCGGTGGTTAGATGCGACACTCTCAGAGGCAAAGAGGAGTGGAGTGTTGATTACTCAAGAGGATGAGGAGATGTCAAGGGGTTGCGATTGACACGTACATTTTACAACTTCCTTTTCGAGCTCTACATGAAAATTAGTTTGCTTTAATAACTTTTAGTCTGTTTCAATTTTTTGGCTGCAGTATCACAAATATGGAGCTTTGTGGTCGCATGGGAAGCACTTCAAAGTGCAACAGATTTACGAACAAAGGTTCACTTTCGACAATGGTCTTAGGGCAAGCTTCATCCAAGAAAGTAGGAGTAGTGCCAGGGATGAGAATATAGAGACTGGCTAGCTTGAATACTTTGGCTACATCCAAGACATCTTGAAGATTAGCTTTAGAAAGTTTGATATATTTATCTTTGATGTCAAGTGGTTCAAAGTTATTACCAGCGGCCCTAATGCAACTGTGCGCAAAGACAAGAGTGGATTGATTCAAGTGAACTCTACATGGGTGTAGACAGATGTGCACGATACATTCGTACTTCCGCAGCATTGTGAACAAGTTGTGTTCATACACGATCCACTATGGACAAAAAATGATAATGCTCTGTCTAAACCCTGCTGGCTCTATGTCGTTCAAGTTGCTCCACGTAGCAAGCAAGCGTGTGAAGGATTGAATGTTGAGCTTGAAGAGGTGATGCATGAACAAATCGCACAACTGACTCCAACTTTAAGTTTAGATTTTGAGGTGGATGTCAACATTGAGCAATTGTCTGAACCTAAAGATGAGGTGTCAAATAGTGAAGTTGATGCGGAGAGTGACGAAGAAGTAGAGTTTGATGATGAGATACAGAAGTACAGATTGAGATAGACATCTTTGGTGCATCAGATCTCATAGAGGATGAGAGATTAACTAATGACTTTTGCTAGGAAACCTTTTGTAAAGCTCTTTTTATTAGTCTACAATACACTTTAGATTTTGGTCATTTATGTAGCATTTTCGTTGATTTGTTTCATTTGTGTAGCAGTTTCATTGATTTGTTGTTTGTATTGATTAAGCATTTCTTATGTAAACTAATGTATTTTGTGGGTGTTGTTTGTGTATGATTAGCCATGGCCGATGACGATGAGCCCTACTCTCCTAGTTTTAGTTTTCTAGTCACTCCGGCCGGCATGTCACCCGAGCAGGTGGGCTCCTTTTTGTCTCAGTTCACACCATAGCAGATCCCAATGGCACAACACCTTTGGGGTAAAGGTGCAAGTACCTCTAGACCTACTACGACCGACCCTACGCCCGGGACTAGTGTGTTCCCTACACTGAGCGGCCCCACACCTCAGTCTAGTGTGCCCCCTACACCTAGGACTCGTGTGCCCTCTACACCGACGAGTGGTTCATCCTTGAGACAACATCGCCGTTGTTCTGGAGGTGGTGGTTGTTGTGGTAGCGGTTCTACCGATGCGTCCACACCATCGAGAGAGCATCCATCACTCTCTTCAGTAGATAGTTCACCGATGGGCACACCACATACACCTTGGGGATCACACGAGCATGATCCTAGCAAGGTGTATAGGAGCAAGGATGGGGCTGTTGTGGCAGATAGGGTGGGAAAGGAAATGCGACAGAGGATTTGACAGCTCTGTACGATTCAGTTTGGTCATATTGTGATGGAGATTTGGAAAAATCTCTATCTTGAGAGAAAGAATTACATTGTCGACGCCATTCAGAGAGAGTATAGGCCAACAGAGGGGTACGATCAGGTCTCGAACGCCTGGATTTTGAGCGTGGCGAGGTCCACAATGTCACACCGTTGGTCAGAGGCCAGAGACAGGTTCAATGACGGTGATCCCAAGCCGGCATGGTTGGACGCAGAGGAGTGATTGGGATTGCACAAGAGACACAAGACAATCCCAATAGATTTCAGTAGCAGAGAGATGCAGCCAGAGCACGTTTGGAGTCTGTTGGAGCGTCACATCTTGGGAGTGGAGGCTACGATACGCTTCGACATGAGTTTGTAAGTGTTATACGTATGCTTTAAATTATTGATAGTATATATGTTATTTGAAGATTTATCTAATGATTAAACCATAATTTTGCATGAAGTTGCGGTGAAGCGCCTTCCGACACACCAAGAGGAGAAGTATGGGTACAAACATGGACTTGTGGCCCTTTTGACCTAGCTTCTGCAGGAGGAGGGAGAGGACGTCGATTGGGAGGTATTACCATGAGGGCTTCTCACTCAGTGATTATTTGCATATGTACAGTTTTGTAGTACTTATGTTTAAGGTTTATGGTTATGTTTATGGTATGGTTAAGGTTTGACAGTCAACTTACGTTTATGGTTTATGGTTATGGTTATGGTTATGGTTATGGTTATGGTTATGGTTATGGTTGTGCAAGGTTATGCTTATGGTTTTGGTTCAGGTGATGGTTATGGTTTTGCTATGATGGTATAGCAATCTTGCTATGGTTATGGTTTTGCTATGGTTATGGTTTTGCTATGGTTATGGTTGTCCAAGGTTATGGTTGTGCAAGGTTATGGTTATGGTTTTGGTTCAGGTGATGGTTATGGTTTTGCTATGATGGTATAGCAATCGTGTGATGGTTACGGTTACGGTTATGGTTACAGTATAACAAGCAAGTTATGGTAATGGTAATGGTTATGGTATGGCAAACAAGTTATGTTTATGCTTTTACAGTTTTCAAATCATGTTTTAATCATGTTAACAAGTTATGTTATTCTTACAATTTTGCTAATTGCCATACACTCGCTCTTTAGCGTCAGCTTGTAGGTGGAGTGCGATTGCTTGTGCACTCTTCCTTTGGGCAGAGAGGGTTGTTTTCTTTTGGTGCAGTGCATGCAACATTAGTTCCCAGTCCTCTCTGCCCAAAAAAAATTACAGGTTTTGGTCGTCGATACAGGTTACTGTACCACCCTCGGTAGAGCCAACTAAATGAGCGTCGGAATTTAATTTATTAAAACCGATGCTTGTTTCGTTGATTATTCCGATGCCGATTAATATGCGTATTCCAACAACTGCCACACCAATAGTCATACCGGCGCTACGATACCGGCATCTCTTCTGAGGCTTATTTCAGCGCTTTTTAGTTTAAAAATTAGTGCTATTTCGTCGGTACATGCGCCGACTTCTGCACGACCTTTTGTAGTGACTGTGTTAGACAATGTGTGAGCAGAGGTAATTAGTGTTAATTAGTTGTGTTAGCAGCAAGGAGGTTAGACAAAGCTGCCAGGAGCTGCTGTGTGCGCGCGTGAGCTCGACGTCGGCAACATTATCCACAAGAAAAAGATTTTTTGAAAAAGTTTTTTTGTAAAAAAAATAACAAGAAAAAGTTTTAAAAAATGCACGAAATATTTGAGACCAAAAAGAAAATTCAAAAACAAAAAGAAAATTTTAAAAATCTCATTTTAAAAGGAAGGATCGAGATCATTCCTCGAGCCCGAGCCCGAGCCCAAGCCCAGGCCCAGGCCTCAGTCCTCAGTCTTCTAGTATAGTATACATACTACTATATATACAAAGACTAGGACCTCAAGTGAAGGGAGGGCATGTGGGACAAGTTCCTCAAGTTCTCCACCATTCCCTTCACACTCACCCTTTGGACTTACTAATTTAAGCCTTCACCTCGACTAGGAAAATACTATTTTTAGGATTTTGAGGATTTTACGTAATCGAATTGGGGGCTGTAAAGCACGGTATATCCCTCTAGCCAAGAGGCTTGTTTTGAGCTGTCACACGCCATATTCCATGGCTTGGTTAGAAAAAGGACCAAAAATAACAAAAAAATTGGGTTGTAAACACCTAAAAAACTAGGTGAGCGGCCTTCATGGGCACTCACCAACACTTCTAGAGTGTTAGGTCACATGCACCTACGCTCTGGTCGTGTGCTAGAGGACGATCACATAGAGAGTGTCTCTGTTTATGCGGTCACTCATTATTCCTCCACATAAAACTCTAGGCCCTTAGCAGGAACCCAAGTTAGTACCACTCATGACCCACATATTGCATCTAGTAACTATTCCTCTTACTAAGATGTAATGGAGGGTTACCCAATGCCTAATCCCAATAGTTCAAGCCAAGACATGCATGCCATGGGCCCACGGTTCGGGCCGAGCGTGCTTAGCCGCTTGAAGGATACTTGTAGTAGAGCCACTCGCTCCAAACATGCAACTAACGAGGTAAATAAAGGGGGTGGGGAAGTAAATTCACCATTCATGACCAATGTAGACCCCATGCTCCTAGAGAGTGTGCATGTTAATACTCCATTCACTGCACCCCCTGAATCTTCAGAGTTATTCTCCTTAGAGGTTATATTACCCGATGGTAGAAGCCTTGCCGAAGTGTAAGAGATTGAGTGATATATCATAGCGGCTAGGGAAAAGGAAATCGAGAGCCTATGCAAGGCAGATCAAAGGAGAGAGTTGAAAACAAAAGCCCGTATGTCAACATCCATGCTAGGTGAGCAATCAAGTGCTCCTGAATTAGCAACCACTAAGGGTCAACCCATAGAGAGCCATATTGCATCTAGTTCAAAGGACACCCCTAGCACGTCCATCTTAGATGGAGCGTTTCTAAATGAGAACTGGGAGTATGAACTACAAACGAAGACTTTAACCGACCTATACATAGGTCACACCTATCACATGGGTTGGTTAGATGTCCTACAATCCACAACGGGTGCTACTAGAGATCCGAGCCTATCACAAATTTTTTGTTTGCTATATTTTGTTGGTTTTCCATGCTTCTATAGGTTTACAATAAAAGAAAGAGTGAGAACAACCTCTTGGAAAATTCAAAAAATGACTGGATGGGAATTTTTCCTTGACTAGTTCACCGGAGGTGAAAGGTAGAACCTAGTGGTAAAGGGAAGGGAAAATATGTAAATGTGAAAAGAAAAGATATGATGTGGTTGTGGAGCCATGCACCATGATTCAAGGGTCATGAGGGGTTCATATCATCATGGCTTTGGAGCCATATAATGATTCAAACAGATGGGACCCATGTGGAAGATTTGGTGAAGGAAGAAACCAGACACATGATTTTGCTGGATTTTTAAAAAAATATGTCCACTACGATCCAAGAAAAGTTGTCTTCATCAAAGTGTAGCTAATGAGTTGTAGATTCTGACCATATTTTTTTTATAATATTTGCATTTATGGTCTAGGAGATATCGCCAAAATGGCGGACGCCAATTTTTCCAATTGTGGTGGAGACCACCCCCTCTACCTTTACACACACACCCTTTCTTTTCCACATTGAGTCCTTCTCTAAAATCAGCCATTAGTCTCCTCCCCCTCCCCTCCTTCCTTCTCTCTCTCTCAAGCTCATAAAACCATCACAAATTCCTCTTCCAATCACCTCTCAAATCATGCTTAATCTTGTTGTAATTCATAAGTTGTCATTCAACCCCTTTCTATTATTACTAGATATGCATTGATTTTATGTAGATTCTTTACATTTTAAAATAAGGAAGCTCTTGGACTCAAGTTATGGAGGAAGGAGTGAAGACAACACAAGTGATGATGGAGCCAATTAGTTGCAAATTGATCAACAAATCACTTGGAAGGAGCTTCTTCATTGGTGGAATGTCCCTAATCAAGCTTCATTTGTACAAATTGCACTTGGATCTTAACCTCACTCCTAATCACTCTCTTGCCTATATAAAGAGCCCCTCCCCTTTGTAATTTCAAGGCCTCCCTCAGCCTCATTGAGTCTTTGTATCACTCATCATGATCCCATAAAGCTCATTCATTCACTCTATTCTTTGCACATTCTAGAGTGCAAAATGTTTTATGCTAGTAACCTCACCCCCTCTGTTAACCCTCACGGCACACGGACACCCTATGCTCTATAAACGTTGTATTATTTAGAGTCAGGTACCGGGCTTGTCAGACCAATAGGAACAGGGTAAGGGTGATCGCAGATGACAGGCGCACTCTAACTAGAATATTCAAGGAGTTAGTTGGCTAAGTATGGGCGCCCAAGTGTGAATGGGGTGAGCTCATATAAAAGCCACTAAACTTAATTTTTACTCATTCTCTCATTGTGCAATAGAAGCCGCTCTTGCTCCATCTCCACCTTCTCCTTCACCATCTCCTTGTGTGTGTGTGTGTACGTGAGAGAGAGAGAGAGAGAGAGTGTGTGACAGTGTGTGTGTGATCGAGCGTTGCGGCGGCACGACGGCGGCGAGGCGATTGAGCGCGGCGTAGCAGCGTCTCCCTCTTCTTTGCGGCGCGGGAATCCTTCATTCGCAACTACGCAGGAAGGTGAGTGACACACCATTCTTCCTTGAGAGCTTGTCTGTTGTATGACTGTGTGCTAGGAGCCTTTGTGGCTCGCACATGGCGCGTAGCAAGTCCCTAGCCTTGACATTTTTGGCACCGCTGCCGGGGAGCTGCTGCACGTGAAGCTCCAATGGCGACCTGTAAATTGTATTGAAGCTATTTTTTATGTAGGAAAGGCGCGGCTTAAGTTTGATTATTGTTGTTATGCAAAAACGGTAGAGAAAGACACAATGTTGTTGACTGCATTCAAGTTTTCTGTGTTCTGTTAAGCTTTGTTTTGCTAGTTCTATTAAGCTCAGATTTCAGCTTACACAGTTAGCATTTCTTGCGTTTCTGCGTTTTCTGCATTTTCTGGTTTGCACTGCACAGTTCTGTCAAGTTTCAATTTTCTGCATTTTCTGTGTTTTCTGGTTTGTGCACAGTTAGGCGCACAGTTAGTTAATTAAGTAGGTAAGTAATTAGGTGAACCACTGATTAGCAGGTCAGTAGGTAGCTGAGACAGTAAATAGTTAGGTGAGGTCAACGCGCACCAAAACGCGTACCAAATAATATCCAAAAAAAAAGAGAAAAAATAAAAAAAATAAAAAAATAAGAAAAAAAATCGAAAAATAAAAACGTGAGTAAGCGGGAGGTTATAAAAACAGACGGGTTGGTTTATATAAAAGTGAGATCGGGATCGGGATCGGGATCATTTGACCCAATCCCACCAGGCCCAGGCCCAAGCCCAGGCTCTGTCTCTGTCTTATGATATAGGGTAGTCTCACTCCTATATATATAGGGTAGTCTCACTCCTATATATATAGGCTAGACTCACAAGGAGGGAGTGAGGAATGTGGGATAAGTCCTACACTCTCCTCTCCTTCATTGCACACTAGGACTTGCTATTTGGAGCCTAGTTCTCCAGTTAGGAAAAGACTGTTTCGGGCTTTTCTGGAGCAAAACAGAACCAAACGGTGGCCTGTAAAGCACAGCGCGTCCCTCCTAGCGATACGCTCGTTTCGAGCTATCACATGGCCCATTCCACGACACGCTCTAAAAAATCTAGCAAAAAAACAAACAAAAAGCACGCAAAAAACTAGTCACAAGGCCTCCTAGAGCAGCTTTTTGACACCTTAGGGTATCAAAATCACATGCACTTACGCTCTGGGCGGGTGCTAGAACACGAGCATATTGAGGGTGCCTCTGTTCATACGGACACCCATTACCCATCCACGATAGGCTCTAGACCCTCGGCGGGGACACAAGGTAGCACCACCCAAGACCCTAAAATAGCCGCTAGTGATTCCTCCTCCGACTCAGAAATCATGAAAGCATACCCTTACCAAAACACTGAGAGAGAAGGCCATGCACCTCCCGAAGCTCCACAGCCTAGTACTAGTATGTTTAGCCGTTTCATGGAAACATTAGGTAGAGCTACTCGCTCGGAACCTGATGCAAATGAAGCACACGAAGGGGGTGGGGAAGTGGACTCTCCTTTCACATCGCACATGGACCCCACACCCCCAAAGAGTGTCCATGTGGATATCCTGCCAACTTCTTACCAAGAAGGCCCTGTTGAGCTGCCTCCTTCAGAATTTCCCTCTAGAGTACCGTTGGTGACAAGTAAAACCACGGGGAGCAACATTGCTTCTACCTCACAAGAAACCGTTAACACGTCGACTCTAGAAGGATTGTTCATTAATGATCATTGGACATACGACCTCCACACTGAGGTGTTGACGGATCTACACTCTGGCCACGCCTACCATGTAGGATGGATAGAGATTGTACGATCCACCTCTAGTGCCACGAGCATCGAAGATCAACAGAAAATGATCTGTAATGTTATCCATGGCATTATTCAATCAGAAAGGCAAAACCGAGGGGTAAATATACTCTCAACTGGCCCCATGAGATTTTTGGATACGAGCAAGGCTCAATAGCCTACTCTATCACAAATGGAGACTCCTCTAATGAGTCCCATGGACCCATCTTACGTCATTTCACCTGGGGTCTCTATGCAATCTGAGCCTCCAAGCGACAACTTTAGCTTCCCTAACTTGGCTCAACCCTCTATTAAGGAAAACACAGTGCTCACTCCAGGGATAGGCCTGACAGAGAATGTACCGATGACATCTACGGTTAGCGCAGTGCCACTACCTAGTGTCGTAGTACCTAATATGGGGCCTCGACCGTATGTGCCTCTAGCCCCTTATGCACACCTGGCCCCCACACCTCCAATTGTACCACTTGTTTATGCTCCTCCAGTACCGCTCCCTAGCCCTTATCCGAGTGGACCTATGCCCGGTTATGTTCCATATCCTGCATCATCCACACATATGCCAAGACCGGTACCCGTCCCTCTCCCACATATGATTCCAAGAGTACCTCCACCGGCCCTGCCTCCTCACATAGGTGACTTGGCAGCGTTTGCTCAAACCATAGGTCAATCTATCACGGAAAATATGCGTCATGCATCTGATAGAGAGCCTAGAAGTAAGGCAGTACAAATTGCCAAACTCACACAAAAATTCAATGGGGACGAAGATGCTAGAAAACACATTGAAGTGTTTGAACAAGTATGTGATTCCTTAGGGGAACGCAACGAACTACATAAGTGCAATGCGTTAAGCTTGACATTAAGTGGGAAGGCTGGAGATTGGTATAGAACCCTAAGGGTGGACGAGAAAACAATCTACCCTACCCTTCGAAGGTTGTTTCTAAAGGAGTACATACGAGAAGGTGTGCTTTGGGGTGTAGCATCTCAGCTACAGAAGGCCGAACGTAAGGAAGGCGAGTCAGTAAGGGACTTCATTAGTCGTCTAAAGCACTTAAACTCTCGCTGCCTTGTAAATGAGCGCTTCAACAATAACCAACTGCTTGATCGATTCATTCGAGGGTTGAGGAATGAAGGAATCTATAATGGACTAGTGATTAGAGGTATCACAACCTGGGAAGATGTGATAGCCAATGCAATCCAATTAGAGGACAACTTGATGATAGCAGGCATGAGGGTGTCTACTGACACGAGATCCACTAGCTCACAAGCCATTGAGTATGAACCCATGACTGCAAAGCCCATTGCCAATGAGCCAAAGGTATTTGAGACATTCTTGACAGACCTCACCAAGGCAATCCAAGAGTCTCTTAAGGATAATCGACCCCCTCAAAATAGTCACATGTATCCAAGAAGGGAGCAACAATGGTGTTCCATTTGCTTAGGTCCACATAGCACTAGTGAGTGCCCTACGTTTAGAGTAAAATTTAATGGAATTTGCAACGTATGTGGTACGTATGGTCACCAAGCTAAGGATTGTTTAATGATCAAACGTATGATGGCAAATAGACCACCTGTAGCCTGGACGGATGTGCCTCGAGCTCCTGTATTGATGCCTGCTCCACCTGTTGAGCAACTACTGCAACACATGGTCCCTAGATCTCAAAATGTTGTACAAGCTACACCGCTACCACCTCCTGTGCTAGGACCGCAGCCCCCGCATCCAAGAGTCGCCCCTATGAACCAAGTGGGTTGCGAGCCATCTAATGCTTATGCAGATGGCTGTGAGGAGGAAATAGACACTAGTATTGCCTACGGACTTGATACATTGGAAGAGTGTCCTATATACTACATGGAAGATTGTTGGGGGCAAGTCAAGCCGGTTTATCAAGCTGCTGCTCCCGCATCCAGAGGTCAAAATATCAACACCCAGGCTAGGAGGCCACCTCTTCAATGCTACGAGTGTGGTGGACCACATCGGGCAGCAGAGTGCCCTATTAGGCTGCAAAAGAATGTTGCACAGATGCAAATGAATCAAGGGAGCACGTCTGCAATGCCAATACTCACATGTAATCGTTGTGGCATAGATCACTTGATTGCCCAATGTCCCTATAACCCAAATGCGCCTAAAATCACACCCCTAAATTTGGTCGAAATTGCTAGTGTGACATCGCCAATACCACTCGTCGCACCCGCTTATGCGATTACACGGTCCATGCTTCAAGGGCCAGGCCATATCCTTGAAGAGAGAGATACCGCGTCAGTTATCCAATCAAAGAAAAAGAAGACACGAAGGAAGAGGTCGCAGAATACGGGAAATTCAAAGCCAAGTTCCAAAACAAACATAGGAACAGGAGATGAACCCGTGTATATGAATGACCTCGAGGATGATTCAGATTCAATCGAGACAATGGAGACTAGAACCAATACCACAAAGGGAAAGACCGACAAAGAAAACCGTAACATGGAACCAAATGAAAATCAAATAAGAGAAAACCATAAAGAGCCTCTGAAAACACCACAAGTGTTTCCAAATCCAATCCAAGACCCCCAAGATAAACCGCAGGGGCAAAAAGGGAAGAATCGTAAAAAGAAGATTGGGACGTACCCAAACCCAGTAGACGAGATTGAGCAGGTGAAACATCTAAGAGGTTTAGTAGAGGAGACTCAAAGGAAACTAGAACCAGAACCCATGCATGTCATTATTCATGACACAGTGTTTCCCACGCAAGTTCATCCACCCCACATGAACCATAGACCGTTAGCCATACCTAGTATCATCCAAGAAGGGAGTGAGGACGGGACATCAGAAAGTGAGCATACACCTTTCTTGTTGGAAAGGATGTTTAACGAAGGAATACCTGATCCCATTGAGGAATATGAGATTCCATCCTCACCAGTTCCTAGTCAAGGACCTACACCCTGAAAAATGCCAATGAATGTTGCCAAACTAGTGGACTTCATGTCTTCTGAGGTCCGAACCACGATCATAGCAAAGTTGTATGGAGATCTTGAGTTATTCTTTGCACTTCGAGCATTCCTTAACGAAGAGCTACAAACGAGATTACCGCAGTTTGTGTAAACAAATAGGCCTGACTCGATTATGATTGATGAGGAAAATCATGTGCAATCACTTGACTTAGATGGACACGAGTCTGCGATCGAGGTACCCATTAACGAATTAGGGCAGTATTTTGAAGGCGACGAGTCTAATGCGACCCTACCCATCACTACCAAGGGATTAACTATAAAGGGAATTCTTGATGGTGGTGCGGGAGTTAGCATCGTTACAAAAGATTGTTGGGAATCCATGGGAAAACCCCGCCTCAGTGTTACTAACATTGTGGTAAAGATGGCAAATGGTACCATAGCCAAACCTATGGGGATGCTCAAGGATCTTAAGATCAAAGTTCTAGGACACAAGGTACGACATACGTTCATTGTAATGGATTTCTCTAAACACCTTATGTCATATGAAATGATTTTAGGACGACCATTCATGAGGGAAGCACAAATGGTTCATGATTGTCTAAAAATCATGTCTATTTGCAATTCCAAGACTCTGTCCTTAGAGTGGATTTGGTGACTGGTAAGGTACACCCCTTAGGGAGTAAAACCATTATTGATCATCGCTCTGACACCACAGTTCACTCGGCCCCACTACAATATTGTTACACTTGTAAGAAGGATACAGACATTGGCCAAGATTCTCCTTACATGGATGTGTTACCGGGTATGACGGAATCAGACAACGTAGACTGGGTACACCTAGCTGCAACCATAGATACCCGGGGAAATAGAGGAACCACTTGGGTCACACCAGAGGGGGAAGAGGTACCACAAATTGCACCTCTGAACATGATAAGTGCCATACATGCATCTTCTAAGGGCAAGGCAATTGTAGACCAATCTGACAGTGACACCGATAGCTCAATAGAAGATTTTGACCAACATGACTCAGACACTGACTCCCAGAGTGAAACGGATTCTGAATCTCATGAATTAGAGAGTGGAGCAAGTTCAGAGTCAAAACATTCGGAAGGACCGAGAACATCAACCGATGATAGCTCCTCCGACAGTGAAGAGGACACCAACGAGGACTCCTTTAGTGAGCCAGATCTAAATGCAAATCAAAAGCAGGTCTCAAATAAGAAAAAGAAAATCTTTAAGAGGCGTCAATATCGAGCCAATGTACGTGCTAGGAAAAAAAAGAAGAGATCCTCAACAGAATGACTCAGTTATATAGGAGCATGTGATGCTCATCGAAAATTGGTAGACGATTGGGGTGAATATCTCCAACATGTTATGTGGTGTAGACCACGACCCCATGACATAGCCCAATTAGAGATCATAGACAAGCCAAAGTTGAGCCGCACTGCAAGGAGGCGTCAAAACCAAGAGTTAGCTCGACAACACAAGAAAGCAGAAATAGAAGCACAGACCAAAGCACAACCAGAATCCACAGACTTGCATCCTGCACCAGAACATTTCAAATCTTACACCACAGGGGAAGCAAAGGTTGTGTACACAAAAGCCCAAAGAATACCTATCGATGGGAATAATGGAATCTATGATGGTCCGGCAATAGTTAAAGAAATAGAATTAGCCGACCCCGGTGAAGAATCAAAACCTGTTTTTATTGCCCAAGACCTCACAGAAGTTGAAGAGGCGGTCCTCAAAGAGCTTCTCAAGGAATTCAAGGACATATTCGCTTGGACATACCATGATATGAAAGGTGTTCCACCTTCTGTGGTCCAACATACAATCCCTATGATTAGCACTGCGAAGCCCGTACAACAAAGACCCTACCCGATGAATCCTAAGTACGCAAAGATCATTCAAGAAGAACTAGAAAATCTTATCAAATGTGGGTTCATATATCCTATTGAACACTCTGAATGGGTGTCTCCAATAGTTATCGTGCCAAAAAATAATGGGAAACTCAAGGTGTGCGTGGACCTCAAAAAAGTTAATGCAGCTACTAGAAGAGACCATTACCCCCTACCATATTCCGAACATGTACTCGAAAGAGTTGCAGGCAAGGAAGCTTATAGCTTTCTAGATGGGTACTCAGGCTACAACCAAATCACGATAGCGCTAGAGGACCAAGCTAAAACTGCCTTCATCACAGAATTTGGCGTGTTTGCATTTCGTGTGATGGCTTTTGGCTTAACAAA
This sequence comes from Adiantum capillus-veneris, assembly GCF_014529385.1. Classification (NCBI taxonomy): domain Eukaryota; kingdom Viridiplantae; phylum Streptophyta; class Polypodiopsida; order Polypodiales; family Pteridaceae; genus Adiantum; species Adiantum capillus-veneris. The sequence continues at coordinate 110,076,757 of NC_140957.1, forward strand.
TGCCCCTGCTACATTCCAACGATTAATAAACACTGCTTTTAAAGAATATTTGAGAGAGTTTTGTGAAGCTTTCTTAGACGACCTTTGTGTTTACTCTTCTTGGAAAGAACATCTATCATGTTTGCGGAAGGTGTTTGAAAAGTGTAGGTTATATCGTATCTCATTGAACCCGTTCAAATGCCAATTTTGGGTCAAGCATGGAGTTATTTTAGGGCATATAGTATCTAAGAATGGTATCTCAACCGATGAGAGAAAAATTAAAGTGATTCTAGAGTTACCACCACCAACCAATTACAAGGGAGTTCAAGGTTCATGGGACACGTGGGTTATTATCGACGGTTTATTTTATTTTTCGCTGAGATAGCACGTCCTTTGTACAAGCTTCTCATTGAATTTAAATGGACTGAAGAGTGTGACCAGGCCTATGAACAATTGAAGAAAACACTAGCAAGTGCTCCGATTTTAAGGACACCTAACTGGGATGTCATTTTCCATGTGCATATTGATGCATCAAACTTTGCTATTGGGTGTGTTCTCACTCAACCAGGAGAACATAAATTGGACTATCCCATTAGCTTTGCAAGCCGTCAATTGAACGATGCTGAAAGGAACTACACCACTACAGAGCGAGAAGGTTTAGCAATGGTTTATGCAGTAAAGAAATTTCGCTACTACCTTCTGGCAAACAAGTTTGTATTTTATGTGGATCATCAAGCGTTGTTGTATCTGGTAAACAAGCCATGCTCCATAGGAAGAATCACACAATGGTTGTTAATTCTTCTAGAGTTTGATTTCACGATTGTAGTGAGACCCGGTAAAAGGCACGTCATGGCTGATCATTTGTCTCGCATACCCAATGGTGAAGCCCCTACAGGAGTTGATGATGAATTACCCGATACTTCCCTATTCATAGTTGAGACTATGCCTGAATGGAGTGAGAACATTGTTAACTTTTTAGTTAATGGTTTTCCACCCAAGGAACTTCGTAAGGATATCGCTCGAAGCCTAGTAAAAGAATGTGAACCCTATTGTTTGATTGCCGGAACTCTGTATAGACTAGGCAAGGACGATATTCTTAGGCATTGTGCCCGCGAGGATGAATATTTGTATATCTTGCAAGAAGCACATATGGGCATAGCAGGAGGACATTTTTCAGGAGACCTGACTGCTAGAAAGGTGCTGCAATCAGGCTATTGGTGGCCAACTTTATTTAAGGATGCATCACTTTTTACAAAAGGGTGTGATGAGTGCCAACATTACAAGACCACACAGCGCAAAGACAGAATGCCCTTACATCCTATTAAAGTAACCCAACCATTTGAAAAATGGGGCTTAGACTTTGTAGGTCCAATTAGTCCCGCAGCTCGCAACACTCAGTCTCGATATATTCTAGTTGCTACGGACTATGTAACAAAGTGGGTTGAAGCTAAGGCTTCACAAAAAGCTGACCCGAGGACAACAGCTAAGTTTCTTTTTGAGAACATTATCACAAGATTTGGTTGCCCTTTTGAAATTGTTAGTGATAATGGTACCCATTTTATAAATGAGGTAATAAGAGAGCTTACCACGACCTTTATCCCACCATAAGTCTACACCTTATTACCCGCAAGCTAATGGACAAGCCGAAAGCACCAACAAGACTCTAATCTCTATTTTAACCAAGACGGTAGAAGCTCATCGCACTGATTGGGATTTGAAGTTGACATCTGCTCTATGGGCTTATCGTACTGCTTATAAAGTGGCTATTAATTGTACGCCATTCAAAATGGTATACGGCCAAGAAGCGGTTATGCCTTGGGAGTTTGTCATTCCTAGTCTTAGGGTAGCTTCGCAAGAAGGATGGAATGGTAACCCCTTAACCGAGCGTTTGTATATCTTAGAAAAACTAGACGAAGAGAGACAGTTGGTTGTGCAAAATGCTCTTTGTGGAAAATGATAGGAGAAAGAAGTGGTTTGATCGCCATGTGAAGGACAAGGACATCAAAGTTGGTGATAAAGTCCTTATGTATGGAGTACGTAAAGAGAGGAAAAAGTTGAAATATGCTGGTAAAGGACCATATAGAGTATGTGAAATTACCCCACAAGGTACCCTTCGTGTGGAAACTCTTGATGGAGTTGAAACCATTGGATTCCTCAATGGGAGTAAATTCAAAAGATATTATGATCCTTTAAGCCAAGAAGAACTACGTGCCATTCATCAAAAGAAGGCCGCCAAAGCACAAACCGAGTTAAAGAAGATACAAGCTCAAGCTGAGGCTAAGGAGCGACAACAACGTATAAGACAAAAACGAGAGGCTAACCTTGGAGTCACAAATGCATTCCACGTGGAAATCGAAGAGGATTGGTTGGACTCTGATACACCTCTACGATACCCTATTGAGTTAAATAGTGCCTATGGAAAAGTGCTATATAACGCCTTATTGGACACGGGTGCTAAATATAACCTGCTATCCTATGGGGTGTGGTGTCAGTTAGGGAAGCCACCTCTATCTGAGAGTATTATCCAAGTCAAGGGTGTCAACAAGAAAAAAACTACGGTTTTTGGAATCTGGCACACTTTTGTCAGTTATGACAATGGAATTGTAGCTCAAGACTTTTTGGTCATGCCTATTGGAACTATGGAGGGTAATATAAACCTAGGACGCACGTGGATGATAGCCACCAAATGCACTATTGATTGGGGGACTGGGGGTGTCACAACGCAAAAACCAACTCTTATCCCTACCACTCAAGCCATAGTCCCTAAGATATTGCCTAAGGAAATAAAACCCAAGACATTGCATGTCCAGGAGGTTGAACCATACGTCCCCATAGCCCAACTCTCTAGATCTTCAACTGATGTAGTTGAAAGAAAGCCTGAGACACACAAGAACCATCCTAATATAACAAAGAAAGCATACAAGTGGGTCCCTAAAGCTTCTTTAGTAACCATGGCTGATGCTAAAAAACGGAAGCCTCGTAAGAAACGTCCCACTCGCTCCAAGAAATGTAAGAAAACGTGGCGCTGGATTCCTAAACGACTATTAAAAGCCCAAGGATAGTATAAAAGAAATGATCAAATCTGGGTGCCCAAATGTAAATTGTACTCTTACCTCTCACCTGGCCCATGTAAACCCAATCCTGTGGCTCCAAAACAAATTGAAAATCGTGGAAAGGAAAAAATCACGGAATGCGACACACCTGCTCCAGAGCTAGTTTGGGTACCAAAGAAAGAACGATTTGTTCCACCTAGCTCAGGAACACGAAAAGCAAATGAAGCTTCTTGCTCTTCATGTAGTTCCTATACGGAAATAGAAGCTTCGACACAACCTCCACCTACCATTGTACATATCTATACAAGCAAGAAAGAGTTTGCACCTCCCGTTGTAGATTCACCACCTCCAACAATGTTGCAAATAAAATCATGGGAGAGTACCTTACCACCCTTGCAACTAGATGAAACACATAGGGTGATCGAAAACTATTGGTTAAATCCTTTACCCATAACAACTTGGAACAATTGGTTTCAAAAGGTGACGACATCATTCCAAAAGGTATGATCTACCCAAGGAAGGGGGGAGTGTTTGCTGACATCCGTCATTCACTTGCTTCCCTCTCAACCTTCCTCCCTGACCTCTCAATCTCCAATCTTAGGGAATGTATATATAAAGCCTTATACTCACAAAAACAAGATAAAAAAGTAAAAGAGCAAGAGCCATAACACAAAATAATAAAAACAAATTATGCACAAGAACACGACCCTTGTAATATTTGCACTCTAACCATCATCTATTTGCGTGTACAGATATGGCTAGTACGCTAGAGTCATCCACTCCTGCCTTGGGTGAGAGGTACCCTCGTTACTTTTCACAAATGTTTCACATGGTCTTTCCAGTGCTTGCATGTGAATGGGATTTGATAGGTACGCTAGCATGTGAGAGGAATTTTGAGGAGTTAGAATGGCTGATACGTCTCTTGACCACGTCTGATCCATACTTAGTAGAGAGCGTTTCTCCCATTGCACAAGCCTACCCTTTTAACCAAGATGACTATAGGCATCTAGTGACCTTCTTAGTAAACATGGGCACCTATGATGAAGAAGAAAATTTACATGACTACACGGATGGCACATATGGTCTCATGGATGATGACTTTGTTTATCTCGACGACGAGGATAGGGGTTTAGCCTTAGGGTTTCCCCCCAACCTCTACAATATCCTATTCCCTTGACTCTTTAGGGGGAGTGCAAATAATTAGGTTAGGGTTCCTTATGTTTTTTGTTGTGTTCAATAAGTGTTGGTACCTTTTCCCACTAATGTGCCTCCTGGAGGTATTCCTTTTGTTTCCTAGTGTGTACAAGAGCGTGTTGCTATTGATAGGATTTGGACCTTCATGGAACCTTTCCCTCGTTCACACTTCAAATCAAGCGCAACCATCAACACAAACAGGTGTTTTATGTCCATTAGCATTGCCCTTATCTTTTTGCATCCATGTTTGTCTGCTTTGATTGTGATTGGTAGCATAATATTCAGCGCATTTGCTTAGTATCAAACATTTAATTCAATGTAATGTTTTGTCATAATCACTTGTCTAGGTTTAAAAATCAAGCAGTCCGACTAAGCTAGTTTGACCAAGCTAGGTATTAGAAATCTTCTCTTAATACCATGGGGAATGCCTTCCTAATAAGCAATGGTTACTTAGGTTCTTAACCCGATTTAGGTAGCATTGTGTGAAATTTACTAGGGCTTTCTAGTGGGCTTAACCCTATTGACCTTTAGCTTAAGTATTATAAAGGGAGTTTACTAATGTGATGAGCCTGGGGAGGGTAACAGTGTTATATGACCCCCCAAAGTTACAAAATTAAAATGCTGAAAATGAACAAACAAAAAATCAAAGTGCCACAATGTAAAATTTTAAGCTGGAAGAGAAATCCCTGCTTAAATTGGTACTTCACTCACATGTATCGCCTATGGTACTAGAGCCCTAGAGGTTCCCAGTGTGGGCGCTTTTCCTTGAAAAGCCAAAAACCCAAGGCATACAAAATAAGCACACACATCAAAATTGAATCAATGTGAAAAGACTTTGGGGGGTCAAAGAAAAGGTAATCAGTCAGGCGATGATTTCATGAGAAATTCCTTTTATCGTAGCTTAACTACAAGTTCTTCTAGGTATAGCCTCTAGTCAGCCCTCGAACATCAAATACTTGGCTCTCGCGATTAAACAACTTAATTGACCACAGAAAATTGAGAAGTTACCCATGGTATTAATAGTCGAGCTCTAGTGCCTTTTGACCGTTAAATTAGCGACCCCGGACTTGTTTAATTTTTTACCTTTACATCTGTTTATGCATTTGATTATATTGCAATTTAATTTTTATTGCTGACAAATTGTCTAAAATTCTGTTACCAATCAATTTGTCTGTCTAAAATTGCATATGATTTTTAATTGTATATGAGAATGCAATTACTGTGGCAATGTTGTTTGATTTTGCAGTGATTGAAGAAGGCTACGCACATCCATGTCGACTGCTCTTCCATCTCGACGAACGAGCTTCGACTGGATAGCTTCCGAGGACGGAATCTACATCAGGAAGGGGGGCATGTTAACCCTCACAGCACGCGGACACCCTATGATCTATAAACGTTGTATTATTTAGAGTCAGGTACCGGGCTTGTCGGACCAATAGGAACAGGGTAAGGGTGATCTCCGATGACAGGCGCACTCTAACTGGAATATTCAAGGAGTTAGTTGGCTAGGTATGGGCGCCCAAGTGTGAATGGGGTGAGCTCATATAAAAGCCACTAAACCTAATTTTTACTCATTCTCTCATTGTGAAATAGAAGCCGCTCTTGCTCCATCTCCACCTTCTCCTTCACCATCTCCTTGTGTGTGTGTGTGTGTGTACGTGAGAGAGAGAGAGAGATTGTGTGAGAGTGTGTGTGTGATCGAGCGGTGCGGCGGCACGACGGCGGCGAGGCGGTTGAGCGCGGCGTAGCAGCGTCTCCCTCTTCTTCGTGGCGCGGGAATCCTTCATTCGCAACTATGCACGAAGGTGAGTGACACACCATTCTTCCTTGAGAGCTTGTCTGTTGTATGACTGTGTGCTAGGAGCCTTTGTGGCTCGCACACGGCGCGTAGCAAGTCCCTAGCCTTGACACGCTCTTACTTATGTTAATTATGAGTGATCTTTTATGTGTGTGTGAGAGTATTTTGAGGTGATTTTTTTGGCTAAGTCTTGAGTTGTGGTTTAGTAATCTACATGCTATTTGTGTTGGGAGTGCTTGAAGTTATCCATTTCTTGTACACACATTGAGATTAATGCTTCATTCATAGTGATAGCTCTCTCTCTCTCTCTCTCTCTCTCTCTCTCTCTCTCTCTCTCTTTCCGTAGCAGTCCTAGTCCACGCTTCCAAGACTAGGTGGTGCCCTCATCTCATTTCCCTTGTGGCGCAATGGAGTTTGTTTTGGTGTAGAGGCCGCCATTCCAAATTTCCTTCGTCATAAATTGGTGCCCCCACTGAGGAGTTCTCAAGCAGCGCTCTGTCAATCCTATGAAGGAAGGTCCATCAAATTCTCCGAGACTTCCACTATGGTCTCCCCAAGAAGCTCGAGAAAAGAAGCGTCTTTATCGACAAACGGCACATATGCGGGTAAAGAGAGTTAACTACATACACCCTTCTTTGCTTCAAGAAAAATCTTGTAGTCATCAAGTCCCTAGGTCAAAGCATTGTGTTGAGTGCTTCGTGGCTAGTGTGAAGACACTTCCTTTGAAGCCTCGACTTCAAGAGGTGAAAGCACTCTCAAACTCGGGTATTAACAAGTTTTTGGAGGGGGAGCTACACATCAATGGGGTGCGGTATTGGCAAGAGGCTACATATGGTGATGCACTCCAACTACTACTAGCAAGAAGGCTCAAGGTGGTTGAGAAGGTAGCCATTGAACCCTATGAACTCTACAAAGCTGAAGATGGTCACACCAAAGATAGGCTAATCATTGGTGAGCAAATTCTTCGCATCTCTCAAATGGTGGGATCCAAGAGAGCTAAACTTCAATAAAGTGCTTCATGGAAGTTTGTATTTAATGCACCAATGAATAATCCCATTTTCTACAACTTTCAATCAGTTCAGAATATTAGGGTGAATGTGCGCATTGATAGAAAGTTTTTTTAGGACGACCTTGGCTCATGGGTATAGGAGCTAGGCAAGATTGGGCAACAGGTGACTTGGAGTTGAGGCCTCGTGTGGGTGGCCATAGTCGGAAGGTGGTTTATAACTTGAAGAATGGGCGACAAGAGAACCTTGAACTAGAGACGTCAACTAATGAGTGGAGCTCAAGTGGATGCTCCTCATCCCTGGATGAGGAAGAGAGTTCAAGTGAAGAGAGTGATAGCACTCTCGAAGTAATGGGCGTCACCCTAAAGGAAACTACCTCATCAGAAGACAACCCAAGGATCCAAATGGAGAATGTGTGGGATGCCAGCCTAGAGAAGATGTTATCCAAGGATATAAAGGAAGAAGAAAGGGAGGGTTATGTAAATTTTCTCAAGAAGCATGCATCATTGTTTATTTCTGATTACACTCACATTATAGGTGTCACCGCAGTGAAGCATCATATCCATCTAAAAGAAGGGAGCAAGCCAGTAGTGCAAAAACTAAGAAGATTAGGAGTTGTGCAACAAAATGCACTATTGTCCGAGGTGAAGAGACTCTTAGAAGCAGGATTCATATACCCAGTAGAAGATTCAGAATGGGTCTCCCCAGTAGTGGTGAGGCCAAAGAAGAATGGTAAATGGCGAGTGTGTGTGGATTACAAGCCACTAAATGCTGCAACAAAGAGGGACCACTTCCCTCTCCCATTTCAAGATGAGATTCTAAATGAAGTAGCAGGCCACGAGCGATACACAGTGTGTGATGGCTACTCCGGCTACTTTCAAATACGCATTGCAGAGGAGGACCAAAAAAAGACTACTTTCATCACACCATGGGGCTGTTTTGCATTTCGAGTCATGCCCTTTGGTCTCACCAACGCTCCAGCCACCTTTCAACGATTCATGAATATGGTCTTCCAACCTTACTTTGGTAAGTCCATAAGGGTTTTCATAGATGACTTTTGTATTTACACCTACAAAAGTATGCATCTCGGCAAGATTGATGAAGGATTTACTCGTTTAGCTAAGCTGGGTGGACAACTAAACAAGGACAAATGTCACATTGGGGAAAGCAAGGTTACACTATTGGGGCATGTAGTGTCCATTGATGGAATCGAGGTAGATCCTGAAAAGATAGAAACATTGTTAAATCTACCTCCCCCAACTTCCATCAAACAATTAATCTCTTTCTTGCAAAAGCTAAGATATTTGAGTAGATTCATACACTTACTCTCCCAAGTTATATTTCCTCTACAACAGATGACTCGTCAAGAGACGCTTGTTTGGAGTGAAGAAGGTGATGGGCATTTTAGAGAGATTAAAAAAATGTTAGGGTCACTCCCTGTAATCCTCCAACCTTGTTGGGAAGAAACATTCTTTGTAAAGCCTAGTGTGGGAGAAGAAGCCATTGGTGCTTCCCTCCTACAAAAAGATCCAAAAACATCCTTTATGAGGCCTGTGTATTTTGCTAGCCGCCTCATGGAAAACACAGAGAAGGCCTACACCCTGATGGATCAGCTAGTGTTAGCCCTCATGTTTGCGGTAACCAGGTTTCGGCCATACTTGCTACCAAAGAGGTTTGTAATTATCACTGTGGAGGATATGTTTCCCTATGCACTACAACATATGGAAATCTCTAACAAAATAGCAAAGTGGGTGGTGCGACTTCAAGAATTTGATTATACAATACAGGTTGAAAGAACGACTCGAGCATGCTTAGCCGACATTTTAACAAACAAGTGCTATGAAAAAAATTTCCATTTGAAGAGAAAGGAACTTCCACCACGTCCAGCTCTAGAGGCTCTGGTCAATGCTTAGAGCCTCTACTTTGATGGAGCATACAAGAGCACCAAGGATAAGGTAGCTGCAGGCATTGTGGTCTTATCTCCATTGGGAGAGAGGATCCATGGTGAAGGGATCACTCTAGAAGATGTCCACTCCAACAATGAAGCAAAATATCAAGCTCTAATTCATGGCCTTTGTTGGTGCCTGGATAATTCAATTGAGAGATTAAATGCTTTTGGTGACTCCATGCTTTTGGTAAGGCAAATGCAAGGTACATGGGCTTGCAAGAATGTCAGTCTCTCTACTAAAGTGAGAGAAGCCAAATCTCTGATGAGGAGATTTAGGGAGGCACAAGTACATCATGTGCCAAGAGACTAGAACAAGGAGGTAGACCACCTAGCATCATCGAAGTTAAATGAGTCAATAGTGGGAGCAGTGGCCATCAAACCTCCACTTCAGCAAGGCAAGGAGGACTTAGAAGATATCATGCACATTTTGGAGCAAGGAGAGGCTCCTAAACACTTGAATGCACGGGAAAGGCGATGGTTAGCTAGGAAGGCTACCAGGTATCGCATAGTAAATGATAACTTGTATTGTCTTGATAAGGATGGTGTGCTTAGGAGAGTGCCTTTGAAGAGTGAAATTGAAGAGATTTTAAAAGCTTGTCACGATGATGTGTGCAGAGGACACTTTGCACACGACATCACTAGTAGAAAGGTTCTACAAGCTGGGTTTACTTGGCCAAGTCTTCATCGTGATGTCAAATACTGGTGTCAAACATGTGATTAATGTCAAAAAGCAGGACCACGACAGCTCATAGCTGAACCTCAGAACCCAATAAAGGTATATGGGCCCTTTGAGAAGTGGGGAATTGATGCCATAGGGCCTCTACCACGCACTCAGTCAGGTAAAGAGTACATCATTATGGGAGTAGACTACATGACTAGATGGGTTGAGGCTATGCTAACCAATAGAATCACTGCTAAAGATGTGAGTCAGTTCATCTTTGACCACATTTGTTGCCGGTTTGGCACCCCTCTTGAAATACTATCTGATAGAGGACCAGGGTTTAGAGCAGACTCGGTGGGAGAACTCATGCAGAAGCTAAGTATTCAACATCAAAACTCTACTCCTTATTACCCTCAGTGCAATGGCTTGGTGGAAAAGGTAAATGGAATCATTTGCAAGATTCTCACCAAACAGGTACATGCCAGGCACCAAGATTGGGACAAACACCTGAATGGAGCTCTATGGGCCTATAGAACCTCCTTCAAAACGGCATTAGGGTACACACCCTTTCATTTGGTTTATGGAAAGGAGGCACTTTTGCCCATTGAAGTGAAGTTAACAAGTCTTCGAATATTGGGTAGCCAGGTATGCTCTCAAAAGGAGAAAGTACATCAAAGGATCATGGATCTAGAGAGGCTGCAATTGGATCGTGAAGAAGCCATCAACCACTACTCTCAAGAAGCAGAGAAGCGCAGAGAAAATTTCAACAAGAAGCTAGCATCTAAAGACATCAAAAAGGGATCTCTAGTGCTTCGATATGACAATCGCTTCGACACTCGTAAGGATGGAAAGTTTCTTTTTCGATGGGAAGGCCCGTTCTTGGTCACCACAAAGTTCAAAAATGGATCTTACAGACTTCAAGACATTGATGGTAAAGTGCACAAGACCAGAACAAATGGTAAAGTGCACAAGACCAAGATTGGGACAAACACCTGAATGCAGCTCTATGGGCCTATAGAACCTCCTTCAAAACCGCATTAGGGTACACACCCTTTCATTTAGTTTATGGAAAGGAGGCACTTTTGCCCATTGAAGTGAAGTTAACAAGTCTTCGAATATTGGGTAGCCATGTGAAGGAGTACGAGCGGAAGTGCGACGCGAGAGAGAGTGCGAGAAGAAGAGCACGACGATATGGTGAACTCGCTCTACTGTAATGTGTAGAGCATAGTGAGTTCTTATTAGGTTTTTACAAAAGAATATGTGTACATACCTGGCGGCCCGCCCACTTACCTGACAACCACATTGGGCTTTATACCCCAACAACCTCCCACTTAAAGTCCAATGTGGTACTTTAAGTGTGAGAGAAGCTACTATACAAGCTAATATACAAGAGATGTAGAGAAGTGATGTACTTTGACAAGCTGAAGTTGCTTATCCTCGAGCATTTCCCTAATGAAATGATACTTCACATCCACATGCTTTGTCTTTGAGTGATAAACTGGATTGCAAGCCAATTGTATAGCACTTTGACTATCACAATATAATACAGGCATCTCTTCTTTGATTCCCGAATCTGTTACTAGTCGATTAAGCCAAATTGATTCTTTGCATGCCTCTGATGCTGCAACATATTCAACCTATGTAGTAGACTGAGTAACACAATCTTGTAATCTAGAACGCCATGATACTGCTCCACCAGCCAATGTAAAAACATACCCTAACGTAGACTTTCGGTTGTCTAAGTCACCTGCATAATCTGAGTCTGTAAAACCCTTTACACTTAGCTCCTGACTCCCATAGCATATACGCATACTCTTTGTAGCTTGCAGGTATCTCAATATTCCTTTCACTGCCTCCCAATGTTTCTTGCCTGGGTTTGACATGTATCGACTTACTACTCCCACTGCAAATGCAATGTCTGGGCGAGTAGCAATCATTGCATACATCAAACTACCCACTGCAGACGCATATGGAATCTTATCCATTTCAGCCTTTTCTTCCTCAGACACAGGACAATCTTGTTTGCTAAGTTTCACATATGGTGGCAATGGAACACTCAATGCCTTTCCCTTCTCCATATTGAAACGTTGCAAAACCTTGTCAATAATATACTATGTTTGAGATAACCAAATCAACTTCTTTGATCTGTCTCTCTCAATGCGCATACCAAGTATATGACTTGCCTCACCCATGTCTTTCATGTCAAACGATTTTGCCATCTTTGACTTCAAAGCTGAAATTTCTTCCAAGTGCTTGCCAGCAATCAACATGTCATCCACATACAAAATAAGGATCAGCCAACTGCCATCCTTAGCCTTCTTTGTATATAGACAGTGATCGAACTCACTACGTTTGTAGCCTTGAGAAAGCATAAACTTGTGGAATTTATGGTACCATGCCCTCAGTGATTGTTTTAAGCCATAAAGACTCTTTAACAACTGGCATACCCAATCTTCCTTGCCTTTCTCAACAAACCCTTCTGGCTGCTGCATGTAATTTCCACATCTAAATCACCATGCAAGAACGCTGTCTTGACATCCATTTGGTGCAACACCAAATCTAATATGGAAACCAATGCAAGAAAGCATCTCAATGTAGTCATCTTGACCACCGGAGAGAAGACTTCATCAAAGTCAATGCCTTGTTCTTGCTTAAAGCCCTTGGCAACAAGCCTTGCTTTGTACTTTGGCTGACTATCATGAGCGGTGATCTTATACCTGTAAACCCATTTACAAGGTAGAGCCTTTTTGCCCTGTGGTAATTTAACTAGCTTCCATGTCTTGTTTTTATGCAGAGCTTTCATCTCTGACTGCATGGCCAATTGCCAATTCCCGGAGTCCTTCATTTTCACTGCTTCCTTGTAACATGAAGGCTCATTGCAATCAGTCAACATGACATAGTTCATAGATGGAACAAACCTATCTGGAGGTCACGTGATACCTCCAGATCTACGCACAATAGGTGGCTCAGGCTCAGCCACAACCTGTGGTTCCACTCTATCCTGTCCTTGCTCCTCTTGAGCCCTGACATTTTGTCTTGCACGTGCAGGTCCATCTTCTTGGAAGACAACTCTTCTAATCTCCTCAACCCTCTCTGGTTTAGAATGTTATTTGGATTCATTAAAGTGAACATCATTGCTGCGGACAACCTTTCTGGATTCGGGATCCCAAAGTCTGTACCCCATCTCACCAAAATTACCATAGCCTAGAAAGATGCACTTTCTACTCTTTGCCTCAAGTTTGTTCCTAAATTCCTTTGGAACGTGAGTATATGCCTCACAGCCAAAGACTCTGAGATGCTTGTATGAGGGCATTTTACCTGACCATACCATCTATGGCACTGAATCCTTCTGCAAAACCTTGCTAGGAGATCTATTTACAAGATGAACAGCTATTGATACAGCTTCAGCCCAAAACCCATTTGGCAGTTGTGCATTAGACAACATACTTCTGACCTTCTCTTGTATGGTCCTATTCATCCTCTCAGCAACACCATTTTGAGGAGGATTGTAAGGAGCAGTAAGTTCACGTTTTATACCTTTTGACTCACAAAAGTCCTGAAAGGCCTTTGAAACATACTCTCCACCATTGTCAGTGCGTAAGCATTTAAGATTCTTGCCACTCTGATTCTCCACAAGTGTCACAAACGTTTTGAAAACACTAAACGCTTCATCCTTGTGCTTGAGAAAGTAAACCCATACTTTCCTCGAGTAATCATCTATAAATTTCATAAAGTAAGAACCTCCCCCTAGAGATAGGTTAGGCATAGGTCCACACAAATCACTATGAACAAGTGCCAACTGTGTATCTCTTCTACTGCTTCTATGCTTATGTGGTTGCTGTGTTTGCTTACCATACATACAATGTTCACAGAACTCAAAATCATTAAATGAAAAGCCAGGCAAATAACCAGAACGAGACAAGATTTCCATTCCCTTCTTGGACATATGTCCTAACCGGCTATGCCACAAAGAAACGTTCACCTGCTCGGTTACATTGATTACATTTTTAGAGACATTTGATACATAAATCATGTAAAGTCCTCCAGACTTTACTTCATGTGCTACTGTCATAGAACCCTTGGATATCTTCCACATGCTCTGTCCAAAAGTGGTGACATAGCCAGCATCATCAAGTAAACCTGTGCTGATCAAGCTCTTTGTAATTGCGGGAACATGTCTCACATTCTTCAGCGTGAAAGAAGAGCCATTCTGAAACTTCAATTGAACATCTCCAACACCTAAGATCTCACATGTCTGCCCATTTCCTAGCCGAACAGGTCACATAAGAAGTAAACCACTCCTTGTTTGGAGACACATGAAGTGATGCTCATGAGTCTATAATCCAGTCACTCAGTGCATTTCCATCAGATGTTATAAGAAGAGCTAAGTCCATTGTATTCTTCAAGAAGTAAATGTCTCCTGACACTAGACTGTCATCCTCTGCAACAGTGTTTGTCACATTTATTTCTTGAATCTTCACTGAGGACTTGTTCTTCTCACCATGGTCTTCAGCTTTCTCTTTGCCTTTTTCTGCTTTCCATTCTCTGCAGTCTCTTTTCATGTGACCCTTCTTGCCACAATGGTAGCATTCTATGTCACTCTTGCCTTTAGCACTGCGGGACTTGCTACGTGACTGATTCCTCTTTCCACCTTTGTACTTTTCTTTGGTCCTTCCCCTGACAACTAAGGCTATTCCTTTGCCTTTTTCCATTGTCTTTCTATTGGTTTCTTCAGTAAGTAGACTTCCTTCTACACCTGCTATGTTCAAACCATCTGGAGGTGCAGAATTACTCAAAGCTGTGCGAAAAGTGTCCCAACTTTCCGGCAATGTGATCAACAAGAACATAGCTCTAACAGGTTCATCAAACTTGACACCTTGAGCTGACAACTGACTGTAGATGGTGTTGAATTCATTCAGATGATTGGACATAGGTGTCCCTTCTTTCATCTTCAAGTCAACAAGCTTCTTAAGCCAGTATACCTGTGAAGCTGCACTCTGCTTCTCATAAAGATCACTCAGCTTTAACCATGCTTGATAAGCCGACATCTCGTCTGCTACATTGAAGTAAACGCTTTCTGCCAAAGTCAGCATAATGGTAGAAAGTGCCAATTCATCCATTTCGCTCCATTCATCTTCGTCCACATCTTCTGGTTTTATCCCCTTGAGCTTTATAGGTTTTATCTGCTTCTTTTGTACCAACACGTGCCAAATCTGCTGCTTCCACAATGGGAAATTGGTTCCATCCAGCTTCTTGATATTGTAAAGAGCAGTGTCTTGTGATCCAGCCATAGCTACGCTTCACAGTAGTTTACTTTTCTGGGAAAAATTCAGCAGAGTTTCCCCTGTAAACTGACCTCTGAACCAATATCAACCTGTCAAATGAACCAAGAAAGCTTCAGATTCTTCAGAAATTTTGGCAGAGTCTCCTTTGTAAAATGGCTCTGGTGTACTAAAAACAAACCAAAAAACAGCTCAAAAAACCACTGTCTCTCTAACACTGTAAGCTGTCGGTGAACCTGTCCTGCACCTGTACTGTCTCTGACTGTCCTGTCACTGTCCTGTAAGCATAGACTGCGACAATGCCTCAACGGCAGTAAAGCAAAGATGCAATCCCAACTGTCTAATTCACAGTCAATACATCCTAGCTGCCTATCTAAGGGTGCTCGAGGGATCGCTCCAAGACCTGTATCACCGAAAGGATCTCAACATTCGAGAATCCCCCAGCTCAATAAAACCTCACTCGACCCTCAACAAAGGCTGCAGTAAATCTGACAGTACATAGATTTCCCACAAAGTCATACATCCACAAATTTCCCACTGTATGTTGTAACCGTTGGGGCGGTTGTTTGCTGCGTGACTTAGAGCCAGCAAACCCTAAACAGACATACATCATCTCTGACAATACATCCCATGTGGAAGTACCTGCAAAGTCAGGATGAAATCTAGAATATCAAGCAGCAAACACAAGCTACCTGATGAACTAGTGGATGTCGCCTATAGTCTGTGTGTAGATACGCCTGTGTCGTATGTGACACGCCTCCAAGAACTGTGAGCCGTCCTTCGATGTGTAGACAGCCACAAATCAACACTCTAGGAGTGTCGATATCCTCAGCACCTGCAGTCGTAGGCCGAAAACCCCAAATTTCCAGAGTCGGATCTGCACCCGCTGAGACCACGTAGTCGAAAATGGTTTGTGCAGACCTTTGTCGAAGCCAAACGGTGGTCGAGATGACCTCAGAATGAAATTCTGACAACACCGAGCCCTTTGGGCTCGCCCACAAGATTTGGGGTCGTGTCTTCGCCTGTCGAATTTCACTCCAATCTGAGTTGGTGACTCTAGCCTCCTGCAGTGCTACCCCAAGCCTCGATCTGAGCTCTGATACCAGTTGAAGGAGTACGAGCGGAAGTGCGACGCGAGAGAGAGTGCGAGAAGAAGAGCACGACGATATGGTGAACTCGCTCTACTGTAATGTGTAGAGCATAGTGAGTTCTTATTAGGTTTTTACAAAAGAATATGTGTACATACCTGGCGGCCCGCCCACTTACCTGGGCGACCACATTGGGCTTTATACCCCAACACCAGGTATGCTCTCAAAAGGAGAAAGTACATCTAAGGATCATGGATCTAGAGAGGCTGCAATTGGATCGTGAAGAAGCCATCAACCACTACTCTCAAGAAGCAGAGAAGCGCAGAGAAAAGTTCAACAAGAAGCTAGCATCTAAAGACATCAAAAAGGGATCTCTAGTGCTTCGATATGACAATCGCTTCGACACTCATAAGGATGGAAAGTTTCTTTTTCGATGGGAAGGCCCGTTCTTGGTCACCAAAAAATTCAAAAATGGCTCTTACAGACTTCAAGACATTGATGGGAAAGTGCACAAGACTAGAAAAAATGGATGGCGTCTAAAGCCTTATCACATCAGAATACGGTCAGCCCAAGATCAAGGAAAGTAGGCTAGAGGCATAAATACCTCTAGCCAGGTTTGGGGGGGCTATGATCCGAGCCTATCACAAATTTTTTGTTTGCTATATTTTGTTGTTTTTCCATGCTTCTAGAGGTTTACAATAAAAGAAAGAGTGAGAACAACCTCTTGGAAAATTCAAAAAATGACTGGATGTGAATTTTTCCTTGACCAGTTCATCGGAGGTGAAAGGTAGAACCTAGTGGTAAAGGGAAGGGAAAATATGTAAATGTGAAAAGAAAAGATATGATGTGGGTGTGGAGCCATGCACCATGATTCAAGGGTCATGAGGGGTTCATATCATCATGGCTTTGGAGCCATATAATGATTCAAACAGATGGGACCCAGGTGGAAGACTTGGTGAAGGAAGAAAACAGACACATGATTTTGCTGGATTTTTAAAAACTATATCCACTCCGTTCCAAGAAAAGTTGTCTTCATCAAAGTTGTAGTTAATGAGCTGTAGATTCTGACCATATTTTTTTTATAATTTTTTCATTTATGGTCTAGGAGATATCGCCAAAATGGTAGACGCCAGTTTTTCCAACTGTGGTGGAGACCACCCCCTCTACCTTTACACACACACCCTTCCTTTTCCACATTGAGTCCTTCTCTAAAATCAGCCATTAGTCTCCTCCCCCTCCCCTCCTTCCTCCTCTCTCTCAAGCTCATAAAACCATCACAAATTCCTCTTCTAATCACCTCTCAAATCATGCTTAATCTTGTTGTAATTCATAAGTTGTCATTCAACCCCTTTCTATTATTACTGGATATGCATTGATTTTATCTAGATTCTTTACATTTTAAAATAAGGAAGCTCTTGGACTCAAGCTATGGAGGAAGGAGTGAAGACAACACAAGTGATGATGGAGCCAATTAGTTGCAAATTGGTCAACAAATCACTTGGAAGGAGCTTCTTCATTGGTGGAATGTCCCTAATCAAGCTTCATTTGTACAAATTGCACTTGGATCTTAACCTCACTCCTAATCACTCTCTTGCCTATATCAAGAGCCCCTCCCCTTTGTAATTTCAAGGCCTCCCTCAGCCTCATTGAGTCTTTGTATCACTCATCATGAGCCCATAAAGCTCATTCATTCACTCTATTCTTTGCACATTCTAGAGTGAAAAATGTATTATGCTAGTAACCTCACCCCCTGTTACTTATGTTAATTAAGAGTGATCTTTTATGTGTGTGTGAGAGTGTTTTGAGGTGATTTTTTTGGCTAAGTCTTGAGTTGTGGTTTAGTAATCTACATGCTATTTGTGTTGGGAGTGCTTGAAGTTATCCATTTCTTGTACACACATTGAGATTAATGCTTCATTCATAGTGATAGCTCTCTCTCTCTCTCTCTCTCTCTCTCTCTCTCTCTCTCTCTCTCTCTCTCTCTCTCTCTCTCTCTCTCTCCGTAGTGGTCCTAGTCCACGCTTTCAAGACTAGGTGGTGCCCTCATCTCATTTCCCTTGTGGCGCAATGGAATTTGTTTTGGTGTAGAGGCCGCCATTCCAAATTTCCTTCGTCATAAATTGGTGCCCCCACTGAGGAGTTCTCAAGCAGCGCTCTGTCAATCCTATGAAGGAAGGTCCATCAAATTCTCCGAGACTTCCACTATGGTCTCCCCAAGAAGCTCGAGAAAAGAAGCGTCTTTATCGACAAACGGCACGTATGCAAAGAAGAAGCTACGGTATGGTTCCAGGCTCTAGATCCAACCCAAAGAGCTAAATGGGAGGGATTGAAGGCGGCTTTCCTACGAAGATTTCAACGAACCAATTCGGCAGAAGAACTATGGCAACGGCTTCTGGCCCTTCATCAAGTTGACCCTCATGGTTATGCAACCTATGAGGAAGGTTTTCTGAAACTTTGGGGGCAATGGTCAGACTCACTAAACCCTGGTGAGCGAGCTCCAAATTGCCTCCAAAAGGATCGATTTATCTAAGTTTTGTACCCCTTGATAAGGGAGAAGGTAAAGAGCAAATTTCCAAATACTTTTGAAGATGCCTTAAGAATTGCTAGGGAAAAGAATTGAAAAATTCTCTATCAAGCCCAGGCTGGCCAACTAGCTTTGGGAGGCAATATCACAACATGAAAGCTTCTCACGTATCTCCAAATGTGTCTAATGCACCAGACCTCAATAGAGGTCAACAAGAAGATATGCTCCAACAAATAAACAATCTCACAAACCAGCTAGAGGGTTTGAGAGTAAATCTTGTGCAGGGTGCAAGAAGGCCTATTGAGGGGAATGGTGGGAATCGGCCACCAATGCGACGTCAAGCAAGGGAAATATTGTGTTACAACTGTGGGGAAAATGGCCACGGCATGTATAATTGCCCTCATCCTAGAAGATATGACTACCCTGTCAGAGGTCCTCGACAACAAGTAAGTCCTCCCCATGCTAGAGCTCAAGCACAAGAGCAACCGCAACCTCCAATTTTGCAGCCACCACGTGCTCAAGCTCAAGCCCCTGCTACTCAGCCAAATGTGAGCATCATAAGGATGGAGGAGGTCGTCAAGGGCAGAAGCAACCAGGAAGAAATAGTTAAAGGGAAGATGAAGATAGATGAAGTGGCTACAATGCCTATCAAGCGTGTGCGTGTCCAAGATGAAGTAAGTAAAGAAACAAGCAAAGATGCAAGCAATGAAGCAAGTACATCTCGGGCAACTAAAGATGAAGCCAAGAAGAGAAAGACCCATACTAGGTCTCAAATTGACATCTCTGATTTCCCTATGGGATCTCAGACACAACCTTATGACTTGACAACTGATGTGAGTTCTCAAGGACCAAAGATTACTTGGCCACAACTACTTCATATCTCCCCAAAGTTGCGACGACAGTCGTCAAAAATGGTGAGCACGAGGGCAAAGCGAAGTAAGCTAGTAAGTGTAATCAAAGCCTATGGTCTCAAGGATATAGTGCCTTTGGTGGAGGCTCAAATCAAGGGACAACGGATTCCAAAAACTTACATTGACAGTGGAGCAGAGGTTTGTGTCATGACAGAAAAGCTAATGCATCAATTGGGTTTAGAGGTAATGGAATCATCAAACTTTAGGGCAAAAATGGCCAATAATGTCTCTGTCACTTGTGTGGGTGTAGTGAAAGCTTTGAGAGTTTCTGTTTTTGGAATCACCACAGAGGTTGACGCTTATGCGATGCCAGTGAAGGGAGAAGGATACCCCCTTATTTTAGGACGACCTTGGCTCATGGGTATAGGAGCTAGGCAAGATTGGGCAACAGGTGACTTGGAGTTGAGGCCTCGTGTGGGTGGCCATAGTCGGAAGGTAGTTTATAACTTGAAGAATGGGCGACAAGAGAACCTTGAACTAGAGACGTCAACTGATGAGTGGAGCTCAAGTGGATGCTCCTCATCCCTGGACGAGGAAGAGAGTTCAAGTGAAGAGAGTCATAGCACTCTCGAGGTAATGGGCGTCACCCTAAAGGAAACTACCTCATCAAAAGACAACCCAAGGATCCAAATGGAGAATGTGTTGGATGCCAGCCTAGAGAAGATGTTATCCAAGGATATAAAGGAAGAAGAAAGGGAGGGTTATGTAAATGTTCTCAAGAAGCATGCATCATTGTTTATTTCTGATTACACTCACATTATAGGTGTCACCGCAGTGAAGCATCATATCCATCTAAAAGAAGGGAGCAAGCCAGTAGTGCAAAAACTAAGAAGATTAGGAGTTGTGCAACAAAATGCACTATTGTCCGAGGTGAAGAGACTCTTAGAAGCAGGATTCATATACCCAGTAGAAGATTCAGAATGGGTCTCCCCAGTAGTGGTGAGGCCAAAGAAGAATGGTAAATGGCGAGTGTGCGTGGATTACAAGCCACTAAATGCTGCAACAAAGAGGGACCACTTCCCTCTCCCATTTCAAGATGAGATTCTAAATGAAGTAGCAGGCCACGAGCGATACACAGTGTGTGATGGCTACTCCGGCTACTTTCAAATACGCATTGCAGAGGAGGACCAAAAAAAGACTACTTTCATCACACCATGGGGCTGTTTTGCATTTCGAGTCATGCCTTTTGGTCTCACCAACGCTCCATCCACCTTTCAACGATTCATGAATATGGTCTTCCAACCTTACTTTGATACGTCCATAAGGGTTTTCATAGATGACTTTTGTATTTACAGCTCCAAAAGTATGCATCTCGGCAAGATTGATGAAGGATTTACTCGTTTAGCTAAGCTGGGTGGACAACTAAACAAGGACAAATGTCACATTGGGGAAAGCAAGGTTACACTATTGGGGCATGTAGTGTCCATTGATGGAATCGAGGTAGATCCTGAAAAGATAGAAACATTGTTAAATCTACCTCCCCCAACTTCCATCAAACAATTAATCTCTTTCTTGCAAAAGCTAAGATATTTGAGTAGATTCATACACTTACTCTCCCAAGTGATATTTCCTCTACAACAGCTTACTCGTCAAGAGACGCTTGTTTGGAGTGAAGAAAGTGATGGGCATTTTAGAGAGATTAAAAAAATGTTAGGGTCACTCCCAGTAATCCTCCAACCTTGTTGGGAAGAAACATTCTTTGTAAACCCTAGTGTGGGAGAAGAAGCCATTGGTGCTTCCCTCCTACAAAAAGATCCAAAAACATCCTTTATGAGGCCTGTGTATTTTGCTAGCCGCCTCATGGAAAACACAGAGAAGGCCTACACCTTGATGGAACAGCTAGTGTTAGCCCTCATGTTTGCGGTAACCAAGTTTCGGCCATACTTGCTGCCAAAGAGGTTTGTAATTATCACTGTGGAGGATATGTTTCCCTATGCACTACAACATATGGAAATCTCTAACAAAATAGCAAAGTGGGTGGTGCGACTTCAAGAATTTGATTATACAATACAGGTTGAAAGAACGACTCGAGCATGCTTAGCCGACATTTTCACAAACAAGTGCTATGAAAAAGTTTTCCATTTGAAGAGAAAGGAACTTCCACCACGTCCAGCTCTAGAGGCTCTGGTCAATGCTTATAGCCTCTACTTTGATGGAGCATACAAGAGAACCAAGGATAAGGCAGCTGCAGGCATTGTGGTCTTATCTCCATTGGGAGAGAGGATCCATGGTGAAGGGATCACTCTAGAAGATGTCCACTCCAACAATGAAGCAAAATATCAAGCTCTAATTCATGGCCTTTGTTGGTGCCTGGATAATTCAATTGAGAGATTAAATTCTTTTGGTGACTCCATGCTTTTGGTAAGGCAAATGCAAGGTACATGGGCTTGCAAGAATGTCAGTCTCTCTACTAAAGTGAGAGAAGCCAAATCTCTGATGAGGAGATTTAGGGAGGCACAAGTACATCATGTGCCAAGAGACTAGAACAAGGAGGCAGACCACCTAGCATCATCGAAGTTAAATGAGAAAATAGTGGGAGCAGTGGCCATCAAACCTCCACTTCAGCAAGGCAAGGAGGACTTAGAAGATATCATGCACATTTTGGAGCAAGGAGAGGCTCCTAAACACTTGAATGCACGGGAAAGGCGATGGTTAGCTAGGAAGGCTACCAGGTATCGCATAGTAAATGATAACTTGTATTGTCTTGATAAGGATGGTGTGCTTAGGAGAGTGCCTTTGAAGAGTGAAATTGAAGAGATTTTAAAAGCTTGTCACGATGATGTGTGCAGAGGACACTTTGCACACAACATCACTAGTAGAAAGGTTCTACAAGCTGGGTTTACTTGGCCAAGTCTTCATCGTGATGTCAAATACTGGTGTCAAACATGTGATTAATGTCAAAAAGCAGGACCACGACAGCTCATAGCTGAACCTCAGAACCCAATAAAGGTATATGGGCCCTTTGAGAAGTGGGGAATTGATGCCATAGGGCCTCTACCACGCACTCAGTCAGGTAAAGAGTACATCATTATGGGAGTAGACTACATGACTAGATGGGTTGAGGCTATGCTAACCAATAGAATCACTGCTAAAGATGTGAGTCAGTTCATCTTTGACCACATTTGTTGCCGGTTTGGCACCCCTCTTGAAATACTATCTGATAGAGGACCAGGGTTTAGAGCAGACTCGGTGGGAGAACTCATGCAGAAGCTAAGTATTCAACATCAACACTCTACTCCTTATTACCCTCAGTGCAATGGCTTGGTGGAAAAGGTAAATGGAATCATTTGCAAGATTCTCACCAAACAGGTACATGCCAGGCACCAAGATTGGGACAAACACCTGAATGGAGCTCTATGGGCCTATAGAACCTCCTTCAAAACGGCATTAGGGTACACACCCTTTCATTTGGTTTATGGAAAGGAGGCACTTTTGCCCATTGAAGTGAAGTTAACAAGTCTTCGAATATTGGTTAGCCAGGTATGCTCTCAAAAGGAGAAAGTACATCAAAGGATCATGGATCTAAAGAGGCTGCAATTGGATCGTGAAGAAGCCATCAACCACTACTCTCAAGAAGCAGAGAAGCGCAGAGAAAAGTTCAACAAGAAGCTAGCATCTAAAGACATCAAAAAGGGATCTCTAGTGCTTCGATATGACAATCGCTTCGACACTCGTAAGGATGGAAAGTTTCTTTTTCGATGGGAAGGCCCGTTCTTGGTCACCAAAAAGTTCAAAAATGGATCTTACAGACTTCAAGATATTGATGGTAAAGTGCACAAGACCAGAACAAATGGATGGCGTCTAAAGCCTTATCACATCAGAATACGGTCAGCCCAAGATCAAGGAAAGTAGGCTAGAGGCATAAATACCTCTAGCCAGGTTTGGGGGGGCTATGATCCGAGCCTATCACAAATTTTTTGTTTGCTATATTTTGTTGGTTTTCCATGCTTCTAGAGGTTTACAATAAAAGAAAGAGTGAGAACAACCTCTTGGAAAATTCAAAAAATGACTGGATTTGAATTTTTCCTTGACTAGTTCATCGGAGGTGAAAGGTAGAACCTAGTGGTAAAGGGAAGGGAAAATATGTAAATGTGAAAAGAAAAGATATGATGTGGGTGTGGAGCCATGCACCATGATTCAAGGGTCATGAGGGGTTCATATCATCATGGCTTTGGAGCCATATAATGATTCAAACAGATGGGACCCAGGTGGAAGACTTGGTGAAGGAAGAAAACAGACACATGATTTTGCTGGATTTTTAAAAACTATATCCACTCCGTTCCAAGAAAAGTTGTCTTCATCAAAGTTGTAGTTAATGAGCTGTAGATTCTGACCATATTTTTTTTATAATTTTTTCATTTATGGTCTAGGAGATATCACCAAAATGGTAGACGCCAGTTTTTCCAACTGTGGTGGAGACCACCCCCTCTACCTTTACACACACACCCTTCCTTTTCCACATTGAGTCCTTCTCTAAAATCAGCCATTAGTCTCCTCCCCCTCCCCTCCTTCCTCCTCTCTCTCAAGCTCATAAAACCATCACAAATTCCTCTTCTAATCACCTCTCAAATCATGCTTAATCTTGTTGTAATTCATAAGTTGTCATTCAACCCCTTTCTATTATTACTAGATATGCATTGATTTTATCTAGATTCTTTACATTTTAAAATAAGGAAGCTCTTGGACTCAAGCTATGGAGGAAGGAGTGAAGACAACACAAGTGATGATGGAGCCAATTAGTTGCAAATTGGTCAACAAATCACTTGGAAGGAGCTTCTTCATTGGTGGAATGTCCCTAATCAAGCTTCATTTGTACAAATTGCACTTGGATCTTAACCTCACTCCTAATCACTCTCTTGCCTATATCAAGAGCCCCTCCCCTTTGTAATTGCAAGGCCTCCCTCAGCCTCATTGAGTCTTTGTATCACTCATCATGAGCCCATAAAGCTCATTCATTCACTCTATTCTTTGCACATTCTAGAGTGAAAAATGTATTATGCTAGTAACCTCACCCCCTGTTACTTATGTTAATTAAGAGTGATCTTTTATGTGTGTGTGAGAGTGTTTTGAGGTGATTTTTTTGGCTAAGTCTTGAGTTGTGGTTTAGTAATCTACATGCTATTTGTGTTGGGAGTGCTTGAAGTTATCCATTTCTTGTACACACATTGAGATTAATGCTTCATTCATAGTGATAGCTCTCTCTCTCTCTCTCTCTCTCTCTCTCTCTCTCTCTCTCTCTCTCTCTCTCTCTCCGTAGCGGTCCTAGTCCACGCTTCCAAGACTAGGTGGTGCCCTCATCTCATTTCCCTTGTGGCGCAATGGAGTTTGTTTTGGTGTAGAGGCCGCCATTCCAAATTTCCTTCGTCACTAGCATAGAGGATCAACAACAAAGAGTTTGTGATGTCATCCATAGGGTTATTGAGCTAGAGAGGCAGAATAAAGGAATCCACGTGCCTTCAACGGGTCTCATGAGATCTTCAGGGAAGGGTAAGCAACCAATCTTATCGCAAATGGAGACTCTTTTGGTCAGTCTGATGGATCCTCCATATGTTGTTTTTACAGGGGTCTCAGTACAATCTGAACCCACAAGTGATAGCTTTACCTTTACAAGTTTATCTCATCTTTCTCTTGATGACACCACGGCTACCATGCCTACCCCAATGATGATCGTGCAAAAAAACACGCCATGGACCTCATTTGTTAGTAAAGCACTGCTACATGGTGGCTCAATGCCTGCATCAGTACCTACAAGTGTGTATCAATCATATGCACCTATAGGTCCTCATACTCATATAGGTCCTACCCCGCCCATTGTTTCAACAACTTTTTCTCCACAACACAACATCCAAGCTCTTATTTCAATGGGACCATACCAGCTAGCATTAGCATGTCACAACGTCTACTCTGCCCAGGGCCACACATATGAACTTTGGGCCACCACATGGCACAACACCGTACTCAACTTGGAACCCAAGGGCTGCCTATACGCCAAGCCCAATGCCACCAAGCCCAATGC
Organism: Adiantum capillus-veneris; assembly: GCF_014529385.1. Taxonomy (NCBI): domain Eukaryota; kingdom Viridiplantae; phylum Streptophyta; class Polypodiopsida; order Polypodiales; family Pteridaceae; genus Adiantum; species Adiantum capillus-veneris. Next base: position 110,102,218 of record NC_140957.1, read on the forward strand.
CAACCCCCATTCCACATGCACTCTCGAGAGCACCTAACCCCACTATACCTGCTCACTAAGGTGATTTGGCAACCTTAGCTCAAGCTATTGGTCAATCCATTGTTGAAAATATGCGTAAAAATATGCGTAACAGGCCGAATAGAGAGCCTAGAAGTAAGGCAGCGCAAATAGCCAAGCTCACACAAAAATTTAGTGGAGACGGGGACGTGAGAAATCATATTAAAGTATTTGAACAAATATGTGATTCCCTAGGAGAACACAATGACCTGCATAAGAGTATTGCTTTAAGCCTAACCTTGAGTGGAAAGGCTGGGGATTGGTATAGAACCCTAAGGGTGGAAGAGAAAACAATTTACCCTACTCTTAGGAGACTGTTCTTGAAAGAGTACATACGAGAGGGAGTGCTTTGGGGTGTAGCATCTCAGCTCCAGAAAGCCCAACAAGAGGAAGGAGATTCCATGAGAGACTTTATTAGTCGCTTGAAGCATTTGAATTCTCATTGTAATCCAAATGAGCGCTTCAATAATAAGCAATTGCTTGATAGATTCATTAGGAGACTACGCCATGAGGATATCTACAATGGCCTAGTCATTAGAGGAATCACCACTTGAGAAGCAGTCACCACCAATGCGATCCAATTGGAGGACAATTTATTGATTCAAGGAGAAACAGTATCTGTTGAGCCTAAATCTACTAGCTCACAAGCATCGGGACATGAGCCAGTGACCCTAAAGCCTATTGCTAAAGAGCCAAAGATATCTAAGATGACTTAAGCAGATATTACCAAGGCCATTCAAGAGATTCTTAGAGACAATCGTGCTCCACAAAACAATCATATGTATCCAACAAGGGAGCAACAATGGTGCTCAGTTTGCTATGGTCCGTATAGTACCAGTGAATGCCCTACGTTTACAGTAAAATTTAATGGAAATTGCAATGCTTGTGGTAGGTATGGTCATCAAGCCAAGGATTGCATGGTATTTAAACGCGCGATGACCAATAGACCAACCTTAGCATGGACGGACACACCTCAAGTGCCTGCATTGATGTCAGCCCCACCTCTTGAACAAATGTCACAACACATGGTCCAGAGGGACCAAAATGTTGTTCAAACAACACCCTTACCACCTCCAGTGCTAGGATTGCAACCACCACATCCAAGAATTACTTCTATGAATCAAGTGGGTTATGAGTCATCTATTGCTTGTTTGGAAAGCTATGAGGAAGATATAGATCCTAATATTGCCCATGGGATTGATGCACTTGAAGAAAGTCCACAATACTACATGGAGGACTATTGGGGACAAGTTAAACATGTCTATCAAGTAGATGCTCTTGCGGCAAGAGGCCAAAATATCAATTCACTACCAAGATACCACCTCTTCAATGTTATGAGTGTGGGGGTCCACATCGTGTAGTCGAGTGTCCTATTAGGCTACAAAAGAATGCAACACTAATGCAAACCAATCAAGCAAGCACATCTACAATATCGATACTCATGTGTAATCGATGTGGCATAGATCATTCGATTGTCCAATGTCCTAATAATTCAAATGCACCAAAGATAACACCATTGAATTTAATTGAGGTTACTGAGGAGCCAACACAAAGTACACCTGTGGTACCAGTAAATGTACTCACACGATCAATGCTCCAAAACCAAAATTATATTCTTGAAGAAAGAGACACAGCACATCTATTTCCCAATCTCAGAAGAAGAAGAAAACACGAAGAAAAAGATTGCACAAAGCAGCGAAGTCAGACCCCAATTCAAAGACCAACATAGGGACTAGTGACGACCCCATATATATGAACGACGCTGAAGGGGATTTTGATTCAAGTGATGCCATGGAGATCAAAACGACCATTAGAAAAGAAAAAAACAAGGAAGATCGTCGTGAGTCACAATCACCAAGACCCAAGAAGAAGATAAGAACTTACCCAAACCCTATGGAGGAGATCGAGCGAGTCAAGCAATTAAGGAGTTTGGTAGAAGAGACCTAAAGGGGTCTAGAGCCATCACATAGGCAGATCCAAATTACTGACACAGTGTTCCCTACAGAAAAGCAACCTCACAAAGACCATAGACCACTAGCCATACCTAGTGTCATCCAAGAAGAAAGTGACTTTAAGTCATGAGAAAGTGGGTGTACTCCCTTCTTGTTGGAGAGAATGTTTACAGAGGGATTACCTGACACTATCGAAGAAATGGAGATTCCATCTTCTCCACGTCAAGGGACTAAAGCCCAAAAATTTCCGTTAAAAATTTTCAAATTGATGGATTTCATGGCTTTAGAAGTTAGAATAACATCATGTCCAAACTATATGGAGACCCCGAGCTATTCGTAGCTCTTTGAGCTTTCCTCGATGGAGAAGAGGGAACCAAAAATGGTGCATGACTAGTTTAAAAACCATGTCTACTTGTAGTTCCAAGATTCTGTCATTCAAGTTGATCTTGTAAGTGATCGAGCATCCTCTAGGAAATAGATTTATAATTGATCATGGATCTGACACCACAATTCACTTGGACCCATTGCAGTATTGTTACACGTGTAAAAAGGACACTGATGTTGGAGAATATTTCCCTTATATGGATGTTCTACCTGGGATGACTGAGTCTGACAATGAGGATTGGGTCCATCTAGCAGCAACCATAGACACTTGGGGCAATAGGGGGACGACCTGGGTAACACTTGAGGGGGATGAAATGCCACAACTTGTACCTTTAAATATGATAGGAGAAATGCATATAGATTTTGATGACCTACCAGATTGTTGGGAGATCCATCACTGCATAGCTCCAATGACCAACAAAATTATCAATCGGGAGGGATGAGCTATAATTAATGAGCTAATCATGGTAACACGAATGGTTGACTCTACGAGGTGAGCTTCTCGGCCTATGGAGGAGCTAAGCCACAATGATGGGCAATCTCCACATCCACTTCCCTTCACCTCAAATCAACCCAATCACACACATCACGATTGCAAGACACTCACAACACTAATCCTATCATGCAACACACTAATCACTAGCACGCACACATAGATCTATCAAGCACCACACTCCAATCAAACCTGCATGCACACACAAGCAAGAGAGGGCAATCACACAAGATTAGAGAGGAATTAACCACTAATTAGTTACGATCTAGCTAATCTAAGCATCATAGGTAATCACAAGAAACATAAGAGAGGCATAGTGAAAGAGAATTAAGCATTGATTAGTGTTAACCAAGTCACATGAGCAAGGAGAAGTTCAAGGACTCCATAGACTTTCACCTCAAGAGCTCTCACCAAAGAGTGCTCTCAACAAATGAGCTGGAGAACCCTCATTTCTTTTACACACTGCTTTATATACCTAAGATAAAAATATGCAATGTCCGGACGCCCAAGGCCTTTAGGGCTCCACCACTTACTGAATCTGCTACCTAGGCACACTACTGACCTGTTCTTTACAGCTTGGAACTCCCATTGAGCCCGTAACACATTATTAGAAATATTACAATGGCTTGAAATAAATCGGGAATTTACAATACGTGACCATTTTGGGAAAACATGAAAAATGTGTAACTCCAATCTTTACTGCTTGTTCATGTTGATCTTCGATGTGCATCTGTATGTCTTTGGTCTTAGGAGATTTTGTTAACTGGCGTTTACTCAGTTAACATTCCCCCTTTCGATTTTAGTGCCCTTCGTCGTGCACTGTTGAAAAGTGTCCGTGGAGGCTGTGAAAGGTCAACTTCGTATCCATGTTGATTGGCAAGACTTCATTGCAAAAATTGCACTTGCAGAGTCAATCAGCGGCCTACCGTGGCTCACCTTCCAAAGTATCTGACCACTCTTTAGCTTTGCCTAGCATCACCAAGGGCATTGTTTGCATTTTTCTCTTGTTGTTTTTCATACACAAAAATAGCATGATCAACTTTTTGAAGTATGTTATCCACTCATCCAAATTTTCTTTTCATATGAAAGTCAACCCATAGCTTCGTGTTGCCAGCTTTACCATCTTTAGAACTTGCTTTTTTTTTTAACCAGTGAAACAATCAGATGTTGCTCCTCAGTGGGGGCACCAAAAGATGGGAGGGGGGAATAGCAGGACACACCAAGAAGCAACAACCAACATGCCTCTCTATAGCTCAATGCACTCACAACACCCCCATCCTCTCAAAATTCAGCACACTAATGCTAAAAAACTCAAATCCCAATAGTTACCTCCACTCTTGATGAGCACACCAACAGTACATAACCCTTGGCACACCTGCACTCTCTCTCTCTCTCTCTCTCTCTCTCTCTCTCTCTCTCTCTCTCACACACACACACACACATGGGTCGGTGTGGATACACCCAAGCACGACAAACACAAAGGAGAATAAGATCACAATGAGACTAATCAAGAGTAATAAATTGGGCTTGTTTTGGCTATGGAAAGATGTTTTAGTGAGCTTTTCAAAAAAATACACACCTTAGGAGAGTTTTTCTCCTCCTCTCTCCAAAAACCTCAAAATTCCTATTTTTAGGAACTTTTCTTTCCTCTTTCTTGACAACTTAATACTTCACTTTGCATGTTTGATTACATGGAAACCACTTGTCTCCCCTTTGTACGAGTTCCTCTTTGGCTTTATTTAGGAAACCCTCATACATGAGTGCCTTCCCCCTCTCCTTGGAACAGTCATGGATCGGAGGCGAGCCCGTTATCCTCAAAAAATATTGGCCCCTTGTTTTTGGTTGTGAGGGGGGAACCCACCCTAACCCAACCCCCCCCCCCCCCCCCCCCCCCATAAACGCCAACACTTTTAGTGACCATCGTGACCGCCATAGAAGGGAGCAGTGCCACAAACAACCGGCTTGTGTCGACCACCAATGTCATCCTATGTGCTCGCATTACTTGCATCTGAGCCACCATAGCTCCACCACACAAGCTCAAGAGAGAGTTTCTTTCTCTCCTTGGTTGATAATGGGAGGGTTCAAAAGCTATATAAATAGCTTGATCCCCTAAGCCATTCCTTGCAAGTGGGCTCATGTTCCGACCACATGGAAGCACTCGGTGAATGGCCTTCCTTGAGCATCCAAAAACCAACCAAACTTCTTCAGAAAAAGTTTGATTTTAGACCCACTTTGTCCAGCCATATCTTCTTGCTCCCAAAATTGATGATTGCTTTGTAAATACTGGCAACAACCCCATGCCTGAGCCTTAGAAATACCTTCTACATCTTACATTATGTAACACCTCCAAAAACCTTTGGAAGCTAAGGATCTCTTCAAGTGCATGCATTTCAAAGGGGGAACAACTACCACAAGAAGATTTAGAAATTTTCTCATGTAGGAAAATGGAGTCTTTTCTAGTGTTTTTCACACAATGAATAACATCATGAGCTTCTGCTCGAGAGGCACCGCATACCTAGCTAGGTACGATTGGGGGCAGGGGACCACCGGCCCCCCCACCGGGGCCGGCGGTCCCTTGCCCCCAATCGTACCTAGCTAGGTATGCAACGCCTCCCTCACAGAAGCTCATGATGTTGAGGTAAGTCACAATGTGGGAATTATTGTGAGAATTTGTCCAAAACTTCTTGTGTACTACAAACCCTATCCCTAGGAAAAATTCTTGTAGCCATAACTTCACCATGTGAGATCCAATTTGGGATATGTAAAGTCTTTGGTACCATCCGGCACACATCTACTATAGGCTACACTCCAACTTTCATCTTGGCATAACTTACTCACCATGCCTCCACAAGAAGTTTTGGACAGATTCTCACAATAATTCTCACATTGTGACTTAACATCATGAGCTTCTGCGAGGGAGGCATCGCATACCTAGCTAGGTACGATTGGGGGCAGGGGACCGCTGGGCCCTGTCCCCAATCGTACCTGGCTAGGTATGTGGTGCCTCTCGAGCAAAAGCTCATGATGTTATGCATTGTATGAAAAACACTTAAAAAGACTCCATTTTGCTACGTGAGAAAATTTCTAAATCTTCTTGTGTATGTGTATGTGAGTGCTTGCAAAGCAGCAATAAGTGAAGCCACAGCTCCACACTTATCAAACTCACAAACTTGTGTTTGGGCTCTCAACACACAAGGCATTAACAAACTTTCTGAATATATCCAATTAAAAGGAACAATCTTTCATGTTCCTTTTACAAGCAATGGTTACATTATCGTGGAGATGTAGGCAAAGTTTATGCAAAAAATTATAGACCAGTATTTTATCAACTAATTAGTGTCAATATGTAGGTTCCCAAGTTCATGGCCTACACTAAACAGCATCCAATAAAACAATTTTCAAATTTTTCTTTAAGTTTCAAGGTCCTATTTTGTGTATACAATATTCACTTTACGGTGCGGTCAAGGCCTAAAATTGACAGGCATAGTAGAAATTTCTTTTGACATGCAATTTTTCAAGCCCCTTTTCATATGCTTTGTGTAATGCGATCGACTTACATAATTTGCCATATATAATGTAAATTTAAGGGTATAAACACAAAAAATGACAGACAATGTCAAGATTCTAGCATGTCAAATGCAGAGAGTTTTTTTGAAGTACCTATTTTGCCTGTCCTATTTTGACAGGCAAAATAGCCCTTGACAAAAAAAAACAGGTGTCAATTTTAAGCCCTGGGTGCGGTAACCCAGTTATATAAGTTCAACCATCATCTGTTAAATTGCAAAAACATTCAGCCAAAATGGTTAGGAAACCAAAATTATCAAATATGCACATGCAAAGAAAATATGAGTGAAAATCCGCAAACATATCCAGCCAAAATGGTTAGGAAACCAAAATTATCAAATATGCACATGCAAAGAAAATATGAGTAAAAAATGTGGCAGCATTTTCCTTTGTTTTTGCACATTCTCCAAAAAAAAAAAAAAAAAAAAGCAGGCCATGGCATCACAAGAAATTTTGGACAAATTCTCACAATAATTCCCACAATGTGACTTACCTCAACATCATAAGCTTCTGTGAGGGAGGCACTACATACCTAGCTAGGTACGATTGGGGGCAAGGGACCGCTGGCCCCGGTGGGGGGGGCGATAGTCCTTTGCCCCCAATTGTACCTAGTTAGGTATGCGGTGCCTCCCGAGCAAAAGCTCATGATGTTATTCATTGTGTGAAAAACACTAGAAAAGACTCCATTTTCCTACATGAGAAAATTTCTAAATCTTCTTGTGTGCATCTCGTGTGAGACCCTCACAAGAGATTATAGATATATCAACACAGCAAGTATAATATATGTAGAATTATGTATTGAGTAGGTGCAAAAAGCACCTACTTGACACAAGTAAGTAGGGTCTAAGATTTTGGTGCACTTGTAAGAAGAAAAAAAAAAACCTTTGTATTTACATATTCTGACCCCGGCTTTTCTAATTTTCATTTATAAACCCCTTCTATAAGGATAACAATTTAAAATAAAATAATTTTTATGACTTAAAATACCCCTCCTTTTGAAAGCATGTTATACACTAAAAAATTTTGGAGGTGCATGCTTGCCCCCGATGTACATGTTCCAACAACACTCATGTAAGCACATTTGTCAAGGTAATCAAATGACCCCTTTTTGGCCTGCCCAAAGGGCAAAGGCCTTAGAGTCGACTTCCCTTTTTGGTTGGCAAAAAATACAAGTTTGTTTTTTTGGGAGCAAAAATTTTGATTGGTAGATATAAGATTAGTTGATAGTGGGCAATCAATGTGGCAAGATGTGGTCAAGAAAATGATGAAGGATCTAGCCCCCAGGTCATCAGGCAAGCTCTAGAGATTGTACAAATATTCTTCGTAGCTTCGGGGTCCTAGTGTAATATAGAGAAGTCAAGGCTGATCTCCCTATCGGAAAATGACTCATTTGATCCTTCTGATTGGTCGGGGGAGATTGTCACAAAAGGGAATATCTTCAAACATCTAGGAGGCCCCTTGGGGGTGGACGTAACTCACAAGTAAAGATTTGAGTGGGTGCTTGAAAAAATCATAACAAAAATGAGTAGGTGGGAGTATGCTCTTCTCCCATTCTCAAGTTGGATAAAAGTGATAAATGCCTTTATGATTCCTTATATTGCCTTCACTAGCCCGCTTCTTAAGATGGCTAAGTGTCATTGGAAAGAGTTCTTAAAAACAGTGAAAAGGTTTTTGTGGAAAAACAACACGAAATCCTCCAGGCCATGGCAATGTGCCCGTTGGGAATCAGTTGCTCGGCTGGTGAATCAAGGAGGCCTCGGAATTCTCAACCTTGTGGTCTATGCAAAAGCTTGTTGCGCCAAATTTGTTGTTTCCTTGGCTAAACAGGATCAAGTTTGGGCTGTCAAGATCAAAGATATGATAGAAGCAGCTAAACTTGGCTCGAAAGGTGGAAAGTGGAGAGGGGTGGAGGTTCATGACAAGCTGTTAGCCCCGACGTGGACTACCCTAAGACTAGGAGGCAACGCAGGAGAATTGGTAAGAAAATGCAATAGAGCGGCAGGAGTCTTAAAATGGGGGGAAAAAACCAGATACTTCAAGAAGTCCATTTTGCATTGGTCCCCCTGGCTTTCCAAAGTTGTAGATCTGCCACAAATTCCCTATTGGATAGAGACAGCCAAGAAAGCTGAATAATAAGGGTCTGAATCGACTAGGGCACTTCTGGGACAGTGACAACAAGAGTTGGAAAACCATTGACCTTCTGATTACCCAGGACCAACTGAATAGCTTGGAGGTCTTGCTGGTCCACAAAGTGAGGAAAGAGCTTGACAGTATAGCGATGCCTATCTGTGATTCGGAGTTTGATTGGAATGCCTGGAAATGGCCCGGAAGCAGTCTCTTATGGAAACCCCATCCTAAAGACATATACCAGACAATGATACATAAGAAGAATTGGTCTAGCCCCCTTAACAAGATATGGAAAAAACAATGGCCGGAGGAAAGGTGGGAGTAAGTAATGGAGAACATCTGGAAGCCAAAGGTTCCGCAACTCATGAAGGTATTTTTGTGGAAGGTAATCTGGGGTGCTCTACTGACGGGGGTGAAGATTCGAGAAAGAGGGATTGGGTCAGATCGATGCTTGGGGTGCAGGTCGGCTAGTGAAGATCTGGCCCACCTCTTCATGGATTGCCCAACTATCAAAGGCCTTGTAGGAAAAATATGCAAGTGGGTCCAAAGAACATGGAAAATTGGCTTTTACAAGACTGATCTATTCCTAGGAGGGAAGAATTCAGGTGGTCCTGCCATCCTCATCAGCACTCAAATCGTCTGGTACTTCTTCTTACTTAATGTATGGCAGACAAGGAACCGACGTGTGTTTGAAGGAGGTCTTGAGGTGGCAAGCTTCACAGAAATTATAAAAGAAAGCAAAGTGCTAATATGGACTCTCGGACGTAGGCAACACTCGGAGGACTGGTCTAGGACTACTTGTGCCTTGTTGTCACAAGATGTCATGCCTAGGAGGGGGGGAAATCTTGGCTATCTGCAAGTAAAAGATCTCAGAAGAACATGATAATGGACCCTATATATCAAGGATAAGGGGGCAAGTTGGTTGGGATGGCTGCCCTGCTAGCCGATGTAATTATGGTCCCTCGATGGCGTCATGGCTCAACATGAGCATGACAAGACCTTGTAATTTTTTGGGATGATAAATTTAATTCACTCACAATTGTGAGTTTTGCTTTTTTTTTTTTTTTAATGATGAAGGAACTCTGTCAAGTAAATGATGAAGCGTCGTGATCTGGGAACGCTCAACCTCTTGACTAAGTAACACCTATATTTAAGAGGGGAGGCAATGGGATCAAAGGCGGAGAAGCTCACGTGCGAAAGCTGAGAAGATCGCAGCCCCAAAAATCAAATCAAAAACTAAACCTGGACACGCACTAAACTTAGACAGCCTGGGAAATGCATTTTATTATATAATATAATGTTGTAAAAAAGGTTGTGAGTACACAATGCGTGCGCGTGTGAGGTGGTTAGCCTATGTGACCCTAAACTCGGACGGCCAGGTCTTGGGTTCAAATCGTCCCGCTGGCCATGTTTAATGCGCTTCGCCTTTTTGACAGCGCGCCTTGCTTTTCCCACTGGCCAGGTTTAGTGCGTCTCGAGATTCTGCACCGCAACCCCGACCGTCCATCCCATTACTCCACCCCGCATTTAATATGGGTGTCACTTCTCGCTTTTCCCGTTGGCTAGGTTAGTACGCCTCGAGATTCCGTCCCGCAGCCCCGACCGTCGATCCCATTACTCCACCCCGCATTTAATACGAGTGTCACTTAGTCCCAAGGAACGCCCAAGATACTGGAGGAATGATGTTTGAAAGTGGCAGCATGCACTGTGGACACAACCCACTTTTGAGAGAGGGCTTAGCCACTCGCACCTCCATGAGTCTTCCAATTCCAATTATTCAAAGGGAGTTTATGGAGTTCGCCAGGCGGGCCGATGGCAAGGGTTGTATAAGGGGTATGAGCCTCCCGAAAACGGCCACGGGAGGGGACCCCCCACCTAGACACGCTAGCCTCACTCCACGCACTCGTGCACCGTGGGGGCTCCGCGCAAGGTTCCCCAGGGCACGCTATGACCCTCCGTGAGTGCGGGGGAGCCTGAGGATACGTGGGGCTAGGGACCCGGAACGCAAGACCCGCGAAACGAACCACGGCCGTCGACCCACGGAACGCAACTCGCCCGAGCCGGGCCCTCTTGAAGGCAACTTGACCCGAGCCGGTCCCGTCCGAGCCGGGCCCCTTGAAGGCAAACCCCCACGACCCGAGCCGGTCCCGTCCGAGCCGGACCCTTTGGAAGGCAAACTCGCCCACCACGCTCCTCCGCATGACGGCCCAACCTCCGGGTCGTCACACTTGGTATCAGAGCTCCAAGCCCCGTTCCCATGACGCGCCCAACCCCCGGGCCGTCACACTTGATACCACTACTGCAAACATAAAGGAAAGATGCGAGCCAGACAGGGCTCTTCTTATCAAAATCAAAAAGAGAAAAACGCGATGGACTAACTCAACTTAGTTCGTCGCGCCCGGCCACTTTTGTGGCCTATGCTGAGCTGAAGACCCATTCAAGTCTACAAGAGATCAAAGGGACACCGAGCTAGCCCTCCAAATGAAGTCCACACAGGGACCAACTGGGATCAGTTTGACGATTGAAGATTCAGCCAAAGCCTTCATGGTGTCATGACGACCAAAGCTACTTCAACCTAAAGACTGCATCTAACCAAGTAACCTTACCCGATTCAAGATTCAGCGATTGGAAACCAAAGCTGGTGTCAGCCCAAGTCTACAACGCGCGTCAACATGACGGTAAGTTTCCTTGCAACTTCGCAAGGGCTGCATTGCGACGGACTCTACTTCAAATTCGGCTTTCAAAGAAGTCTCCGCGCGGGCCAATGCAGCAGGTGGCTCCGCGCACTCCGGGTTACCTTTTGGGGAATGCTCAAGTATGGGGAATTCTACTTGGGTATTCAAAGCATACATTTTTCAGCCTTCTGCCAAAACCCACAAAAATACACACACTTTATTCCAAAAATTACAAAAACAAAGCATGCTACCTACTTGCATTCGGGTACAGTTTTCACGCACTTTGCACTATATGCACCCCTTAAACCTTTGGCCCATGCATAGCCAAGCTCTCTTTCCCCTTCGTTCGACGAGGACGTCGAACTTTCTTACAACAGGGGTGTATATAAGGGGTATGAGCCTCCCGAAAACGGCCACGGGAGGGGACCCCCCACCTAGACACGCTAGCCTCACTCCACGCACTCGTGCACCGTGGGGGCTCCGCGCAAGGTTCCCCAGGGCACGCTATGACCCTCCGTGAGTGCGGGGGAGCCTGAGGCTACGTGGGGCTAGGGACCCGGAACGCAAGACCCGCGAAACGCACCACGGCCGTCGACCCACAGAACGCAACTCGCCCAAGCCGGTCCCGTCCGAGCCAGGCCCTCTTGAAAGCAACTTGTCCCGAGCCGGTCCCGTCCGAGCCAGGCCCCTTGAAAGCAAACCCCCACGACCCAAGCCGGTCCCGTCCGAGCCGGGCCCCTTGAAGACAAACGCACCTTGACCCGAGCCGGTCCCGTCCGAGCCGGACCCTTTGGAAGGCAAACTCGCCCACCACGCTCCTCCGCATGACGGCCCAACCCCCGGGTCGTCACAGGTTGGAGGTCTTGCTCATAGGGAAATGGATGACGATGGTGCAGAGACGGGCTATTGCAACAGGTACCCGTGCAGAGTTGAGGCTGTTGACGCCGATGTGAAAGCGCAGAGAGAGAGCGGGAGAGAGCTACATTGGCTAACCGCCTGATGAGTTATGGGAGGCTGACGAAAGCGGGGTTTAAAAAGGACAGGGAATGGTCCTTTCTGTTGTGGCTACAGCCCTGCACACCGCATGCTCCTATGCAGGAAAAAAGAACAAGTGATGAAATCATGAGGCGTGCCTCCATATGAGATGGATCTGCCTTGTATGTCTAAGGAATTCAAAGTTGTTTTCAAAAGGAATATCGGCTAGACGGTCTAAAAACAAAGACAATGAAACGGGGCCGGGGCATTTACATGAGGAAGCAAAAGGACGGGAAGTGCTCAAAGAGATAGAGCCTACTCAAGGGCTACTTGAAATTATTGTCTTGCTGTCAGTGTTGTTTGCAAGGTTCCTTTCAGGTCCATTTGTTGTGGTTGATGGCATTGCAGGGATTCTTTGTTTGCCTTGGAAGATTACATCCTTGGTCATGACACTCTCTAGTTGCTAGATCAATTGAATGGACTTCAAAAGGAGATATCCTTATAGTCTTATGTCCCAAGGTGACACCATCTTCGCTGAGCTTGTCTGCATAAGCATGTCTTGCATCTAATAAGAAGATCTTACTAGTATTTTCTATATAGAGTTGACACTTGTATTTGGAATTTGATGAGGGTGATGGAGTTTTTATTATGCTTTTTGGGGCTACTTGTTTGGCATTGTACAGAGGGACATACTTCAATGAGATGATGAAATGCATGGGCTCCAAAATTTGGCTCTCCTAAATATATTCAGCAAGTTGGATGTGTGAGTACCTTGTGAAAAAACCACGACATGTGAAGTTAGTGCTTTGTTTTGTGGATTATGCGATGCAGAGGTAGTAGGTAGCATACTATTTTGTCTCATTACAAAATACTACAAGTACTATGGTTGCTAAACAATTGGGTTAAGGTGAATGTGTGAATGCATTTTGAGCCAAGTTCAATACCTGGAGGCTTGGCATTTAATGCTAAATAAAGGTAAACATCCCATTTCTTTGGCTCTATGGGTCAGCTTTGAAGTATGTGGACGGTGGATTGGGATGAATGTACTGAGTGCAAATCGGTAGTGTGGGGAGAAGTGTTCTTGGGTCATTTCGGAGTTCAGGCTAGGTCATACTCATGTACGCATGTGTACTTTATGTTTCCATTGTTTCTTGTAGGCAAACAAGTTTGTATGTTTTGGGAGTAGGACTATTGGTGTTGTTATAGGAGGTGATGACACACTATTTATGTGCCTCTACAGCCATTTGGATGGTTGTGGATTCTAAAGAAACAGACATTGGTCCACACTATAGTGCATGGGTACGGTGGCCCACAAGAAAATCAGTGCAGCAGATGTTTTGTGTAAATTAACTTTTTCAGATTCATCACAGTAGAAATTTGTATGATGGCTGATACTTGAGCTAACTTGGGTAATACTTAAGTTGACCTGAGTGCGTCAATAATGCTACAGTTTTCTCACATGCGACTGGAGCATACGATGTTGCGGAAGTGGACAAGTCCGGTTATGAATCTTGATCAACTGGAAATGCCATGTCTATTCACTCCGACACAAAAACCGCCACCACCCCGAGTTACATTGAAGCACCACCACCCTGAGTTACATTGAGGCATTTTACTTTCTATGCTTCTTTTTAGGTCACTGCATGGCAACGACGGAGCTCGTGGTAATCGTAGTGCAGGTCGGTGTAGTTGTGAAAAGCCCAACATCTTCTCCCAAGAGGACGATGTCCTGCAACCACATGTGCAAGCTTGCTACTAGCGCTCATGTGCCCACTAGTACATCCACTCAATCTTGCTTTGCTATTGCACTTGGTCTACTTTCCACTCCTCTACCGTCATCTTCTCTGCTACTCCCACAAGCTTGCCTCCTTTTATAATGCCCCCATCAAATCTCCCCTTCCATGAATAAATGTAGAAGATTATTATATACATATATTTGATAAAGGATGTCTTCTACATATCTATTTTTTGGAAGGCCTTATCACTTGTTGCTAATGAAAAAGAGGTTTTTCTTTAAATAAAAAGTCATGTTTTAAAATTAGCAAATAATTTAGTGGGCACATTATTGCTACAAGAACGCTCTCACAAAAATGATGCAACACCATATCATAATTTGGGTAAGCTCGAGAGTCGAGAGATGGGCAGAGTGATGGTGTCACACGGGTTAGCCAGGAGGGATCTAGGGTCTATATTTGGAAAGCTAGGCGGCTTTGATTTCAATAGTCTTATCGTGCGGTATCGCGTGATGAACTAGGGGTGAAAACCACCTACTCCTACTTCTCCGACAATCGTTTCCAACTTCAATTGGCCATATCTCGAGGCATGAGAACCCAATTGATGAGCCGTCAATTCCAGATAATTGAGTTCACCCATGTCGCGGGGTGTGGGTCGAATCCAAGACTTCTTGATTGCCACACGGATGCCCTACCAGCACGCTAGCGTGTCGTTGTCCATGTTGGCATGACACATGATCACACCCTAGGGTAATCGCCCCTAGTTCACCCCTAGTTCATTGGATAATCCGACAATTGAGATCGAAGCCGCCTCGCCTCCTCAAATTGGGCCCTAGATCCCCTCTAAGCCATATGGCCGTGCCATATAGTGATGAGGCTCTCCCCCACGTTTCGCTCTCTTCTCTCTCTTTCTTTTCTCTTTCTCGCTCCTCCTCTCTCATGCCCACTTAGGAAGGGAGGAGTCACTTACCATCTGAGGCAAACACTAGGATAGAACATGGCGGTAGAGGTCAAGAGAGACAGAAGGCTACAGCATTGTACATTGAGGGAAATGGCAAGCGATTGGGTGGACTCAAGGCTCCTAGTTTCAAGCATTGGCTGGTGTTGTTTGTAGTGTAAATGCGCCGACCTCTTGCACCATTCCTTCTCCTTATGATAACCACTCGACTATCTCTATATTTTGTGCGCCCAAAAATATCACCCCTAACATCACCTTCTCACTAAACATTCACAAGAAGATTTAGAAATTTTTTCATGTAGGAAAAGGGAGCCTTTTTCAGTGTTTTTCATACAATGCATAACATCATGAGCTTCTGCTCAGGAGGCCCAATCGTACCTAGCTAGGTATGCCGTGCCTCCCTCACAAAAGCTCATGATGTTGAGGTAAGTCATAATGTGGCCCGGCGATCCCCTGGCCCCAATCGTACCTAGCTAGGTATGCCGTGCCTCCCTCACAAAAGCTCATGATGTTGAGGTAAGTCATAATGTGGGAATTATTGTGAGAATCTGTCCAAAACTTCTTGTAATTGCAACCTAACATACTCACAGAACTAGTGGCACGATGACAAGGTGGTGCAGAAAAATGGTAGGAGGAGAGCTCATGGTGGTGGTCCACACAGCACGCTGCACGTGAGGATGCCGGATCATAGAGAGCATGCAAAGCTCGGTGCCGCTTGGCAGTGGGAAGAGGCCCTGGATCGGTGGTGAGGGCAATCCACTACATCTACTATGTTGTTCATGTGAGCCCATGGTTTAATTTATTGCCAATTTTTTGTGTTCGCATATAGTGTTTCCACCAAAAAATTGGCGACTTTTTACCAACAAGTTTCCAATGGGCTCCTTGTCAAAGGGGTTGAGCAAGAGGCATGCCAGTTTTAGGGAGCCGAGGTGCTCAGGGCATAGAGTTCTAAGGGGCCTGGCTACTTGAGGCCGATGGGCGTGGAGCTAGGGTGGCTTTTTGTCTAGCAATTTGGCGTCCCCTTGATCAGCTTGTCAAATAGAAATGGGTTATCTGAGGTCTAAGCTGCATGTCTTTTCTTACATTGCTAGGTCGTAAATGTACAGTAAAATCAATTCATGAGCCTCTAGAGCTTGCTTCGCCCCAACCGGTAAGTAACACATAGCATTAGAGGGGCAAGGCCGGGGGGGGGGGGGGGGGATCAAGGGTCAGGAGGTCCACGCACGATGTGCGAGGAGTTCGCAGCTGTGAGATGCCTATCAAAACTAAACCTGGCCAAAAGTCAAACCACTTAAACCCGACTAGTGCACGTGTGCTTACAATAAAAGGTATAATACTGGGCAGGGGTACAACATGTGCGATGGGCTGCCCATTTTTTGCGTTGTTCGGGTTTCATTTTGCCTCGATTTTTGTGCTACTTGGGTTTAATTTGCCTCGGCCTTCGCATGTTGACTTCTGGGTCGTTGATGTCATCCCCCCCCCCCCCCCCCCATAATTCCCTGTGTCACTTAGAGTTGTGGCCAGACACTACAGGTATCCCATCCCACTCTGCTCGTTTCCTACCAACATTGATATTTTGCATGTGACATCACCCAAGTCTTCTAGAGGTCACGAGAGGCAGAAGGCTGCAACACACAGTGGGGGATATGGCAAGCAACCAGGTGGAGACAAGGGTATGATTTACCCCAAGGACTCATGATGGCTAGGAGATCAAGGAGAAGTTGGGCTTTGCCCTCTAATTAAGAGGAAATCCAATTGTAGTCTATGCATGGCAAGACAGCCATTGACTAGAGAGGATACCACCCAAGGTAGCTTGGGGATAGGAATGTGGCATCCACCAACAAGGAGCACATGAGCATGCGAAAGGTCGACAATCAACACTATGAGTGGATGGAAAGAGTCGCTTCAATGGTCATGGTATGATCATATGTAACTAAGTAGCAATGTGGTGCCACATAGCTGAGCACCCTGAGATTTATCCATCTCCAATCGAAAGAGCAATTCCAAAGATGTAGACAGCGAGTGGTTTGGAATTGTTTGCTGCTAAAGATAGTGGGAATTTGATGACAATAGACATAGGCAACTATATGAGAACACAATGTACTAGTAGGGTATAGAGCAATGGTGGTGTTGAAGAGTCAGGGTGGCAAATTAAGGTGGGCAATGGCTTAGGTTTTGATGGCATCCACATTTTGCTGGAAATTTGGGGTATCCCCATGTAGGTGGCATGTCCAATGTTCGATCTTGTTGCAATATGCTCTATTTCTTTTGCAAAATTATTTTTTTCCTCTTTGTAATATTATGTTTCTCATTATTTGATGGTTCTACAATCTAGAGAATGATTGTGGGGGCATGTATTTGATGTTCAAACTCATATAAAATATTAAGGTGGCAGCTACTACAATAAACAAGGGTGATGTAATTCAACAAGGATGACTAGACCAAGTGGTTGGGAAATAGTTTCGTTTAAATTCATTATGAATTTTTGATTGGTTGTGAATGCTCTTATTGCACAAAGTATAATTAAAAGCTAAAATAGACCGACTACATTTTTCTTTCATCCTGGACCACTCAAGCACTTCCTCCCTTGCTAGCACCTCCATATGGCAGGCCTCTTGATTTTATCACTTGTTCTTGTTAAACTTGTAGGCTTTTCTAATTTTCATTTAAAAACCCCTTCTATAAGGATAACAATTTAAAATAAAATAATTTTTATGACTTAAAATACCCCTCCTTTTGAAAGCATGTTATACACTAAAATTTTTGGAGGTGCATCCCCCGAATGTACATGTTCCAACAACAGGCATGTAAGCACATTTGTCAAGATATGCACTACAAAAAGGTGTGATATATTCTTTTTTGAGATACTATAGATAGTGAATGGTCTCCATATTACATTGTTTTGTGTGGTGGATACAAATATCAGTACTAGCTTGGTTTGCAAGTATATTAGTATAGTTTGAAGAGACATATGGATTGAAGAGAGAGAGAGAGAGAGAGAGAGATTTCATTAGTCTTTGAAGGTCAAATATGACCTATCAAAAGTAAAGAAACGTATCTTGTGGGGTGTGTGGAGCTGATAATTGACTCTTGATGCTCAAAAATTGTGGAATGTGTAGGGAAACCTCATGGATGAAAATGTGGAGACAGCAAGCTCTAATGTATCAAAATTAGAGCAGTCAAGTATGATCTGGTGCTTAGGCTCGCACACTTGTGAGGTCATAAACTACGTAGTCGATGAGACTCCTTGCTAGTGCCACCCTAACACCCTCTTTTACATTGTAGAGGATGAGAGCTAAGCCCAACGGAGGCAATGGTGTGGATCTCACTCAAGGGAATAGGCTCGAGCATGTAAAGATGGATGTCAATCCCTCGTTCAGAGAAGAAGAGGGTTTTATAGTCTAGAGTAACATGTGGTGTAATATATGAAGTGTGACCCCTTGGATTTTTCCCAAGCGATGATACATTGGCATTGTAGACAAGCCTCGTTCAATAAACCACTTCTTGATGTCTTGCATCCATCATTAACTTAAGTCTTTCTTTTGTGCATCTTTTGGAATTTTTTACTTGCTTCCCATGCAATTCTTGGAAGTAGATTTGAAGGGTTTTGCTACATTTCAACCATGCGTTGCATGACTCTCTCCATACCCTTAACCTCATTGAGGATTAATCCGGACTCAAGAAATAAGAGCATGTATGGTGTGTTGGGATTAAAGCCCAAGTGGCCTCTTATGCGGATATGGCCGGCCGCCCGCCTAACTCACTTACCTCTAACTCTTTGTATATACTAACATATTCTTTGTGAATACTAAGGATTTGAGAGATAACCCTTCTAACAGATCTCTGTGTATTGTACTGTGTAAGCTCACTATGTGTGTGTGTGAGAGAGAGAGTCGACCCACGCTCCGCTCCGCGACTTCAATTGGTATCAGAGCCTTGGTTCAGTGCGGATTTGCGCAATCGCGCGCGCGCGCACTTTTCCGGCAGATTCTGGATCCGGAGTTCGAAAATTCACACTCGGTGTTCCGGGAGCGTTTCCATCAAGCGACCTGGGGTTTTACCCCCCTTTCGAAGCCGTTTATGCCCTCAGAATTTCGTTCTGAGCACTACAGCAGAAGATAGATTTCAGCCGCAAAGAAATCCGTCTTGTGTAGATTGGCAAGCAGGAGGTGGTCGACATCAATATCGACATCGACATACATCACTTATTCGTCTTCAGAGCATCATCTATAGACCAGGTACACATATATATCATCAGATATATATATTGCAGTCTGCATTGCTACTTCTTGTGCTTGCCAGGTTCCAGGGGAGGTGTGGCCATACGACGGCTTGACACCACTGGCATGTATTGCAGATTGATGTACTGTGATTGTGGGTCTGCTAGTTGTGAGTCACGCTAGCAGACAGACCGCCGCAGCGGTCATAGGACAGTGATTGGTCTATTATAGGATGTATGCTAATTCTGGGCAGTTTGCTGAGCCATCTGAGAGGGTCGTGTGTGAGGTTTTTTGAAGCCAAGCACTGGGGGCTGGGTTACCCAGTGTGAGGTGGATTAGGTTGCTGGAGTTCCCCTCTACACGCATCCTCTTCGGCGACTTTTATCCCTTAGGATGTATGACTTTGTGTAGACACTGGATTGCATCTTATGCGTCAGGCCGTTGAGGCATTGTTCAGGGTTCAGTCTTGAGACAGATACAGGTTCTGTCATCGCCCAGAGAGGAGACAGTGTATGCTTACAGGACAGCATATTACAGGGATTTTTTAGATTTGTCATTGGTCAGCTATTTATGATTGTTTCTTGAGCTATCTTTTGGTTCCCAGAGCTCAGTTTACAGGGGAGACTCTGTCAAAAATTTTCAAAAATACTGACAGTTCCTGAGGAGAGGTGTTCAGCTTGTTGATTACAGCTTGTTTACTGTGTACAGAGGCCAGTTTACAGGGGAAACTCTGCCGGATTTTTCTCAGGAGTAAACAGTTTGGCAGATATGGCATCTTCTCACAGTGAGACTCTTTACAACATAAAGAAGCTGGATGGCACAAACTTTCCATTCTGGAAGAAGCAGATTTGGTAGGTTTTGGTGCAGAAAAAACAAGTGAAGCCACTGAAGCTCAAAGGGGAGAGACCAGAAGGTATGGCTGAAGATGAGTGGGAAGAGCTTGACGAGTTAGCTTGTTCCACAATCATGCTGACACTGGCAGAAAATGTTTACTTCACGTAGCAGAAGAGACTACAGCGTATGGCGTATGGCAAAAGCTATGTGATATGTACGAGAAACAAAGTGCTGCTTCTCAGATTTACTGGCTCAAGAAATTGGTGGATTTGAAGATGAAGGAAGGGACAGCCATGTCAAATCATCTGAATGAATTTCACTCAATTTTCAGCCAGTTAACAGCACAAGAGATAGTCTTTCCAGATTCAGTGAAGGCTATGTTTCTCTTAATCACTTTGCCAGACAGTTGGGATACTTTTCGTACAGCGTTAAGTAATTCTGTCGCGCCAGAAGGTCTTACAAGTGCCAATGTAGAAGGCAGCTTGCTCACAGAGGAAGTGAACAGGAAGAACATTGACAAAGGCAAAGGCAATAGCGCTTTGGTCGTTCGAGGGAGACAACAGTTTAAAGAGAAGAAGGGTAAGAAGGCACAAAACCGAAGTAAGTCTCGTGATTCGAAGTCAAAGGATGACATAGAATGCTACCATTGTGGCAAGAAGGGTCACATGAAGCGAGACTGTACGAAGTGGAAACAAGAAAAAGGCAAAACAAAGAGTTTTGAGCAAGATGAAAAGAAGAGTTCAGTGAAGATTGAAGAGGTGAATGTCACAGGATCTGGTTCAGACAGTGATTATGGTATAGCAGCTGGTGACATCTTCCTTACAAGCAATCTTGATTCTGTTTTCTTGACTGCAGAGGATGGACATGCTATGAGTGATTGGATTATCGACTCAGGGGCATCTTTACATGTTTCTCCGCACAAAGAGTGGTTTACATCATATGTGGCTACTAAAGACTATGTCAGACTTGGCAATGAGCAAGTTTGTGACATACTTGGAGTGGGAGATGTGCAGTTGAAGTTTCATAATGGCTCTTCTTTATGGCTCAAGAATGTCAGACATGTTCCAGCAATCCGAAAGAGCTTGATTAGTACAGGGAAGTTGGATGATGCGGGTTATGTGACAGTTTTTGGGAACAGCGCTTGGAAGATCTCCAAAGGTTCGATGACTGTAGCACATGGCAGCAAGTCAGGAACTCTGTACACTTTACATGTTTCAGAGGTTAAAAACCATGTAATTAATGTGATTGAGCAGCCAAGTGTGTCACTGTGGCATCGTAGGTTGGGACATATGTCAAAAAGAGGAATGGAAATACTTTCTCATTATGGTTATTTGCCTGGCTTTTCATTTCAAGATTTCGAGTTTTGTGAGCATTGTGTTTATGGTAAGCAAACACAGGAACCGCACAGATCAAAGAGGAATCGTAGGGACGAACGGTTAGCTCTTGTACATAGTGACCTATGCGGACCAATGCCTAGTTTGTCACTAGGGGGAGCAGCGTACTTTTGTACATTCATAGATGACTATTCTCGCAAAGTATGGGTTTACTTCTTGAAGCACAAGGATGAGGTGCTCAAGGTCTTTAAGACATTCTTGCAGCTTGTGGAGAATCAAAGTGGTCAGAAGCTGAAGTGCTTGAGAACTGACAATGGTGGAGAGTACGTTTCCAAAGCTTTTCAAGACTTTTGTCAAGAAAAAGGGATTAAGCGGGAACTTACTGCACCATATAATCCTTCACAGAATGGGGTTGCAGAACGTATGAATAGGACCATACAAGAGAAGGTCAGAAGCATGTTGTCAAATGCTGAGTTGCCTGATGGATTTTGGGCGGAAGCAGTGGCTACAGCAGTCCATTTGATCAATAGGTCTCCTAGTAGGGTTCTAGATAAGAGTGCAGTGGCCGAGATGCTATGGACAGGCAAGGCACCTTCATATAAGCATCTCAGAGTCTTTGGTTGTGAAGCTTATAGCCATATTCCTAAGGAGTTCAGAAATAAGTTAGAACCAAAGAGCAAGAAGTGTATATTTCTTGGCTACGGAGAATCGGGCGAGATGGGTTACCGGCTTTGGGATCCTGAGTCCAGAAAGCTTATTCGTAGCAATGATGTGCATTTCAATGAAGCCAAGTTTCACGCTAAGCCAGAGAAGACAGAGGAGATCAGAAGAGTTGTCTTCAGGGAAGATGGACCTAGTGCTAGCACATCAAGACAGCATGGTCAGGCTCAGGAACAGCCTATAGTGGCTAGAGAGGCAGAATCAGTTGTGGTGAGACGTTCTGAGCATGTCTCCAAACCACCTGATCGTTATGTGCCATCTCTAAATTATGTCATGCTCACAGATTGCGGAGAACCATCTTGTTACAAGGAAGCATTACAAGTGGTTGACTCGAAAAAATGGCAGTTGGCCATGCAGTCAGAGATGACAGCTCTGCATAAAAACCAGACATGGAAGTTGGTTAAATTACCACAGGGCAAAAAGGCTCTACCTTGTAAATGGGTTTACAGGTATAAGATCACCGCTCATGATAGTCAGCCAAAGTACAAAGCAAGGCTTGTTGCCAAGGGCTTTAAGCAAGAACAAGGCATTGACTTTGATGAAGTCTTCTCTCCAGTGGTCAAGATGACTACATTGAGATGCTTTCTTGCATTGGTTGCTATATTGGATTTGGTGTTGCACCAAATGGATGTCAAGACAGCGTTCTTGCATGGTGATTTAGATGTGGAAATTTACATGCAGCAGCCAGAAGGGTTTGTTGAGAAAGGCATGGAACATTTGGTATGCCAGTTGTTAAAGAGTCTTTATGGCTTAAAACAATCACCGAGGGCATGGTACCATAAGTTCCACCAGTTTATGCTTTCTCAAGGCTACAAACGTAGTGAGTTCGATCACTGTCTATATACAAAGAAGGCTAAGGATGGCAGTTGGCTGATCCTTATTTTGTATGTGGATGACATGTTGATTGCTGGCAAACACTTGGAAGAAATTTCAGCTTTGAAGTCAAAGATGGCAAAATCGTTTGACATGAAAGACATGGGTGAGGCAAGTCATATACTTGGTATGCGCATTGAGAGAGACAGATCAAAGAAGTTGATTTGGTTATCTCAAACAGAGTATATTGACAAGGTTTTGCAACGTTTCAATATGGAGAAGGGAAAGGCATTGAGTGTTCCATTGCCACCATATGTGAAACTTAGCAAACAAGATTGTCCTGTGTTTGAGGAAGAAAAGGCTGAAATGGATAAGATTCCATATGCGTCTGCAGTGGGTAGTTTGATGTATGCAATGATTGCTACACGTCCGGATATTGCATTTGCAGTGGGAGTGGTTAGCAGATATATGTCAAATCCCGGCAAGAAACATTGGGAGGCAGTGAAAGGTATCATGAGATACTTAAAACATACAAAGAGTATGCGCATATGCTATGGTAGTCAGGATTTGAGTGTCAGAGGATACACTGACTCAGATTATGCAGGAGACTTGGATAAGAGGAGATCTACATCAGGCTATGTCTTTACATTGGCTGGAGGTGCCATATCATGGCGATCTCGATTACAAGATTGTGTTACGCAGTCTACTACAGAAGCTGAGTATGTTGCAGCAAATGAGGCATGCAAAGAAGCTATTTGGCTTGGTAGATTGGTTGCAGACTTGGGAATCAATGCAGATATGCCAGAGTTATATTGTGATAGTCAAAGTGCTATACAATTGGCAAAGAATCCAGTGTTCCATTCGAAGACTAAGCATATTGATGTGAAGTATCACTTCATTAGGGAAGTACTTGAAGACAAGCAGATACAACTGCTGAAGATCCACACCAAGGACAATCCTGCTGATCTACTCACAAAGGGACTTCCAGGAGAGGGCTTTGTGCATTGTCGTGAGTTATTGGGCATTGGATAGATGGCAGCCATGTAAATCTTTGTACATTTATGTTCATAGATTTACAGTTACTTAAAGTGCCACATTGGACTTTAAGTGGGAGGTTGTTGGGATTAAAGCCCAAGTGGCCTCTTATGCGGATATGGCCGGCCGCCCGCCTAACTCACTTACCTCTAACTCTTTGTATATACTAACATATTCTTTGTGAATACTAAGGATTTGAGAGATAACCCTTCTAACAGATCTCTGCGTACTGTACTGTGTAAGCTCACTGTGTGTGTGTGTGAGAGAGAGAGTCGACCCACGCTCCGCTCCGCGACTTCATGGTGTTTGTGGGTTGGCTTGAAGAAAGTTTGTGAGAAAATGTTTTGGAAAATCTCAAACTTTCCAAGTAGGCTTAAAGATGCTTCCACCCCATACTTCAATTCCATAAAGGAGCACTAGTGTCACCAAGGTGTCAAAAAGGTATTTCTTGAGAACCAAACATTTGTCTCTTAGGCATTGCACATGTTCTCAAATGCATAGTAGCGCCATAGTAGCCTCTCATTTGGGCTTCCAAGCATTGTGTAGCACATGAACTCCATTTATGATTGTTCGGACCTCCAAGCTGTTAGTTTTATGGGACACCACCAAAGGCTAGCTTCCTATGCTTGACACAATCGATTGATTCATTCTACACCAACATCGTCAGTGAGGTCACATGCATCTCAATGTAGATATGTAAGCCACCTCTGTTGTACACCCTATGGTTTTCTGGTTCGTTCTCATTGCATTTTTTATTTTGTTCATCTCTCTCTCTCTCTCTCTATAATTTTTAAAGTCATTTGACTTGAAAATTTTATCAAGGGGTCACTCATACCACCTGGACTATTATATCCTTATATACCAACTATGAAGCACACTATGTAAGACATGCCATTGGATAACATCATCAAAGCACAACAATATTTCAAGTTCAATCTACTCTTTTTGTAATGGGTTCATGGCACATTTTCTTTTGGCCCCTTATCCACTAGTCAAATTTTCTTAATATAGGAGTTTTTGGCCCTTGTGCCCATACATGCATTTGAAGCAACAACTTCAAACTACTTGCTTGAAGAAGGGACTGTATCAAATATATCAATCAGGCATGTTAACATGTGGATGTGATAGCTACAAGAGCTAGAGATGGTAAAACTGCAAGTATGGGATCAAGATAAGCATGGCAGAGAAGAACTACATGAAGCAATACAAGCTCATGGAATTGATAAAGCTTTATCAAATCAAAAGACTTGAGACCGACAAAATTGCACATTCATAATAAATGACAAGTACACCATTATACATGAGATAATCAAACCAAATTAGAATTGCAGAAATGAAATGGGTACGAAAGGTGCTCTCTAAACAAGAGCTCATAGTGCATCTAGAGCTAGTATGACCATGTACTACATACAACTCATAAGAGTACAATGCATCTCCACCTAGCTCTTTTAGAAAGCGGGGTCGGCCCATGAAGAGAAGGAACACTTTTGGGCTCATGTACAATTAGACAAAGTTCATCGCATGTCACGTGGAATATTGCCACATAGTAATGTAGGGTTCTCCCAAAAAGTAGTTGGTGTCATGAGACTAAGCCCACACACCCAACAATAGTAATCATATCTATGTAGAAGTTTCCTAGGGGAAGCCTACAAGTAGTGAAAAAGCGATGCGCTAATGTTGTTTGCCAATAAAAAGGTGAGGCGTTATGGCCAATATATTGTAAGTGATCACATAGCTAGGCAAGGGGTGAGAATCATGATTCATGTACCAGCTAATCTACCAACATAATATGGCGAAGGTAGTGACCCTTTACACGTGTCACTATCTACGAGATGAAGGCTATAAGCCAAAAGTGGGGGAGCGAAGGAGAGAGAGAGGCCGCGGCCGGCCGTACTCGTGTTCAAAATGGCTTGAAAGGGGAGAGGACAAGGGAAACCGGGGGTGGGGGGAAGCTACATGGCTATGAGAGAATCTCACCTCTAAATTGGACTTTTATGTGAGCTTAAAGTTTGAGAGACGGCTTGGAGGGAGAACATAGATTTGAGAGAATCAATAGGTTTTTAAAGCATTTTTTAACATTTTTGGCTTGGCCAGATCAGCTGGTCCCCTTGTCCAAATTAGAATTAGAACCAGCGTTTTCAAATATCCAAGAAGGTGGACTACTTACTACATAAATACCCCGTGCACAAAAGAGACTAAGGATGAAACAGGACACGCTTGTAGACTGACCTCGATTCGTCAGACTTCGCAAGATGTAGGCGGTCTGACCTCCATACGCCAGACGACATCGTTCTAGAAAATAGTCCCGGCGGGGCTTGAACCCGCGACCTTCGGCTCATAAGACCAACGCTCTAACCAACTGAGCTACGGGACTTCGCTGTTGGATATGCCATATTTAAAAATAAAGTCTAAATATACTAAGGCTCTAAACAATACAAAATTTATATTTCTCCGAGTAGATTTAAAGAGAGAAGCTCCTCATGCTACATGAATCCATAATGTTTCATATGCCATGATCCCTGTAATAGTGCATGTTCTCTTTGCAGGTATGAAGCATCAGAATGCATCGGTAGAAAAAATGGATTCCACTCTCCATCTAGGCCTTTTTGACAGACCTCCATTCAAAATGAACCAACATGGGTGGTGAAATTTGATGCCACCATGCCATTTCCCAGCCTCTTGTAAATCCCATTAAGCATGCCACACTGCACTTTCAATCATGTAGACAGTAATTTGTTCAAGATTGTGGAGCATTGCTGGATTGCTTCGGGTTTCCCACTTGGAGATCTGTCGCCATGTCTTCGCATAAGGGGAGCAAGCCAATCCAAAGGGGGGGACTTTTTTAGAAGGCTTTCTTCTTTGGTGAGAAAAGTGTTTGGACAACAATGGGATCTTCTTAACACAGGGCAATGGGGATCCTGAACACAACATTCCATGGTAACAATGAATTGATATCTGAGTAGGGGTCAAAAAGGGCACGATAGCTTACTGGCCATCCCACGAAGAAGGGTTGGGACAAGAAGGGACACCTTTTCAGTTCAGTATGGGCAGTGCTTGCCCTGCTAACCTTCACGACATTTTGGAGTCATTAAAACTATCAACTCTGTAGCACATCTCTTGTGGAATGGTTTAATTCATCAGATACACGTACATGTAGGTGATTTTTTTATTATCACTTGTCCATGCACTAGGCATGCAAGAAGGTGACCATTCCATTAATAAAGCAACACATATTACACCTAGTCATATAAACCATAGGTATCTTCACTTGTCAATGCATTTTACTTGCCACATAATGCAATCTCTGGTAAAGCATGAATGTATGTTCATGAGTTTTTGTGGATATTGACATTTGGCATAAGTGTATTGGAAATAGCTGTTCAAAAAGGCAATAGAAGTTTGAACACATATAGCGATTCATGCATAATCCGTGTCACCGACCTGAGAGAGTGACCCGACAACAGCTACAAAGATAGTGAACTACACAATCACTTGTCCCTCGTATGCATGCCAAATAATTTTTGTTCAGTGAAAGATAAGCGGCAAGCACAAATCATACAACTCTGTGAATAATTAGAGCGTCTTTATAAATTTCCATGGAGTCTTTAAGTCTATTTCTACACCATTACCGGCTGATATGTACACTTGAACCGAATGCATTTAACTGGTTCGCTAAGAAAATTTCTCTTACTTGATATGCTACATCAAATGCAAGGTACAAATGTTTGAGAAGGGTTGGAATCCACTGAATCACAAAAGCTCGCCACCAATTACTGGTGGCCTTCAACCATTCAATGCTTCACATGCGAAACTAACTCCCTTCTTCAATAAGGCTTGTTTTAGAAAGCCAAAAAAAGCTATTAGAGAACGTAAACATGGACCAACCCGAACTTCAAAAGAGAGGGTTGAATGAAATCACTGCTATGTAGGCCAAAAATGAAAAAAGACCCATATGAAGCAACTTTCCCATTTACAAACTAAAATGACAAGGAAGATTTCAATCATTCAATGCAAGTGTCAATGTATGCCTAACGCCCTTCTTCACTAAGGCTTGTTTTGGAAAGCCGAAAATACAACAGTTCGGACGCAATGAGCTGTAAACAGTACATTGCATATGTGTAGAGTCAGTTCCATCATCAGATTGCTACACAAAAATACAGTATAAAACATTGTTTGTGTATAATAACTATTAAAGTTCACCCAGCTTGACTTTTCCATCATGTCAGATTGATGTTTCGCCATAGCTCTCTTCCTACTAACCTTCTGTTTCTCTATGACACTTTTAATTGAGGCATACTGGCACGGAACCATCTGTGTTCAACATCATAAACAACATACCAGCTCTCAACTCCATTATTCTCGCCGCCCTCCCCTGCGCAGCAAGTGATCGCAAAGCTATAAGGAAACTCGCCATATACGCCAGCAACACAACCATTAAAGGGCTTGCCTTCATCACCCACTACATAAGCATTAACAGCACCCTGTCTTCTTAGTTGAATTGACCTCCTTGGGATTTACATCAACAGTTTGGCCATGACCAGGGACCGTCGACACACTATCCTCCCCGACATCCAATGCTTTTCGACTCACAACCCTGTATATTTGGGTAAGAATCTGCTGAAAGGCATTCTCCACATTGGTAGATTCTAGCGCAGATGTCTCCATGAAGTATAAACTCTCGCTTTCCGCAAAAGACTGCCCATCCTCAGTTGACACAGCTCTCAAGTGGCGAAGATCGGACTTGTTTCCCACAAGCATGACTACTATATTAGAATCTGTGTGATCCCTCAGTTCCTTGAGCCATCTCTCAACATTCTCAAATGTTGCATGCCTTGTGATATCATATACGAGCAGAGCACCTACTGCACCTCGATAATAGGCACTTGTGATAGCTCTATATCTGCAGTACACAAACATGTCGTAAAAGATCACCACAACGTGTCTATGAAAGCTTAGCATCATACACATTCAGACTAAGCAGAAACCCTGCACACAGCACAAGACTTGACCTCAAAAAGAACAAGACCAGACTCTTTACCTGTAACTGGACGGGCACCACGTGCCAACTGAAAAGAACAGACTGACAAGGACGTTTAGCACTTCAAACAACTGAACAGAAAGACATAGAGAATCCACACGAGACACGGAGTGGTAGGACTCCCAGATTGCAATGACCCCAAACGATGGCGCCCCTTTCCGTATTTCTATATATTTCTTCAACAAGGTACAACTCTCTTGCTTCGCTCTGCTTTCTATGCGGTAGAATGCCAGAGAGTGAGCATTTAGTACATATTTGAAGGCCCTTGGCCTATCCAAAAGCAGTTACATGAAAAGCACCACGTCTAAAAGCATCTGGTCCAAAAGCCTTGCGCCTGAAGGGCTGTACATACATTGTTACCACGTCACCACAGCCAGCGCAAAACGTACCTTATGGAAGGAACCTAACCCTAACTTTGGAGGAGGTCCCAGAAAGGCAAGCCATTCCACCCTGCCAGCTCGACTAACCAAGACCGAGAATGCTTTTTAAGTTGACACTTTTTGAACTTTGTTTGAGAATCTGTTTGAGAAATTGTTTGAAAATAATTTGTTTGAAATGGATTTTATCTGTTTTGAACTTGTTTTGGTGCCAATGTGAGAACGCTTGGTTTTTAATGCTGACTTGTGAATATCTTTGGCTCGACATTCCTGAGAGGAGTATTCATGTATGATGCGGAACCTCTGAACGACGCAGGCCAATGATCTGGGAAGCATTTAATTGTATTCTGGAACACCTTTGAACGACGTAGACCAGTGGTCTGGGAAGTGTTTAGTTGTATATGGATCCTCCAAGTGACACACGTTGCGGTTTGAGGAGCGTTTGGTTGTATCAGTCCTCTAAGCTCATATCCCGGACCTTTCTAGGTTATTTGCGGGGGGAGTAAGGAGGTAGTCATTGAGTAGTTTCATGCCTAAGACCGTCTGTCTTGGAGGAGTGCTCGACGGTGTTGTTTGTTGTGTCTTGTAACATGCATATGGAAGCATCTGTGTTGCATCATGATGTGTCAACCGCTGAATATTCATATTTGGGTGAGATTTCTCGGGTATGTAACTTTGCATTGATAGACCCTTCTAAAGACACGTGAGGTCTAGGTGTGATGACTAATTTTACTACGCTAGAATATCAAGACCTCCAATATGGAATACTTGAGGAGTTGTGCAAATATAATCGCGGACAACTACTCTTCTTTCAAGAAGGGGATATGTCACAAACTGTTGGTGTGTCAAGCCACTGAAGACCCTAGCCAAACTGCATATCCAAGCTAGCGGCCTAAACCCTAGCAAAAGCAGAAGAAGAAGAAGTCCTTACCAACTTACCAGTTTTTGTCGAGTGGCCCAATTATTAAAACCTTCACCGAGGGGCCTAAGGCCATTAAAGAAATCAGAACCTCACACACACTCACAAAATAGCGTGGAGGGATGATGGCGTGGCTGTTGTACCTATGGCCGACCGCAGTGTGGTCCATAAGCTCTTCAATAGACGAAATTGGCTAGGACAGACAGTAGTCATGGCAGTCCAATGATATAGCAATCATTGGGCCTCCAAGGTTATCAATCTAAAGAGAGAGACCAGAAAATAGATGTCTAGGAATTTCTTGTTATAATTTGTCAGGGTGTCTATGGCAAGCATTTTCAGGATACCCTACTCTACCAGAAACTGCACTTAAACAAAAGAGTCGTGTAACTTCGGGCAAAAATTTTCTTGAAAGCTTGCCAAGTCCTTGGAGTGTGCAGCTTGGTAGAGCTATACAAGGCATAGATGTTGTCAAACTACTGCAAAATCTGTAAAGCTTTCCTTGTACCTTTCTCTCCTGTTTTCGAGCAGCTCCGCTTTCATGATGGGAAAAAGATCAAAAGGATGCTTGAAAGGTCTACTTGATTATTGATCACTGATCATGGCTTGATAACAAGCTAGTTTTAAGCTTTATGTATGCCAGATGCGGCTTTAAGGGGCCAAAATTGATCTCGATCTCTCTCTCGACAGAGGCTTTAAAGCTAGAGGAGGGAAGAAGAAGGCTACTGATCTCTCAATCTCTCTCGACCAAGGCTCGAAATCCGAAGCTCTCCCTTGAAGCAACAAGGGAACTGCGGCATAATCGAGGAGATTAGGAGGGCTAACCAAGGGTTTTGAGAAGCATAGGGAAAGCTTCACCGTTTTTGTTTTTCTTCTTCTTGATAATCGTACAAAAAAATTTGACATTCATCAACGCCGACCATCGACGGATACTCAAAATCAATATAGGCTAAGTTAATTTGGCCCCAGCTTTTGAAAAAGAAGCTTAAACTCCTTAATATGCAATTAATTAAGTTAACGGTATTGTTAACGGCACCGCCTTGGCAATTGTGCGTCGGATTTTGTGGGCATTATAAAATTCGATTGTTTTGGCACTTTGTTCTCGTTTCAAAGAGGTTACTAGACAATTGTGCGGTGTGGTATATCTTTTCTCTCTCTTCTCCCACAGCTAGCAGCCCGGTGCTGACCTAGCTCGTCTTTCGAACCCCTTAATCCCCGACAACCTGGTGAACCCAACGTGAAATCGAGCCGGGATGGGAAATCTTTGTTGAGGAAGATGTCTACTCCGTAGGAGGCAGCATGCAACAGATGATGTCATAAACTGCAGACGTGTCAAAGCCCTGAAGAATGGAGCCAACTTGCAGATGCTAGCCGAGGGGCCTAAACCCTAAGGAGAACAAGTAACAGAAGAAGAAGTCCTACCAACTTATGGGGACCCTGTCCGATGGGGCCCCAAGTGACATAAAGGATTACAATAAAGCAGGACCCGCACACATGCGTAGCAGCTGATGACATGGCAGTTTTTGGATTTTCCGCTGACAGTGCTGATGTGCCAATTGTACGGAATTCCGTGATTTACGGTGGCAACTTTTTGGCATTGCTTTTGGACCAGAATGTCACGATTGTGACTATGTTAACAGTAATACATCTACTCCTAGTTGCAGATATGCGAAGTGCCATGCCAAGCAGAACCCCTGCGCTTGGATGGTCATGACCCTTCGCTCAAGAGACGTGTCTCTTCGTCAAAAGCCACACTCCTTCGACGACTGGTCACACCCCTTCGCTCTACGGGGCCGACTCTTCGCCCAATGGTTGCAGCTCTTCGCCGAAAGGATGTGTCTTTACGTATAAAGTCATGTCTCTTCACTAAGAGACATGTCTTTTCATTTATGTCTCTTCGTCTCCTATATAAGGAGCCTATTGTACTCAGTTTTCAACAAGTCATCAATCAATCAAACACAGAGTCTTCTAAGTCTTGTTCTAAGTTCAGTTTCAGTTTCTTAAGTCTTAATCATGAGTTTAAGTACTTAATTAAGGATTAGCGACTAGAATCCTTACAGTGGTATCAGAGCAAAATTTTTTTCCCGGGACTTGCGGGTTGTGAGTCTCTCACCCTTGCCGCTACCCTCTTCACCCTCTCCCTTCCCCGGCGTTTAATGGAGGAAGAAGAAAGGCGGCCCTTACAGGCAAGGTGTAGTTGACACATGTAAACCCCCACCCGCACCGGACACAGCCAAAGAAGGGATGGAGAGTTACTCTTACTCAGAGGACGCAAAAGGAGGTATGACCTCGACGTTGGGCACTTGTCTCTGTACAATAGACGTTTCTCCCGCGTGCTCCGCACTCTTCTCCTTCTCCGCTGGCACCCCTTGGTGAAGGGGCGCACCCTCTGCAAGTGATCGCACCCAAAGTTGCTGATTCGCTGGATATATACCTTTCGAAATTCTCACACTGGTTCTCACGCTGGATATACCCTTTCGCTGGTGATTGCCTTTTCACCCTTGTGCCTTTTGCACATTTCATACCAAAGTGGACACACTTATTAAAAAGGTTTGGTCCCAGCCCTATTAACTTTGGCCACTTTGAGTCAATCTTAAATTAAACCATCAGCGTAAGTCCACAAAGCCCAGCCAGTGTGCGTAAAATAACCAGCCAGCGTATATAAAAAAAACCCACATGCGATTGCAGATTCGGAGCCTCTCGGCACCCCAACCTTGGCGCACGCTGGTGGCGATTGCTTCCCTACACCTCTTCAGCCCCGCCTTGGCGTCTCTCCATGTTTACGGCTGCCCCTCTTCCTCTATTCGCTGGCTGTTATTGGGCGCACCCTCTTGTTGCCGATTTCCCACACAAGCGGCCCTTTTAATCTAAGAAAACCAAACTTTTAAAAAGATTGGCCCCTTTGGGCACTTGGCATAATAAATTCCAGCCAGCGTTAAGCTCCAGCCACTGGACAAGTTAACCTCTTCAACTCACGATCATCAGCAGCCCGCACCTTGCTGAGTCTTCTACACGCGTAGGAACCAGCCCCCGGTGTCCCTCTTCAGCGTGAGTTTGGCAGTTTCGAAATTGAGAACCGGGCAGAGCCGAGTCGAACCCTCCAGCTATTGACAATTCACCAACCAAAGCTTTAGATGCTTGGTTTGCAGACAAGCAAAACCCAACAATGGTTCAGCACACTCTCTTCTCCCAGTAGCTATTGCTACATAATCGGCGATGGAGACAAGATGGCGACGACAATATATTACCGAAGATCCGATAGAAACTTTCAAAAAGGAGATGGCAGCAATTTCATCAAGCCTCGCATCAATTCACACTCGCTTCGAGCAGATGCAGACGGAAAATGCTTCCCGGAGTCACTCAACAGCTTCTCAAACAATACAGGCATCTTCTTCCGACGCTTCAGTGGTCGACCAGGAAGGGCCACTCAAACAAAAGCCTTCGGAACTCAAATTTTCTCACCCAAAGCATGGTTTCTCAGAGACAACTAGACGCAAAGTATCATCGTGCAAGCAACAAAAGTCTCAGCATGAATATTCTTGTAAATGCTACAGTTCTAAGCAACCAACTTCTTAGTGGAATCCTCAGCAACAGAAGTAGCAATATGAAGCTTCCAAAGGATCATCAGCAATATCAAGATGGGCTTACTTAGTGGCACAGATATCCGACCCTAGTCGAGTACTCGGTCGTAAACGCCGTGACGCTGGACAAGTTCCCCCTCGCGAGCCATGCCCTACATTTAAGTCTTTCTTATCTGATGGTGGTAAAGTTGAAGATTTATTGATCCTTTCCTTGTGCAAGAGGATTCTTCAGAGGTCTAAGATGCAACAGCTCCCTCGACCTCCCCCTTCTCAATTGGAAGCCTTAATACCCGCTGAGAAAGCTGAAGATTCAGAAGATTTCAATTCTTGTATGACAACGAACAAGCACATAACCCCTTCTTTGGTCGTGATCCAGGCAGAAAAAGTAGCCTCGTCACCACCCTTGCAGAACCAAGTCCTTGTCTCTGAACAGATACCAGATGCGGTGGTGAATGAAGATTCTTCTTCAAACTTGAAGACTTCAATCCTTACCTTCAACGATGCAAAGGATAAAGCAGATACAAACTATTGCAGCACGCCTTTAGTCGCTGCAAATGAATCTTTGGACACCACTTGTCCCACAGATAGACCTTTATAGATGGATATACATTCAAAAACTACTCTGTCTCAGTCTACGACATCCCTTCAGGAGGATTTTACTGTTCCAGACAAACCAATGGAATACCTTACAGATTTCCAACCAATGATCATCATTCAACAGAAAACTCAAGTCAGTTTACCAATAATTTCACTCGAAGCAAATACAGATTCAATCTTTTCTTGGACAAAGCTCGAAGTTACAAAAGACTTTGACAAAGGCACTTATCAAGTTGCAGATATGATCAGTTTTCAGTTTGGCAAAATAGTCATGGTCAATAACAGTGCCATGACGTGGGACTTAACAGAAAGAGCTTTGGATGCAGAAGCACAACAACATTACATTTCTTTCTCCCGGAGTTTCTACAACTACCCTCGGTTTTATTTAAAGAGGGAGGGAATGTCACGATTGTGACTATGTTAACAGCAATACATCTACTCCTAGTTGCAGATATGCGAAGTGCCATGCCAAGCAGAACCCCTGCGCTTAGATGGTCACGACCCTTCGCTCAAGAGACGTGTCTCTTCGTCAAAAGCCACACTCCTTCGACGACTGGTTACACCCCTTCGCTCTACGGGGGCGACTCTTCGCCCAATGGTTGCAGCTCTTCGCCGAAAGGATGTGTCTTTACGTATAAAATCATGTCTCTTCACTAAGAGACATGTCTTTTCATTTGTCTCTTCGTCTCCTATATAAGGAGCCTATTGTACTCAGTTTTCAACAAGTCATCAATCAATCAAACACAGAGTCTTCTAAGTCTTGTTCTAAGTTTAGTTTCAGTTTCTTAAGTCTTAATCATGAGTTTAAGTACTTAATTAAGGATTAGCGACTAGAATCCTTACACACAAGCTTTTGAGTTTGAAGCCTTTTCATGTAAAGTGCTTTTGTCACCAGGAGGTGTATTTTTCATGTTGCCTTCCGTAAATAAGTATTAGATATATTTATTTTATTTTTACTTGTTTGTCCCAAAACCCTTGAAAAGGTGCAACTGGACATTGCATGGCCAGTGTGAAACGGCTGTAGCCAAATGGGTTTCTCACATCGGGGATCTAGGTCGGTCAGACAGGGACTGCCCGGGCCAATTAGCACTGAATTCTGATGAGTATGGAAGCTCGTGTGCGCCAAACTGGAATTTGGGCCACTCGTCAAGTCACTGCAACTTTATAAGTTGAAAGGGGCCACTAAATTAACCCACATTGTAGATGGTGGTCAAATGGTAGTCTTCAATGATGGTCAGGAGACCGATAGGGACGCCATGGAAGCATCTCCTAAAATTTAGGGAACTGCTATTTTTGACCAGAAAATGTGTTCGCGTCATTAGCTCTGGAATGACAAGGGGAACATTTTATTGCTCTGCTGCCAAGTCAACTGACGCACCAGTTGAGATATTTTTAGCAGGGAAAGCCCAAACTCGGAAACTGGGCGACGTGTCAGTCTGTGAGCGATTCTGCCACTCTGGGAGGCAAAAACGAGCTGCATATCAACAACGGGGACGCCATTTTCAGCCTCAGGTGGATTGTAGCAGGTACAGACGCTATGGAATGCTTACCTTGCCCTCTATGCACAGTATGGTGACGGGAGTGATGCCCCGCACGCTACATACTACTCTCTTTCTCCCCTACGTACAATATGTTATGCCCCACTAGTGGGCTTCTCATTTGACCTATGTACAGTTCTGGGGGTTTATGCGCGTTTGCCAAGGCAAGAGCCTTCTGAACAGGAACCGGATTAGCTAATTGCTAATCCCCCACAGGTACGCACAATTCCATCACGAAAGATTGCGAGTTTGGAGAGTTTTCTCGCGTGAAAACTCGTCCAATTCACAGGGGAACTGTCCCATTGCGTGCGGGAGCCCTTGGGACACGCGTAGGCGTGTTCGCTCCGCTAAAAACGATCCGAAACAGGGAATTACAGCCTGCTGTGTTTTTCTGCAGGTTTAGGGTTTCACACCTAAACTGCGAACATCGGGGAAGCCTCGTGAGAGCCTTGGGATGCGTGTCCAGGCTTTTGGGCTCCCGGCAGTGAAAAACAGAGAATTACAGCCCGCTGAAGTTCTGTGACAGCTCACCAGAAAGCTTCCAAATATCGAGGGAATCTGTCCTAGATAGGTGTTTTTGACCTACAGGTGTTTTTGCGCCGTTATGCTGTCGAAATCCGGTCGAAAACCTGCGTTTTCAGCCCTCGCCAAGTTTGGACAGCTTTGTGAAAGCTTGTGCTAAGTGGTCGGATCGTCTACCTTAATTTGAATAAAGAAATACCGAAAGGGGCGCCAATCTTTGGGGCCTACAGGGTGTCGGTCTCGTGTGCGCAGTGACATTCCAGTCGCTGGACGCAACTGTGTTCTCTTCCCTTCTCAGTGCTCTGTGTAAAGTTAACAGGTAATTGAAATAGTACCGCCCTCTACGTTGTATAGGCCGGTTATATGGTTCCATCGACGGAATAGTCACTTTTTCTTCAAAAAGTGCAGCGTGGATTGTTGTGGGTGAAAGCAACACAGAGCTTGTCGATATGGCAGAGAAGAGAGACCAAGTACCTGAAGAGGGATCTTCCTCACATGGCACAGAGAAAATTCCTTCAACTCTTCAAGAAGAGGACAAGTTGTTTAGAACTCAACTGCGTTGCTGCATGGACATGTTTCAACAGTTGGCTAACAACCCAAGGATGCAGGAATTCTTACAGGCTCCGACACAGGGTTTTCAGCCTCCTACACAGGGCATGACTGAGCCGTTGCAGGAAAAGGAGATTCCAAT
The DNA here is from genome assembly GCF_014529385.1 of Adiantum capillus-veneris. Lineage (NCBI taxonomy): Eukaryota > Viridiplantae > Streptophyta > Polypodiopsida > Polypodiales > Pteridaceae > Adiantum > Adiantum capillus-veneris. The sequence continues at coordinate 110,139,352 of NC_140957.1, forward strand.
GCGCAGAGGACTCATGATGCTCGAGGGAAAGCCCATGTGGTTGAGCAACTAGTGGTGTCCAATGATCCAAAGCAACTTGCTTTAGGTGGACAGGAACCGTTTGTGAATGGTCAAGGGAGCAATGAACAGGTTATGCGTCAGACCCTTCCATTACCTAATACTTATCCCGGTTGTTTTGGAGGTGGTTCAGTGTTTCAAGCTATGGCTGGACCTTCCACAGGTTATATGCCAGGGAATGTGTTCGGGACAATGCAAACAGGCATGGGTAACCCTATGTACGCGAACATGGGTGTCCAACCTGGTTTTCAGGGTGCCTATGGCCAGTTTCGAGTGCCTAGAACACAATTTGGTATGGCTGGTTTTTCGCAGCCATACGTACAAAATGCAGATATGACAGGGAAAACAGTTGATGCGTTTGCTGGAATGAACACTCATGGAGCACCACTGTTACAGGCACCTGTTTATGATAATGTGGCTCCTTTGAGTTAGCCTAAGGATTATAAGGAAGGTGGGCAGGGAGTGAAGTTTGAAACTTTCAGAGGAACTGAGGACCAATTAAAGGCTTTGACCTTCATACAGCAGTTCGATGCAGCTTATGCTGGAGGCAACTTCACGGAATCTTCAAAGATACGCAAGGCTGCCATTTCTTGAAAGGGAATGCGCTTCAATGGTGGACCGCATTGTTGAACCAAGGTCAAGTCCCAACAACGTGGGTCCAATTCAAACAACTTTTTGCGCCTGCATGGTTAACAAACACTTTTGAAGTGGATGTAATGACGGAATGGCACGAGTTGAATGCTAAACAGTGTGCGGATCTGGAAGAGTACAATAAACGGTTTTGGGCCGCACTGTTGCCAGTCACCTCTTACAGGTTTGTGCCTTTGTCAGAACAAATTGAGAAGTACTGTTGCGGATTGCCCAAGAAAATCAGGGACTACTGCACAAAGACTAATGTCATGAATATGTTTCAATTGATAGAGAATGCAAGAGTGGCCAACAATCTGTCGAAGGGAGATTCCGATCGATTTAATAGCCACAAGAAAGGGACCCAGGGCAAACAGTTTTCAGCCAAGGGCAATGTTGCAGCAAAGCCTTCTGAGTCTCCTGCAAAGAAGCCCTCCACTGAAGAAGCTGATACGTCCAAGAAGCAGTCTAAATCTTCTTCGGAACGAGGACAAGGACAAAAAAGGCATTTTTCTGGCAAAACTTTTCAAGAAAGGAAAGCTCTTAGGGAGGCCAAGAAATGCTACATTTGTGAACAGGAAGGACACTTTGCAAATGAGTGCCCACAGAAGAAGTCACAGGATAAGGATGACAAGTCAGACCATAAAGGGAAGAAGCCAAAGCCAAGTGCAGGACTTGTTCCAGATTTGGTTGGAGATCAGCCAAACACAGATGCCACGGAGCTGTGCAGAGCTTGGGGCAAAGTTAGAGACCAGACAGTGCTGGTTTTCTTTAATCCAAGAGCCCGTGCAAATTTCATATCACCAGAATTGGCATCAAAGTTGGGCATTCGTGCAGAGGAGATGGGTATGACAGGCGAAGCAGGTTTGGCATGCCCAGGACATTCAGAGCCTGTTACTCCCATTCTGGGAAAGCTTCGTCTGCACATTCAGAGCTATGTGGATGCGGAAGAATTTCATATTATGCCGCTTCAGGGCTGTGATGTGTTATTGGGTATCCCATGGTGTTACAGGTTGCATGTTATGGTGGATACTTACAACAAAAAGATTACCATTGTACATAGAGGAAAGACTCATGTCCTTGATGTAAAGCTTAAAGGCGAGTCTGTTCCAGTTGTTTCTGCTTCTGCTATTTCATCTGTAATAAAGAATCATCTTTCTGCGTACTTGATCTTTGCAAAAGAAGTACCTCAAGTTGTATCTAATTTGTCTACCTTAGATAAAGACAGGTCAACTTTTTCGAGTGGTTTCAGTGATTGTTTTTCGGACTCTTTGCCAGGGGAGTTACCTCCTGAGAGACCTGAGGATCATACTATAGATCTTGTGCCAGGTTCTAGTCCACCGAATAGACCACCAAACAGGGTTAGTGCAACCCAGCAGAAAGAGATTATGGGTCAGGTCAACGAGCTTTTAGAGAAGGGGCTGATTCAGTCCAGTTCATCCCCTTTTTGTTCGCCTGTACTCTTAGTGCAGAAGAAGGATGGTTCATGGCGCATGTGCATTGACTATCGCGCCTTGAATAAGAATACTATCAAGAACAGGTTCCCCATACCGACCGAGGATAGATGACATTCTTGATCGGCTTGAGGGAGCGTCATTGTTTACAAGAATAGACCTAAAGAGCGGGTATCATCAGATACGCATTAGACCAGAAGATGTCCATAAGACTACGTTCAGGACAACATTTGGTCTCTATGAGTTTCTTGTCATGCCATTTGGTCTCACAAATGCTCCTGCCACATTTAATAGAATGATAGACAAAATTTTTAGACCACATAGAAACTTCGTGGGTACCTTCTTTGATGACATGATTGTCTACTCAAAGTCTGAAGAGGAGCATAGGGATCACTTGACCGCAGTTTTCAATGAGCTACGCAAGAATAGGCTACTCATCAATGCGAAGAAAAGTGAGTTCTTTTTGCAAGAAATTCACTTCCTTGGGCACATTGTTTCAAAGGATGGGGTACGCATGGATCCCGCTAAAGTGGAAGCAATTAGGTCATGGCCAGACTTGAAGTCCGTACATGACATTCGAAGCTTTCTAGGCTTATGTTCCTATTACAGGAGGTTCATCCGAAATTTTGCTAAGATTGCTTCTCCACTCCATGCACTGCAAGGAAAAGGAGTTACTTTCAAGTGGACAGCCAAGGAAATTTTAGCGTTCAAACACTTGAAAGAGAAGCTGACTTCAGATCCGGTAATTATTTTGCCAGATCTTTCTAAACCTTTTGTGGTTCAATGTGATGCGTGTGGCCATAGTCTTGGTGCAGTTTTAATGCAGAATGGCCGAGTAGTCGCATATGAGAGCAGAATTCTTTTGAAGACTCAAAGGAACTTGCAAGTCTATGAGAAAGAATTGCTGGCAGTAATTCATGCTCTCACTAGTTGGAAACACTATTTGCTAGGGGCTGATTTTGTTGTCCAAATGGATCATCAAACCTTGCGATATTTTCTTACACAGACGAAGTTGTCTGAGAAGCACATGCGATGGGCAAACATCTTGACAATGTTCCATTTTCAGATTGTGCATGTGCAAGGGAAAAAGAACGTGGTGGCTGATGCGTTGTCACGAAAGCCCCAAATTTCAGCAGTGTCAATTCCGTACCATTGTGAACTAGACGAAATGAAGACACAATATGCTGAAGATTCAGATTTTGCAAGGATCTATGACCAGCTTGTTGATGGGCAACATCATGAGCACTATATGCTTAAGAATGACTTTCTCATGATGCATGGAAAGTTATGCGTTACTAAACAGTTACGGCCAAAGATTTTGATGGAAAGTCATGCTCCACCTTATGCTGGGCATCGTGGAATTGATGCGACAGTGAAAGGGGTTGAGGCATTCTTCTATTGGCCAGCTTTGCGTCAAGATGTTGACACATTTGTAAGATCATGCTTAGTATGCCAAAAAGTCAAATTTGACAGACAAAAGCAACCGGGATTGTTGCAGCCATTGCCGATCCCTGATAGGCCATGGGAAAGTATAGCAATGGACTTTATCTTTGATCTTCCAAGGACGCAAACAGGAAATGATGGGATTTGGACTATCATTTGTAGGTTCAGTAAGCAAGCCCATTTCATTCCTGCTAGGAAGAAGATAAAGCCAGAACACATGGTCAAGATATTCATGAGCAATATCTTTAAATATCATGGGATGCCTCAGTCAATTGTCAGTGACAAGGATCCACGTATGACGAGTATTTTCTGGAAGGCATTGTTTGAGAACATGGGCACTACGCTCAAGTTCTCTTCTTCGTTTCATCCGCAAACTGATGGACAGTCAGAAGAGGCAAATTCTATTGTCTTGGACCTACTCAAATGTTATGTCTCAGAGCACAAGGCAACTTGGGAACACCATCTCCCATTGGTTGAATATGCTTACAATAACACTGTGCATACATCAACAGGTAAGGCACCATTTGAGATAGTGGAAGGAGGAAAGAAAGTCCCACCCATTTTGCAGACAAAGGACAAGATATTTGAGGCAGACAAGTATGTGCAAGATATGGATGAAACATACAGGAAGATAAAGATTGCTCTTGAGAAGACTCAGGCTAAGCAAAAGAAAGCTGTTGATCGTCACCATCGTGAACTTGTATTTTCACTTGGTGATTGGGTACTTTTGCGCTTTGAAAAGGCCAAGTTAAGGAAAAGGAAAGGCAAGGAACGCTTGTTTCCTAAGCTCAGTATGCGATATTATGGTCCTTTTCAGATTTCAGAAAAGATCAGCGATGTAGCTTACAGGTTAAAGCTACCAGAAGGCTAGAAAATACATAATGCTTTTCATGTCAGCCTTCTAAGGCCCTTTGTTGGTGATGTGCCAGAGAATATGCTTGATGAGGAACAACCCGAAGTGGAAGAATTGGATGAAATCCTTGTTCCTGAACAGATATTGGCACATAAAGAAAGAAAGGTTAGAGGAAAGGTTGCAAGACGCTATTTGGTGAAGTTCAAGAACTATCCATCATTAGATGCCAAATGGATGGAAGAGTCTGAATTGCTTGATTCACCTCAGCTATTGCAATTGTATCTTGAAGCCTTTCAAATGGAACCCACAGTGACTTGATGCAGCCTTTTTGGAGCAAGGCAAGAGCATGGTTCATGATGCTCAAGAGAGTAGTTAAGCAATTGTATCTACTCTTTCCATACAGAATTTATCTAGAGAAGTTTGTGCTCAAGAGTACACTAGAAGACTTCTATGCTTGATATATGTGTCGTAGCCAGGTTGGTGGGATTGTTTAATCGTCCAACGCTACATTTCCGGAAGCATGTATATCATGGATTCCCATCATAGAATATATGTGATATCAGGAGATATCTGCATGTATTATTGGCATGCAAGCGAGGTCGCTTGCAGTATTTCAAGGGTGGGGTGTGTCACCAGGAGGTGTATTTTTCCTGTTGCCTTCCGTAAATAAGTATTAGATATATTTATTTTATTTTTACTTGTTTGTCCCAAAACCCTTGAAAAGGTGCAACTGGACATTGCATGGCCAGTGTGAAACGGCTGCAGCCAAATGGGTTTCTCACATCGGGGATCTAGGTCGGTCAGACAGGGACTGCCCGGGCCAGTTAGCACTGAATTCTGATGAGTATGGAAGCTCGTGTGCGCCAAACTGGAATTTGGGCCACTCGTCAAGTCACTGCAACTTTATAAGTTGAAAGGGGCCACTAAATTAACCCACATTGTAGATGGTGGTCAAATGGTAGTCTTCAATGATGGTCAGGAGACCGATAGGGACGCCATGGAAGCATCTCCTAAAATTTAGGGAACTGCTATTTTTGACCAGAAAATGTGTTCGCGTCATTAGCTCTGGAATGACAAGGGGAACATTTTATTGCTCTGCTGCCAAGTCAACTGACGCACCAGTTGAGATATTTTTAGCAGGGAAAGCCCAAACTCGGAAACTGGGCGACGTGTCAGCCTGTGAGCGATTCTGCCACTCTGGGAGGCAAAAACGAGCTGCATATCAACAAAGGGGGCGCCATTTTCAGCCTCAGGTGGATTGTAGCAGGTACAGAAGCTATGGAATGCTTACCTTGCCCTCTATGCACAGTATGGTGACGGGAGTGATGCCCCGCACGCTACATACTGCTCTCTTTCTCCCCTACGTACAGTATGTTATGCCCCACTAGTGGGCTTCTCATTTGACCTATGTACAGTTCTGGGGGTTTATGCGCGTTTGCCAAGGCAAGAGCCTTCTGAACAGGAACCGGATTAGCTAATTGCTAATCCCCCACAGGTACGCACAATTCCATCACGAAAGATTGCGAGTTTGGAGAGTTTTCTCGCGTGAAAACTCGTCCAATTCACAAGGGAACTGTCCCATTGCGTGCGGGAGCCCTTGGGACACGCGTAGGCGTGTTCGCTCCGCTAAAAACGATCCGAAACAGGGAATTACAGCCTGCTGTGTTTTTCTGCAGGTTTAGGGTTTCGCACCTAAACTGCAAGGGAACATCGGGGAAGCCTCGTGAGAGCCTTGGGATGCGTGTACAGGCTTTTGGGCTCCTGGCAGTGAAAAACAGAGAATTACAGCCCGCTGAATTTCTGTGACAGCTCACCGAAAGCTTCCAGATATCGAGGGAATCCGTCCTAGACAGGTGTTTTTGACCTACAGGGGTTTTTGCGCCGTTATGCTGTCGAAATCCAGTCGAAAACCTGCGTTTTCAGCCCTCGCCAAGTTTGGACAGCTTTGTGAAAGCTTGTGCTAAGTGGTCGGATCGTCTACCTTAATTTGAATAAAGAAATACCGAAAGGGGCGCCAGTCTTTGGGGCCTACAGGGTGTCGGTCTCGTGTGCGCAGTGACATTCTAGTTGCTGGACGCAACTGTGTTCTCTTCCCTTCTCAGTGCTCTGTGTAAAGTTAACAGGTAATTGAAATAGTACCGCCCTCTACGTTGAATAGGCCGGTTATGGCTTTTCATAGGCCAAGGGCCTTTAAATATGTGCTAAGGGCTCATTCTCTGGCATGCTTCCTGGAGAAGGTCCAGAGTCTAGAGTACCGGCTCGTACTGTGTTGATTCAATATAAAGAAATATAGAAAGGGGCACCAAGGTTTGGGGCCAATACTCTCTGGGGTGGAATTCCGCCACTCCGTGTCGCATCATCTCTCTCTCTCTCTCTCTCTCTCTCTCTCTCTCTCTCTCTCTCTCTCTCTCTCTCTCTCTCTCTCTCTCTCTCTCTCTCTCTATGTGTTCAATTGTTATTGAAGTGCTAAAAGTCTGTTCAGTCTGTTCTTTCGTATTGGCACGTGGTGCCCGTCTTGTGACAATGATATCAGAGCTTCATGCGTGTGCTTTTCTGAAAGCATACCGGTCCTACCAAAGAGGAGACAGAGCAAGATCCCACCGTTACTTCATCGCGCATCGGGCCCGCTCCCGTCTTCCGCTCGTGTCTTACAAGGCATAAGCCATAAAGATCACTTGCAAGAGAAGGATCCAAGATTTGTTTTGAGCTGCTGTTTTTCTCAGAGGCAGTGCCATACAGATGTTGATCTCTATAGCTACCAAGCCACACACTGTAAGGACTTAGCAAGCTTTCAAGAAAATTTTTGTCCGAAGTTATATGGTTTCTGACATCTTCCTTCAGAGTGCAACTTCTGCAGAGGGGGGTATCCTGAAATGCTTGCCATGGAAACCCTAGCAGATTATAACTTGAAATTTCTCGACATCTCTCAGTAGATGTCTCTTCACGAGCAGATGATCTTGGAGGTCCAGTGCGATTGCTATCTTGGGACTACCATCGCCACCAAAGAAAACACTGTCTGTCCAAGAGCTGATCGACCATGCTGTGCTCGGCTACGACCTTATGGAATAAACCTAACCCTTGAGAACTTGTTTGGTGATCCTGTTGTAATTTGTTTGAAATGGATGGTATCTGTTTTGAACCTGTTTTGGTGCCGATTTGAAATGTTTGACTCTAGTTTTAATACTGGTTTCATTGATTGGTGATTTTACTCCCGGTTGGAGAAGTGAGAAATATTGTTTTGGTATTGTTTGAACCTCGGAACGACACAGGCCGATGCCTGGGGAGCGTTCCGTTGTATGCTAGAAAACCTCCGAACGACGCAGGCTAGTGCCTTCTGTATGCTTGTAAAATAATTTTTGTTGTGACTCCGGGCCCAAGCCTGGATGGTTATGCGGGAGGAGTATTAAGAAGTCTGAGCAATGGTTACTCTCAGCACCTCCAAACGATGCAGCCTGCGGTTTGGGGGGCATTTGGTTGTAAAAGGCATCTATATCTCCCGGCTTGGACCTTTTTAGGTTATGCGGGAGGAATGATGAGGGAGGCGTTGAATATCTCCCAGCCCGAACCTTGTTAGGTTATGCGGGAGCAGTGTTCATCAATGACTTTATGTTTTCTATGTCTGACAATGCTGACGTGGCAGTTATACAGAATTACGTGATTTACGCTGGCAGCTTTTTGGCATTGCTTTTGGACCAAAAGCTTTTGAATTTGAAGGCTTTTCATGTAAACTACTTTTCATAGGCCAAGGGCCTTTAAATATGTGCTAAGGGCTCATTCTTTGGCATGCTTCTTAGAGAAGATGCAAAGTCTAGAGTACCAGCTTGTACTGTGTTGATTCAATATAAAGAAATACCGAAAGGAGCGCCAAGGTTTGGGGCCAATACTCTCTGGGGTGGAATTTCCCCACTCCGTGTCGCGTGTCGTCTCTCTCTCTCTCTCTCAGTTAGTTGTTATTGAAGTGCTAAAAGTATGTTCAGTATGTTCTTTCCTATTGGCACGTGGTGCCCGTCTTGTGACAGATGATGCAGCACTTTGCGGCTTATATGCAGCAACAACAGGCTGCCCAACAACAGCATAATCTGTAGGAGCGGATTCGTAGAGCTTGGCAGACAGTCACAGATAAACTATAGCATTTGAAGGCCAGGATATGAGCAAATTTTGCAATATCTACGAGCAGGCAATGGAAGATAATGGGATTGATGATCGAAATGCAATTAAGGGTTTCACATAATTGCAGTGCCTGAACTTATGAATCGGAATAAAGACATTCAAGCGGCTCATGTACCGGATTGGTAAGAGTTCAAGAAGGCACTACAAGAAGAATATTTTCTTGAAGATTCTCAGAGGATAACCAGGCAAAGCTTCATCAAGTGGGTGCAGAAGAAGAACAAAAACTTGTCTGCACGAGAGCTGTTACGGGAATTTGAGAAGAAATCTAACCAATTATCCTCGACAGAGCAATGTTCGATGAAGGATCAAAAGGTTGAATTGTTTATTCAAGCTGCTCATGCGTGGATTCAAAAGAGTTTGGTACAATTGCTGGAAGATTCAACGGGTGAATTGGGCTTAACGTCTGATTGAAAGATAGTCACTGAAGCGGTGAATATAATCGTGAAACGGCAATGAGGGTTGATAAGCTGATTGTGGCCGATGTCATGGATATTGTGGAAAAGGAAACTAAGGAGAAATCATCCTCAACAAAACCCAAAGTGAAGAAGTTGGTTCTTGATGAACTGGTGAAAGGTATTCAAGAGTTAAATTTGAATTTCAGAACTATAAAACTTGAAGGGTTAGCTGTTCCAAAGGGGTCTACTTCTGAGCCTAAGCAGCAACCTTCACGCAAACTTTGGGATCGATGCATGTGGTGTAATAGTGAAGACCGTAGGCATGTTAAGGAGTGTGATGAATTTGATGAAGCTTACAAGAGAAATGTGGTTTTCTGGAAAGACGGGAAGAATGATCTCAAGGCAACAGGTGAGATGCTCCACTTGAACTTTGGTAGGGGCGGGAATGAAAAAGCTAGAAGAGATGCAACATAATCTTGCTCTTGTGGAAGCTGCTACGTATGGACTGCAAGTCTACCGGAAGGGAGATGATGAAGGTACAGGTGCAAAGGGTCAACTATGGCCTTATGCTTTGAAGACAGCAGAAGCAGGTAAGGTAGATTAAAAGAAACTACGAAGATTAGGAAATTCTATTCGAGAAACCACAGTCACGTGACACATCCCAACCCTATGTGTCCGTGGACAAGCTACACCACAGCAGGGTTTAGTCAGTCCAATCAAGTCTAGATTAGCAGTGATCTGGCACTTTTGTGAGTCTATTCGTAGACCGTGCATGCCCAGTCACTTAGCATAGATGCATATCCTCCGGTTGCACACAGCATGATCATCGGAATTCCCATCAGAATCCATTAGCATCAGTTAGGGGAATTTTCCAGTGCATTTAGCCTATTTTCCTATTTATTGGGATTTTCACTTATTATTTTTAGGTGACTTTCCAACAAAAGTAGGTAGGGCAATTTTGCTAAGTTAATATATAGGCAAACCCAAGTTCACACTTTCTGGCAGAAGAGGCAGCAAGAGCTCCCCGCTCAACAGGCAACTTCTCAGCAGTACCCCCCACCGCAGTAGACCATTGACATACCTTCCCATTCCTTGGCGTTTCCATTCACCAAAGCCATCGCCATCAACTTCCGTGCTTGGCGATTTCAGCCTCACCCCACAGCCAACCCTGGCCTTCTACTAACGCTAGTGCATCAGCTTTCTCAACGTTTCCTTCAGCATTCACTAACGCTAGGGGAGGACAGCAAAAACATCAACTTTTTGCTAGCGTTTTTGCAGCAGGTCAGCGTTTTAGTTTTCAGCCTTTATCAACAGCAAATCCACGCAGTTTCCAGCATATGCACAGTAGCAGATCAGCCCCCAAGTTGGTTGCAGATGATCCTCCATTTTCAGCCATAAAAACGCAACCAAAACAGTCATTTTCAGCCACCGAAACAGTCCCAGAATTCAACGAATAGAAGAACTCAGATTTCAGCCATCAAGTCGCCGTCGTCGTCATCGGCATAGTCCCATTGCATCAATCCATTGCATACGCATTGTACACCTTTGTGCAATCAAAGAATAGACCACTCTCGCCGACGAGAGTGGGGCCTTCGGAGGAGGGTTTTACAAACCTCTCGGTGTCGTATCTCTTCTCTCTCCTTCTCTCAATCTCATTCACTTGCACGCACAATAATCCACTCACTTTGTTCGTGACCACAACACTCTACAAGGCGGAAAGCTCTCTCTTTCCCTAAGAACTAAAAGGAACCTTGAGCAATAAAGATCACTAATCTTGAGAAATTACAACATTCATTCCGCTGCACCTTACATTGGTATCAGAGCTTTGGAAGTGTTCTGCATTACTCAAGGAAAGAACAACAAGAACCACAAGAATTTTTTTTGCTTGTTGCGATCGCACGAACCCAAGTTTACTTGGGCGTGGCGATTCCTAATCGTGTTTTGCTGAAGAATGACAGGAATCCCAAGAAAGAAGGGCTTGTCTAGCCTCCCCTTGTGTCTCTTTTCACTCATTGAGAGCGGACCGTGCACTTAGCGGCCGGCCAATCGACGTGAGGTGGGAAAAAGCAACCGTGGTGTGAGCGCAAGGCCGCCAAGGGGTGCGCCCGCAGAAAGGAGTAGAACTCGGGTGAAGAGAAGATCCTTCTCCAACGCGATTTGCAAGTGAAAGAAAACCTCAAGAACCCCAAGAAGCCAAGACCCTCAAGACTCAAGAACCTCAAGAACCCAGGATTCTCACGAATCAAGGACCTCAAGAACCTCAAGACCCTCAAGAACCCAAGTTCCTCGCGAGCTTAAGACCCCAAGATCCTAGTGCATGGTCGTCACCCGAAGCGGCATGGATACTTCGCATTCAGGTGATCAGCATGAGAGAGGCGACGAAGGATTCTCCCCACCAAGAGATTTTTCCAACCCTCCCCCTTCGCCATCTACGCCACGAGTTGTCCTCACTCCTACGGAGATGATGGTCAAGTCGATGTTGGACATGATGGCACAACAACAAGAAACGAACCGAGTTGCCTTGGCACAACCCGCAAGCAAAGCAGAAGAGCAAGTAGCAAAGGACCGTGCACAAGAAGCCAAGGACCGCGAGCGCGATGAAAGAAACGCCAAACTTGCTGCAAAACAAGAAGAACATCGACTTACTCAGGAACGTGAGCGCCTTGCTCAGGAACGTGAGCACATTGCGCTTGCCGCAAAACAAGAAGAGGAGCGACTTGCTCTCGAACGTGAGCGCGCTGAACGAAAAGAACGCAAAGCAGAAAAGGAGGCCGAGCGCGAAGCTCAAAGGGAGCTTCGCAATCAAGAATTTATAGCCCAAATCCTAGCCTCGAAGACTGAACCACCCAAAGATCGTGGGAGTTCGTCAAGTGGCGCAAGCCACGATGCGGATTCACACAATCCAGGCACAAAGAAGTTGACTTTCAGTAAGTATGACGGTAAGATGGATGCTACTGTTATTCATTCTTGGTTGCATCAATTTAATGCTTATTTTGCGACAACTAAGAAAACAGGCAATAGCAAAGTTTTGACGGCAGCTATGTACCTTGCCGGTGATGCCATAAATTGGTACCAGGCATGGCAAGAGGCACAGCTAGCCGCGCACCTAGAGGCAGCCGACGATTTCATGCCCCTTTCTTTTAGTTGGGCTGATTTCCAAGACAAGCTCAAGGCGCGGTTTATGCCACCTCAGTACCTTGCACGATTGAAGGACGATTGGCGAGCTCTCAAGCAAAACGGTATGCTGGTTATGTCTTTCTCTAATCGTGTTTTGCAGCTCGGCACTCAATTACGCAAATCGGATGCGAAGCACAAAGAGGCATTTCTTTACGGATTAGACGAGTATGTCCAGTATGATGTCGAGGTACTCGATCCAGTCGATCTCAACAAAGCGGTAGCCATTGCTCTCGCCCACGAGATGAAGCACAACAAAGGAAAGCCTAAGGAGAACAAGACGTCCACAAGTACCTCGCAGACTTCTCAGAACGGTAAGAATGGTAAGAATGATAACTCTTCGAACCAATCTTCCAATAGTATCTCATCAAAGAATTCTTCCAATGAATCTAAGGATAAGGCTAACACAAATGCTAAACCTAAGCTTACTCCAGATGAAAAGGTAGCACAAGGAATTGTAGAAGGTTACATCACTTCGGAAGAACAAAGCACTTATTCGAAGGAAGGTCGTTGTTTTCATTGTCACATTAAGGGTCACATAAAAAGAACATGTCCTAAGCTTGAATCGAATGAATCTAAAGAACCCACAGCACCCACTACATCTGTAAATGCAATGAATGATAACACGAGTGTGCCCCAAGTTTCTCAGGACCCTCCCATTAATGATTCTCTCATTAAATGTTATGGTCGTACGTCGGGGCACCGTTCTGTCATATTGTTTGACCCAGGTAGTATGCATGATGTGATCAGCCCCTCTCTTGTTGAGAGAGCCCGCCTTGAAGTTAGTCCGAGATCTCCTATCGAGGTCTTTGGCTTTCGTCCTGGTATGGACGCTCTCATCACGAAGGAGTGTCTTGATGTGTTGTTTGCAATTCAACAGACTGCCTTCACTAGAAGATTTGTTGTTTCTCCTCTCTCAGGATGTGATATGATTTTAGGCATGAAATGGTTTCGTGAAATAAACCCTCTCGTTGATTGGGAGGCTAGCACTTTAACTCTCAATGCCAAAAGTGATTCTCCTACTATCTTTCATGAAGTGGATACTTCTCCTTCTCCATCTCTCATTGCTAATATGCAGGACAAGGTTGAAAGGATTCGAGATAAGGAGACTCTCTCAGTCTCTTTTTCCCCCCAGCATGACACACAGGAATTGCATGATTATGAGAAGCATGATGATTTGCAGGATAATGATTTGCATAATGATTTGGATGATAAAGACAAGCATGATGAATTGCATAAACAAGATGTGATTGTTCACAAGGATGATGTGTTAGTTGATGCTTTTGCTAGCGAAGCTAACCTCGTTGTAGATTCAATCAATCACCAAGAATCGATCTTGGCTTTCGAGTCAAGGTCCACAGATCCCCCACAAGAAGATTCCATAGATCCCGAAGAAGCGATCTTGGCTCTCGAGCCTTGGTCCAAAGAACCATCACAGGAAGTATTATGTGTTCCCATGATTGATACGCACGCATTGTTCGAGTGTTTCATTCGTGAAGGTTTCCTGTATTTTAGTCAGCATCGGTATGTGATCCCTTTTATTAGGCATGACATATTGTATGTTGAGCACGTTTCTCTCATGGATGAGCACAGATGTATGCGGATTGTTCATGAAAAGTTGAAAAGTTTGTATGTTAGGAAGGCGCATTCCATATCTCTTCCTTGGCATGACACAGTTTCCGAAAGAGCACATGATTGTATGAGCACCAAGCATGGGCATTTCCATTATGATTCGCCACAGTTGATTGGTTTCGATCAAACAGAAAAGATTCGACCACATTGTTTGCATGTGTTTGATGAACGGGTTGTCACTCCGTCTCTATGTTCATCGACATTGCATACACGGTCTTTAGAGAAGACAATATTTTTTTCCTTCACTTTACATGGAATGGGTATGTTCATGGTTTTGTGTTGGAGTTGGGTTCAAGAATTTTCAGCCATGGAGATTCTTGAAGACGAAAGACGCAGGACTCTTGACGAAGTTGAAGCAAGAAAGGAGATTCTAAAGACTTTGAGTCGCTTTCGGCGCGGCCCATAGAAGCAAGCGTTGCAAACCTTTATGAAGTTCAAGTACCGCACGACCCACACATCAGAGTGGGCCGGCGAAGAGTCCCTTCCAGGATTCCGGATGCTGTTGGCGATCTCCCTCGACGCCATACAGTTCGGTACCAGTACCTCACTTTGAAAAGGAGGGGATGTCACGTGACACATCCCAACCCTATGTGTCCATGGACAAGCTACACCACAACAGGGTTCAGTCAGTCCAATCAAGTCTAGATTAGCAGTGATCTGGCACTTTTGTGAGTCTATTCGTAGACCGTGCATGCCCAGTCACTTAGCATAGATGCATATCCTCCGGTTGCACACAGCATGATCATCGGAATTCCCATCAGAATCCATTAGCATCAGTTAGGGGAATTTTCCAGTGCATTTAGCCTATTTTCCTATTTATTGGGTTTTCACTTATTATTTTTAAGTGACTTTCCAGCAAAAGTAGGTAGGGCAATTTTGCTAAGTTAATATATAAGCAAACCCAAGTTCACACTTTCTGGCAGAAGAGGCAGCAGCAGCTCCCCGCTCAACAAGCAACTTCTCAACAGTACCCCCGCCGCAGTAGACCATCGCCATACCTTCCCATTCCTTGGCGTTTCCATTCACCGAAGCCATCGCCATCAACCTCCGTGCTTGGCGATTTCAGCCTCACCCCACAACCAGCCCTGGCGTTCTACTAACGCTAGTGCATCAGCTTTCTCAGCGTTTCCTTCAGCATTCACTAACGCTAGGGGAGGACAGCAAAAACATCAACTTTTTGCTAGCGTTTTTGCAGCAGGTCAGCGTTTTAGTTTTCAGCCTTTATCAGCAGCAGATCCACGCAGTTTCCAGCATATGCACAGTAGCAGATCAGCCCCCAAGTTGGTTGCAGATGATCCCCCATTTTCAGCCATAAAAACGCAACCAAAACAGTCATTTTCAGCCACCGAAACAGTCCCAGAATTCAGCAAATAGAAGAACTCAGATTTCAGCCATCAAGTCGCCGTCGTCATCACCGTCGTCGTCATCAGCATAGTCCCATTGCATCAATCCATTGCATACGCATTGTACACCTTTGTGCAATCAAAGAATAGACCACTCTCGCCGACGAGAGTGGGGCCTTCGGAGGAGGGTTTTACAACCTCTCGGGTGTCGTATCTCTTCTCTCTCCTTCTCTCAGTCTCATTCACTTGCACGCACAATATCCACTCACTTTGTTCGTGACCACAACACTCTACAAGACGGAAAGCTCTCTCTTTCCCTAAGAACTAAAAGGAACCTTGAGCAATAAAGATCACTAATCTTGAGAAATTACAACATTCATTCCGCTGCACCTTACACACAGGGTGGATAGATCTAGTGGATCTCTCTCAGTATATGCATTTATTGCTAAGTCTCAAGCGAACGATGCTATGGTGGAAGAGAAGCGGAAAAGGAATGAAGATGTCGCTAGGACATCAAAAAGGGCAACAAGATCCAGCAGCAAGAAAGAGGAAGAGCCTACTCCTAAGCCTGTTCCCGAAGTGGTTATGGAGGAGGCACCAAAGGACAAAAAGCAAGGTACGCCGAGGGGACCCTCGTATAAGCTTAAATCTGATATTGAATTGGCTACAGATCTAAAGAAGATTTTCGAAGAGCGTATCCTGAATAGTAAAGTGGAGCTCACATTGGGTGATATTCAAGGAATTGCCAAGCGCAAGTTCCATGAGGAGATCATCGATATTATCAAAAGGAAGCGGCAGATACCGAGTGAGCAAGAGCCAGATGATTCGACACATTGAAGCAATTCTGGATGATTGTGGAGAAGAATTTGAGGAGCTAGAAGATGAAGAATCAAGGCTTGTGGTGGTTTCAAACCCGATTGTACCCGAGGTAAGAAACGTGCATTTTTATGACGAAGAAGACAATGAAACTATACCCAGTAGTGATTTTTCAAGGACTCATTGGGTAAGAGCAACGACTGAAACTGTGGTAAAGCTTGGCGACATTGAGGAGCCGGTCTTAGCACTTAAAGACCATGGTTCAAAAATCAATCTTATGGCAAAGAGCTTGCACCAGAAGGGGAAGTGGCCTAGTGATGTGGACCACGGTTGGCGGATACGAGCTGCCAACATGCTTCTAGACGATCTTTATGCTGCATGTGCGAACATCAAGGTAACTGTTGGGGATGTCTGTAATGAGCAAAACTTTATACAAGAGCATTCCTCCTACCCACTGATTATGGGACAGCCCTACATTACGACTGTGCGAATGGAAACCAAGGTGCTAGATGATGCTCTGCCTATGCGAGGGTTCGCTGTCACGAGGACGTGGCAACTGCTAACCTTAGTTGTTGGTTTCTTTCCAATGATTTTTGTTTAATTTTTGAGACCCTCTTTTTGAAGTTGCAAATGGTCGGACATTGTATGGCCAATGTAAACGGTAGTTTCACCCTTAGACGGGAAGTTGGTCGGCACTGGAATTCGTAAAGTAAGAGGATGTCTAGGTTCAGAGCAAGATCATGTAGGTCCCCCCGTCGCACTTAGCAAGTTGGTGGATAGTAGGAAGTGAACTCAATAAAGGCATAAAAGTCAAGGTGGGATCACCAACACAAAGTATCCGACAGTTGGGCCACATTGCACTTTTGGATGCGGTCCCAATGAGGATAGATGGTCAGATGACCAGTGGGAGCCCAACGGAAACATCTCCTAAAAATTAGGGAACTGCTATTTTGGGCCGTGAAATGTGTTCGCGTCATTACCTTCGGTATGACCAAGGAAACATTTTATTACTTTGCTGCAAAGTCAACTGACGCACCAGTTGAGAGATTTTTAAACAGGAAGCCCAATGCGGGGAAATTGCATGTATGAGTGCCAAGTGGCACTTTTTGGTCAATTTACCAAGTCTGGGAGTACAGAACCCGTAACTGACTTTCTGGAGCAGTTTTGGAGGCTGTTAACTTTCATTTTCAACCATTTCTCTCCATTTTTGAGCTTCCCATGACTTTGCCTAGGTCCAAGGAGCTCATTTTCAGCATTGGAAGGCATCAGATGCGTGTTTACAGGGCTGTTTTGCTGCGTTTTCAGCGATACACAGGTTTTGGCAGCCATGGAAATCTTTCCGTTTTTGCATCTATTTGTTCACAGATGCATTACAGGTTAAGGGCAGAAGAGGGGGCGCTCGATTTATGCTGGGAGGATGCTTCATTGAGAACCTATCACAGGTTAAGAGCTATGGAGTGCATGCTTTCCTCTCTATGTACAGTGTGGTGCTAGGAGTGATGACCTGCACACTACACACTGCTCTCTCTCTCCCCTACGTGCAGTTATGTGATGCCCCACGAGAGGGCTCTTCATTTGACTGATGTACAGTTGTGTGGGTTCATGCTTTTGTGCTGAGGCAAGAGCCTCCTTGAGCAGGAACAGGGGTAGTTAACTGCTACTCCAAAGCAGGCACCGGTGAGGGTCATAACCTCACCGTACAGGTGCGTTTTCAGCGCTGTGTATGCGCTGTAAATTGACTGTTTTTCAGCCATACGGACGCCAAAACCATTGGGAATAGTGCCCCACTGGCAGAGGACAGTTAGGGAACTGTTTGGGGCTGAAAACAGGGCAAAAACCAGTAAATACAGCGTGCTGAATTTACTGTTTTTGGGCAAGAATCAGAGGGTTTATGCCAGTGGAAGTGAGTTCAAGCAGGGGAATTGGTTTCGCGCAAGTTTTGGGGTTGTTATGCTGTCGAAATTTGGCCAAACAAGTGGTATCTAGCTGGATACATGTAAAGAATTCCCAGGACTCTACTTTGTAATTTACCCTCTCAAAGAAGAAAGAAATACCGAAAGGGGCGCCAATTTTGGGGCCTACAGGTTGTTGGCGTCTGCTCGGGGCATTCTAGCTTCCGAGCCGTGTGTGATTAAGTGTTAATTCCCGTCGCAGGTTTCCTTTGCAAAGTGCTCTATGTGTGTCTAAAGTAAAGAATTTCGGGTGAAAGCCAACGTCTACCGCCCCACGGGCCGGTTTCAGTTCGCAGCCGAGATGGTAAGAAAGCGGTTCAATTTTTTATTGTATATGTTGACCATGCCATAAACAAAGACAGTTTACGTGATCGTCCAATGCCAAGGATACGCAAAGAGTTCAAAGAACACAGATTTGTACAGGATTTTCTCGGGGTGCCACTATAAAGCGGGACTATGGTGGCACAAGTGAGGAGAAGTTCTCGCAAAGAGAAACCTTCTCTCAGGATTTTTGGGATTGACATCTGAGTGTTCAGTATCTTATAGAAAATTTAATGATTTATCTGAGTGGGAGAAACAATATGTTTGAAGTATTCAAAGTAAATACACGCAAATAGTCATATGAAGCAGGTTTGCCAGACCAAAACTCTTCAAGGATGCCATTGTCCAAAGCACGATTTGGAGAACGGTTGCATACATGAACTGCAGTTTTCAAAGCTTCTCCCCAAAATTCATGTGGACGGTTAGCTGTGGACAACATGCAACGTATCCCCTCACAAATTGTGCGATTATATCTCTCAACCATTCCATTAGATGATGGATTATAAGGGGCTCTTAATTCCCTTTTAATACCATGCATCTCACAAAAACTATTAAACTCACGTGATACATACTCTCCCCCATTATCTCTTCTTATGGCCTTTAACTTAAGACCCTTCTGTGTGGTCACAAAAGCATGAAATCTTTTAAAGGCATCAAAAACATCACTCTTTCTGTTAAAATCATCAATAATAGAAACAAAATAACGTTCATCCCCATGTGAACTCACAGGCATAGTGCAAACATCTGAGTGTACTAAATCAAGAGCATGCAACTTTTTAGAGACAACAGACAAATAAGAGAACTTTACTTGTTTACCATAGATACAATCTTTAGAAAATTCAAGGCCAAGACCTTTTACATCAAATCTCCCAAGAGAGGAGAGACATGTAGCCCTTTCTCACTCATATGACCAAGTCTCTTGTGCCAAAGTTCCATTGGGCAATGAACTTTAGCCACAGCAACAAACTTGCCAGGTAAGGCCTTGCAATGCAAATAATACAAAGTTCCCTTTTTACTACCCTTCACAATCAGCATAGAACCCTTTTGTATTTTCCAAAAGCCACCACCAAAAGTAGTAAAAGAGCCCTTTACATCCAGCTGTCACGTGCACATCTAACCCTATGTGTACGTGGACAAGCTACTTCATGACAAGGGTTCAGTCAGTCTAGAATAAGAAGTGATCTGGCACTTTTGTGAGTCTGTTCGCAGACCGTGCATGTCCAGACACTTAGATTAGATGCTTATCCTCTAGTTGCACACAGCATGATCATCAAATTTCCATCAAAAGACCTCTTTTCTCTCTTTTTGACATTTTTCACTTATTATTTTTAAGTGACTTTTGTTAGAAACTAGGTAGGGCAATTTTGCTAAGTTTGTATATATAGAAACCTAGCGCTAGCACTTTCTGGCAGAAGAGGCAGCAGAAACAATTTGTTCAACAGGCAACTTCTCAACAAGACTCCCACCAGCATTGGATGTCCTAGCGTTTTTGCATCTCAGCAGAGACAGTGGCGTTTTTGCATCCACAGACTAGTCCTAGCGTTTTTGCATTGCAGATTAGCCCTGGCGACAGCAAGACACAGCAGACTCTCCAGCGTTAGCAGATTTCCACTACAAGGACAAAGATTAGCCCTAGCGTTTTTGCATCTATAAGACACATCAGCATTTTGCAGATCTTCGCAACAGAACCAACAAGTAGACCAGCGTTTTCAGTTTTCAACAGTCAGACACCACAGAAGAAGTCCCGAACCTCGCAAATCTCACCTTCCCGCAGTAGTTCCTCGCCCCACGGTGGAATCCATCGAAGTTTACAGTTTCAGCCGGAAAACACAGATTCTGCGTTTTCAGCGCGTCGTCGTCGCATCGTCGCCATCAACATTGTCACCGACATAGAGTCAAAATTCAGCAGATAAAGATTTGCAGATTTCAGCCCTTAGCATTCTCAGATTTCAGCCCGTCTCGTCGTCGTCGACATCATAGGCAAGTCCAAGCATTGTAGAGATTTGTGCAATCATAAGTAGACCGCTCTCGCCATAGAGAGTGGGGCCTTCGGAGGAGGGTTTGACAACATTCTGGTGTCGTATTCTTTTCTCTCTATCTCTCAGTCTCAGTACCTTCATTCACAGTGTTCACCACTTTGTTTGTGTCCATTGCACTCTCTCACTAAAGGAACGGAAGGCTCTCCCTTCCGTAAGTAAAAGGAACCCTTGAGCACAGTTCGGAGCACTCATCTTGAGCAAAGTTCAACATTCACTTCCGCTTCACCTTACATTGGTATCAGAGCTTTGACAGTGTTCTGTATCACTCAAGGAAAGAACCACAGAATTTTTTTTGCTTCTTGCGGTCGCACGTAACCCAGGTGCACTTGGGCGTGTCGATTCCTAATCGTGTTTTTGAAGCGTAACAGGAAACCCAAGAAAGAAGGGCTTGTCCAGGCTCCCCTTGTGCCTCTTTTCACTCATTGAGAGCGGACCGTGCACTTAGCGGCCGGCCAATCGACGTGAGGTGGAAAAAAGCAACCTTGGTGTGAGCGCAAGGCCGCCAAGGGGTGCGCCCGAAGAAAAGAGCAGAACTCGGGTGAAGAGAAGATCTTTCTCGAACACAGATTGCAAGCTAAAGAAGAACTCAAGAACCTCAAGACCCTCAAGAACCTGAAGAACTTAAGACCCCCAAGAACCCAAGAACCCAAGACCCACAAGAACCCAAGTTCCTCGTGAACTTAAGAACCCAAAACTTCAGTGGATGGTCATCATTCAAAGCGGAATGGATACTTCGCATGGAGGTGGTGAGCATGGGAGTAGCGAAGAAGAATTGTCCCAACCAGGAGGTTTTTGTGACCCTCCCCCTTCCCCATCTATGCCAAGGATTGCACCATATCCTATGGAGGCTTGGTGCAAGACGATGATGGACATGATGACAACGTGGCACGAAGCAAGAATGGCAACCATGGAGCGTGAGCCATAGTTACCAGGAACGGCAGTCGGAACGGGGAACGGGAACGCCCATGAATTTGCCATTCCCTGTTTAGAGCACTCACGTTCGTAACACGAAACGGGGTTCGAAACGGGAAATGGGAACGCGGAACGGGGCACGGAGTCATGAAAACTGCCATTCCCTGTTACTATGGCCTGAGCGCAAGCAATTACGCTTGGAAGCCAAAGAATTGGATCGCAAGTACGCAGAAAGAAAAACAAAATTGGATCGCAAGAACGTTGTTCATTCTTTCTCTCTCAATTCTAATGTGCAGGCGAAGATTGAAGAGATTCGGGAAAAGGAGACTCTCTTAGTCTCTTCTTCTCCCAAGCATGACGCACATGATTTGCATGATGATAAGCATGATGATTTGGATGATAATGACAAGCATGATGAATTGTATGATAATGATTGGCATGATGATTTGCATGATCAAGATGTGATTTTTCACAAGCATGATGATTTGCATAAAGATAATGTGATTGTTCACAAGGATGATGGTTTAGTTGATACTTTTACTAGTGAAGCTAACCTCATTGTAGATTCGATCAATCACGAAGAGCCGATCTTGGCTTTCGAGGCGAGGCCCACAGAACCCCCATAGGAAGATTCAATCGATCACACGGAACCGATCTTGACTCTCGAGTCAAGGTCCAAAGAAACCCCCCATGAAGTATTATGT
Source organism: Adiantum capillus-veneris (assembly GCF_014529385.1). NCBI lineage: Eukaryota > Viridiplantae > Streptophyta > Polypodiopsida > Polypodiales > Pteridaceae > Adiantum > Adiantum capillus-veneris. Next base: position 110,161,244 of record NC_140957.1, read on the forward strand.
GTTTGCATGATTAGTCAGCACGCATTGTTCGAGTGTTTTATTCGTGATCATTTCTTGTATTTTAGTCAGTGTCTTTATGTGATCCCTTTTTTTAGGCATGACATATTGTACGTTGAGCACAATTCACTCATGAATGAGCACTGATGTATACAGATTACTCATGGAAAGATGAGATGTTTGCAGTCACGGAAGTCACATTCCATGTCTCTTCCTTGGCATGACACAGTATCAGAAAGAGCACAAGAAAGATTGAGCATCAAGCATGGGCATGTCCATTGTGATTTGCCACAGTTGATTGATTTAGATTAGAAAATCAAGATCCGACCTCATTGTTTCCGTATGTTTGATGAACGGTTTGGCACTCCGTCACTTTGTTCATCTGCATTGCATGCACAGTCTTTAAGGAAGACTAGAATTTTTCCAGTCACTTTACATGGAATGGGTATGTTCGTCTTTTTGTGTTGGAAGTGGTTCATGGATTTTCAGCCTCGGAGATTCTTGAAGAAGGTAGACGCATGACTATAGACCAAGTTGAAGCATGGAAGGAGCCACATGACTTTGTGTCGCTTTCAGCGCGGTCCAAAGAAGCAAGCGTTGCAGACCTTTATGAAGTTCAAGTATCGCATGACTCACACATCGGAGTGGGCCGGCGGAGAGTCCTTCCCAGGATTCCAGACACTGTTGGCGATCTCCCTCGACGCCATACAGTTCGGTATCAGTACCTCACTTTGAAAAGGAGGGGATGTCACGTGCACATCTAACCCTATGTGTACGTGGACAAGCTACTTCATGACAAGGGTTCAGTCAGTCTGGAATAGGAAGTGATCTAGCACTTTTGTGAGTCTGTTCGCAGACCGTGCATGTCCAGACACTTAGATTAGATGCTTATCCTCTGGTTGCACACAGCATGATCATCAGATTTCCATCAAAACCCATCAGGAGCATTTTTACAGTGCATAGACCTCTTTTGTCTCTTTTTGACATTTTTCACTTATTATTTTTAAGTGACTTTTGTTGGAAACTAGGTAGGGCAATTTTGCTAAGTTTGTATATATAGAAACCTAGCGCTAGCACTTTCTGGCAGAAGAGGCAGCAGGAACAGTTTGTTCAACAGGCAACTTCTCAACAAGACTCCCACCAGCATTGGATGTCCTAGCGTTTTTGCATCACCGCAGAGACAGTGGCGTTTTTGCATCCACAGACCAGTCCTAGCGTTTTTGCATTGCAGATTAGCCCCGGCGACAGCAAGACACAGTAGACTCTCCAGCGTTAGCAGATTTCCACTGCAAGGACAAAGATTAGCCCTAGCGTTTTTGCATCTACAAGACACATTAGCATTTTGCAGATCTTCGCAACAGAACCAACAAGTAGACCAGCGTTTTCAGTTTTCAGCAGTCAGACATCGCAGAAGAAGTCCCGAACCTCGCAAGTCTCACCTTCCCGCAGCAGTTCCTCGCCGCACGGTGGGATCCATTGAAGTTTACAGTTTCAGCCCGGAAAACGCAGATTTCAGCATCTGCGTTTTCAGCGCGTCGTCTTCGCATCGTCGCCATCGACATCGTCACCGACATATAGTCAGAATTCAGCAGATAAAGATTTGCAGATTTCAGCCTTAGCATTCTCAGATTTCAGCCCGTCTCATCGTCGTCCTCGTCATTGTCGACATCGTAGGCAAGTCCAAGCATTGTAGAGATTTGTGCAATCGTAAGTAGACTTCTCTCGCCATAGAGAGTGGGGCCTTCGGAGGAGGGTTTGACAACATTCTGGTGTCGTATTCTTCTCTCTCTATGTCTCAGTCTCAGCACCTTCATTCACAGTGTTTATCCACTTTGTCTGTGATCATTTGCACTCTCTCACTAAAGGAACGGAAGGCTCTCCCTTCCGTAAGTAAAAGGAACCCTCGCGCACAGTTCGGAGCACTCATCTTGAGTAAAGTTCAACATTCACTTCCGCTGCACCTACAAGCTTCCCAAGTTCCAACTGATAGCAAACTCTTCTTGATGCCAGGCACATACCTAACATCATGCAAAACAAGCTCTTGCCCATTTTCCAAAGCCAAGTGAATGGTGCCAACACCCTCAATATCACATGCATAGTTATTACCCAAGTAAAATTTACCCAGGCTACCTACAGTGTACGTGGCAAAAGACTCCAAAGACGCAGTTACATGAAATGAGGCACCACTGTCTACATCCAAGATTGAGACAGCCCATCATGTGTTGAAATCATAGCATCAATAAGATATGGCTTTGTGATGTACATATCACTTGCCATAGCCACAACATCATCAAAAGCACTCGAAGCTACGACACGTGTTTCGTCCACATCAACGATTTCCTCTATGACCACACTAGAGGCCACATTGGCCTTGCCAACATCCTTAGAAGAACAAGAGGTGTCATCATCACCTTTAGCATCTTTTGCATCCTTCTTCTTCTTACCTTGCTGCTGCTGCTTCCTCTCAAGCTCTTGCTTGTAAATCTGCAATCAGGCTTTTTATGTCCTTTGCATCCACATTTATCTTGAGACTTTCCCTTGCCCTTACTCCTGCTCTTGCCCCTATTGGCCACATTGTTCCTTTTATCTGACCTGCCCCTTACATTATAAGTTGTGCCACTGCCTTCACCACTTGCTTTGCTCCTAATCTCCTCATTGAGAATGGAGCCTCTTACAACATCAAAGGTTAAAGCAGCATTGTTTGACAATGACACAACAAGCGCTTCCCAACTGTCAAGCAAAGTCATCAAAAGAAAAATAGCTTTCAGCTTGTCATCAAATGGTTGCAGCCCTAAATCCTAAAGCTGACTCAAAACACCTATAAACGCATTCAAGTGCTCAAATGCAGGCTTTGCCTCATCTAATTCCATGTTTACAAGCTTCCGCATGAGATGAACTTGATTCACAGGAGTTTTATTCTCATACGAACTAGTCAACTTGTCCCAGATAGCATATGCAGTGTCAGGACGCTTAATGTCAGTAAGCACATCGTCTGACACAACCATTTTGATATAAGCAATGCATCTGACAAGTTTTCAAGCTTTATCGGAAGCAATGCATCTTCGCAATCTTTAAGGAATAGAATACCTTGCATCCTTTCCTTCCACAAATCAAAGCCTGTGCCGTCAAATCTTTTGATTTCCATCAAAGACTTTGACTCACTGCTACTGGTAGATGCATTAGAGGCCATTTCCAAGGCAAAAGACGCAAAAATATGCTGCTGAAATTTTATGACAGCAATTTAATAGCTGAGAAAACAGCCTAATTACTGCCCAAAACTCAGCACAAATGAGCCAGGAACAAAGACACTGTACAGCGGACGGTGTAATTATGCATAAGCAGCATTAAACAAGGGTAAATTTCAGCTATAAATGCTGAAATTTTCACACAAAATGCAAGAACACTCCCACTACAGTGGTATCACCAAAAAGTATGTGCAGAGACCCAAAACTCAGGTCTAAAGCAATTGCAACATGTGATTTCAGCAATACATCAATTCTGAAGGGAACATTCCGCAAGTGATATACATGTGTTTATCACATAAATCTCCTGTACATGTGAAAAGAATCCCAAACTCTGCTCAACAGGACCACAAATTGTAATACATGCTACAAATTGTCCTGAATTGCATCACCTCTGCAAAAGCCCCAAAAATTTACTCAGCAATTTGCTGAAATTTCTGAAAAATCAACAAAATCCTCAAATTTTCCAACTAGAATCCTCAAAATTTCTCATGTAATTGCACCTGTAAGTAGTAATCTTGAATAATCTTGCACAAATGTGCAAAACCCCCAAGTTTAGAGCGACAATTTACTGAAATTTAATGAATCAACTTTGTATCAGCTTACCCATTATATCGGCCCTCACCCCACCACCCCTCCTTCCCCTATTTCATTTCAGTTTTTTGTACTCAAACATTGTATCAAATTCACCGATTGTAACTTTTTGGTCTCATAGGTCATTCTGGCCTTTTGAAGACGTTAATATAACATTTCATTTCATTTCATCTCTCTCTCTCTCTCTCTCTCTCTCTCTCTCTCTCTCTCTCTCTCTCTCTCTCTCTCTCTCTCTCTCTCTCTCTCTCTCTCTCTCTCTTGGTCTCTACGCTTCCCCATCATCGACTTTGACATTACAGTGATATCACAGCTTCAAGCATATGCTTTTTTGAAAGCATACTGGTCCTACCAAAGAGGAGACAGAGCAAGATGGTTTTATTATTGAAGAATTTTCATGTCCTTGCCCCGGACTCATTAGCCACTCCCACCCTTAGTCCTTTGCACATCGGGCGCGCTCGCGTCTTCATTGCTTTGTCTTAAGCGGCATAAGCCATAAAGACCGCTTGCAAGAGAAGGATCAAAAAAAAAAAAAAAAATCGAGCCACCGCTTTTCTTAGAGGTAGTGGCATGAAGTGGTGGATGTCTATATTCGGCGGTTGCGCACTCTAGAGGGGGTGGTGACTTGTGATTTGCTACGGACACACCTATGCACTCATCAGAGGAGTTCACACGAGATATGGCCATGCTCATGGCATATGGGATCACAACCCAGAGAAGACACCACCATCTTTGGTGGACAGACACTTACCACTTTACCTCGACACGTCAGATCACTTGCTTACACAGGAGCATCTATATGGACTTAGGGAGAGGATCTTAGATCTCTTCTTGGACAGGTTCATTGCTTGGATCTACAAACTGGAGTGGGACTTTAGTGCTTTGGACTCTCTTGGAGAGTTTACCCGCGAGATGCAGGAGATCAGGCATCATCCCGCGACTACATCCGAAGTTACCCAGAGTTTGGCTTGGATGGTAGTGCAGTTGCTCTTCTACGCTCCTGATCATTTGGATTGCTACCTTCAGAGTTGCTTACACTCGCGCTCGGTAACCTGTAACCTTACAGCAGACTTAACCCCCAACCTGGGTAGTAGGTCACTCCCAGCTCATTCACATTGAGAGCCACACCAAGTTGTTGTTTGGTGGCATTGTTGGCGCGGATAAAGGCAAGACGGTGCAAGCAGATTGGTCTAGCCTTTCCTCTTCTTAGAGGATCTTCACAGTGCGGACTTCTCAGTCTGGCTTCCCTACTTCTACAGGATGACCGTGCAGACAGCTTGGTCTGACCACACCTCTTGTCACAAACTGGTGACGTGGCATGGCCCTGGACATGGGGCAGTAGAGAGCGCGCACACACACCCCGGCTGGCAGCAGAAATGCGGAGACAGCCTGACGTGGAAGATTCCGCTTTTCACGCCGCAAACCCCGTGGGAAATGCTGACGTGGCCCGTCGTACAAATCCCCGCTTTTCACACTGATAGTGTACGGAAAAGCAGTTTCTACATTGTCTGAAATTGCGTGGGCTGATTTTGGCAGCTTTTGAGCCAATTGCTTTAATTTTGAAGGCTTTTCACTTACAGCTTTTGGGGCTCTGCTTTTGGGCATCCCTTGTAACCTTTAAATACATGGGCAGGGCCCTCACAACTCAGAGCATCTGGATGCAGAGTCTAAGAGTGAGAACCCTCCCACTCTCTTGTACTTTGAACACAGATTAATACAGAAAGAAATACCGAAACAGGCGCCAGTCTTTGGGGCCAATATCTCTAGGCACGGAACTCTGTCGGGCCGTGTCAAATCTTTTGTGAACTATGAATTGTTTTGAAGTGAATCTCTGCTGTGTCACGGTAGAATCTTGACTTGGAGTGTCCAAGTTTGTTACACCTCTTCTCAAAGGCCCTTCATAGCGCAAACTGTTGAGTCTGGCTTTCCCCTCATCTTGGATTACCCTACCTACTAACAGGACAATTCAGTGGTGGTGCGTGAGGTCTATCGATGACTGTTGCAGCTTGCGGTAGCTTCTACAGTCAACACTGCTTAGTTTGGCTTTCCTTGTTTTGGAGTTTTTCACACCTAAGCGACCTGGCCACCCTTGGTTGCAGGTTCATGCATTGACAGACCCCGGTCATTCTCATGACGGTTCCTGGAGTTTTTCACAGCTTAGCGACCTGGCCACCCTTGGTTGCAGGTTCATGCATTGACAGACTCCCGGTCATTCTCATGACGGTTCTTGGGCTTTTCCATTTTCTCCAGACAGTTTGACTACAGACACCACAGATCCTAATGGGGAGGACACTTGCAGGTCTATTGGCACTTCTTTTATGACAAGGAGTTGTTTTCACACTCAGTTCGAGACCTTCATGCAATATCTTCACCCTGTATCGACGGAGTACAGCAGTTTGCTACACCGCTCATAATGACATCTTTCCACGGAGATCTCTCGGCGGTTGGGACACCCCAGACTGCTGCTACAGTCATGGAGTATCCTTTAGTGGACATTGCAACAGACATCTTCATCATTTGCCTCACATCTTCGGCTTCATGCGGTTTGTTCCGCATCAGGTGCTGAGAGGCTTACACCACTCTGTTGCTTCACAGATCTAGGGCATGCATGTACGGCTAGACGTGTCAAGCCACTGAAGAATTGAGCCAACTTGCAGAACACGTTTGATGGGGCCCATAATAAAATAAAGCAAGAATCACTCTCACAAAAATTGCCTGATGATGTGGCAGGACTGTACGGTCATCCCGTGAATTGCGTTGACATGGCATTGTACGGACTGCCGCAATTCGCGCTGATAGGCTCCTGACGTGGCAGCACGGATTTCCATGAAATGTGCTGGCAGCTTTTTGGACACCATGCTTTTGGGACCGAATGATTTTCGTGTAACCTGCTTTTGGGCCTAGGGCCTTTAAACATGACCCATGGGCTCTCACTCTGGCAATCTATCTGCGGGAGATGCAGAGCAGAGCCATGGGAGTTGTACTGAGTTCAAGCAATATGAAGAAATACCGAAAGGGGCGCCAAGGTTTGGGACCAATGCTCTCTTGGGGTGGAATCCCCGTCTCACCTTGCATCTCTTTCGGTTCAGTTGTTATTTGAAGTGCTTAAAGTTGTTCAGTCTATTCTTTTCCATGGCCATGTGGTGATCGTCCCGTTACAAAGCCACATTTCTTTAAAAAGTCTTTGAATGATGCAATGACAGGATTTAGCAATTAAAGCAAAAAGGTTTTGTAAGAAGCAAAAGTTCAAGACAACGGTTCCAAATAACTCAGACTGAAGATTTTCGGAGATTCAATGCTTTCCCGGAGTTCTATCAACATCAAGTCATTTCTTTAACCGAGGTCTCATTTTCAATGGGAGGGAACTTCACGATTGTAGCTATGTTACATAATTACATCTAGTCCTAGTTGCAAATACGAGAAGTGGCATGCCAAGGAGGACCCTACGGTTGGATGGTCACGACTCTGCACTGTAGAGACATGCACCAAAAGCCACACTCCTTCGATGACTGGTTACACCCCTTCAACCAATGTTGCAACTCTTCGTCCCAAAAGATGTGTCTTTATGTCCAAAGGCGTGTCTCTTCACCGTAAAATATGTCTTTTCGTTTGTGACTCTTGTCTCTTATATAAGGAGCCTATTATACTCAGTTTTCAATCACTCATACAATCAAAACAACTCAACAAGTGTTCGTTTCTTGAGCTTCAATTTAATCTTTGAGTCTAAAGTTTTAGTATTAATTCTAGGATTAGCACCACTAATCCTCACACAGTTTGCCAAAAATTGCCAATGAACTTAGGATCACAATCACTAACAATTTTATTGGGCAAGTCATACTACTTATATAAGTGCTCCACTAAGAGCTGAGCTAACTCATGGCTCTTTATAGTGATGCAAGTAGAAATAAAACGTGCCATTTTCGAGAGTCGATCAACAACGACCCGGATGGCATCATGACCACGATTGGGATAATCCCACAACAAGGTCCATAGACATGCTAGTCTATGGAATTTGTAGAGGATTTGTAGAAGATGTACAACTATGTCGGGAATTTGTAGAGGATGTAAGAACCCAGCGAACAAGATGGCTCACAAATGAGCCTAGCACTTGGCCCGACATAGTTGGAGCGCCCCATCCTAATGTCTGGGGACATAACAAGTACGGGCCCTTACACATGTCTCACCCCTAATACAACTTTGCCTTCCTTCACTATTTGCTCACCCTACCCAACATATCCTTTCAAATAAGTAATGAGAATATGGATTACAGCTATTCGGAATTGGCCAAATCTTAAGAATGTTCATGAAGTTCGAAGCTTTTTGGGTTTGTGCTCGTATTTCAGGTGGTTCATTAAAAAGTTTGCGGAGATTGCTTCGCCTTCACATACCCTGACTCAAAAGGGTGTTCCGTTTACTTGGGGACCCCCAGAAATTGCAACGTTCCAGACACTCGAAAAGAAGTTGACTATTGGTTTTGTTTTGATATTGCCAGATTTACAAAAACAATTTGAGATTTATTGTGATGCGTGTGGTAGAAGTCTAGGTACGGTCTTAATGCAGGAGGGCCATGTCATAGCTTACGAAAGTAGAATGTTCTCTAGACCTAAGAAGGCTGCACAGATCTACGAGAAAGAGCTGTTAGCAATGATACAGACTCGAACTCAAAAGAAATTACTGTCTCTCGTCTCAAGTGTGAAGTCTAATTCAGTTCAAGTGAATTAGGTAAATTTGTTTCCGATTGTCTTTTCAATCAGCATGCGGTGCCTTCCAGTTTCAAAGAGACGACACCCCGGACACCCCGGATGGAAGTTCGTCAAGCACTTTTTATGTACTATAAGTTTAGAGAAAGGTATAAAGGGGGGGGGGGGGGGGGGGGGGGGGGGGGGGGGGGGAGAGAGAGAGAGAGAGAGAGAGAGAGAGAGAGAGAGAGAGAGAGAGAGGTTTAAGCACTCACAGAATGCTCTAACTTGACCTTTCAATCTTGGAATCGAGAACGCTCTCTCTCGTCTCAAGTGTGAAGTCTCTTTCAGTTCAAGTGAATTAGGTGATAAAGTTGTTTCCCATTGTTTTTTCAATCAACATGTGGTGCCTTCCGGTTTGAAAGAGACGACACTCCGGACGGAAAGTTAGTCAATCATTTTTTACGTACTACAAGTTCATAGAAAGGTACTAGCGTCTAGATTTTTTATTTTATTTTTGTGGGGGGGGGGGGGGGGGGAGAGGTTCCCAATTTTTAACCACTCGCAGAATGCCCTAACTTGACCCTTCAATCTTGGAATCGAGAACGCTCTAGAAGCCGTATGGTTTGAGTATGAATTGTGTTGTGCATGTCTGAAGCTTTTGACTGCGCTCAAACACAAATGGGGTGAACATGAGACTGCAAATCTTGTAATGAACATCACAAAATAAGCCCATGAAAACCATCTATCACAAACTCTTACAAGAGACTCTTAATCTAAACAAAATCCCTCATTTCTTACAACAAAAATAGCCAGATCGTGTAATCATCAGGAAAACAGTTCCGTTCAGTTATGTATTCATCAGAACAGCGAGTTATGTTCCTCAGATGATCAATTTTTTATTGCTCGTAATCAATCTCATGCCATTGCCTGCCAAGCAGTTACTAGGGATTCAAAGGCTGATCGCCAACAAATGATTAAAACGAAGAACAAAGAATAAATGGAAGTAAGCAACAACAAGACCGAAGTGTACTCCAAAGTCTGCATGAACAAGATGATAGCCCAAACGAAGGGGAAGAGCAATTACACAAGAAAATAAAAAACAAGAAACAAAGAAGACATTCAATATCGTGCATAACTGAAACATGAAAAACACAACCAGGAGAGCTACCTTTCTTGGCCTGCAGTGTCCCAGATTTGCGCCTTGATCAGCTTTGTATCCACAGTAATGGTGCGGGTAGCGAACTCTACCCCGATTGTAGACTTGGACTCAAGACTAAACTCATTACGTGTAAATCTGGACAGCAAATTCGACTTTCCAACCCCTGAATCTCCGATCAAGACAACCTTGAATAAGTAATCATACTCCTCGTCCCCTCTGTAGGCCATGAAAGCTCAAACCTGTGCAATTACTTGTAAACGCCTCAGGGAAGCTTTTGGAATAAGCCCAAGTATGGCCTAGAGCTCCAAGTGAAATCACAAACAAGCAACCGAAACGGAGGACATAAGAGCCTGATGATCCCGACTTTTTAAGCCTGTTTGAAGCATGGCGGGTGACAGCAAGAAAGGCTGACAAAAAGTGCAACCCTTTCCATCACTTTTATATAGATAATAACAATAATAATAATAATGATAATAGGTTTTGTATAGTAATATCAACTTAAGGATACAATACTACAAAATCTCATGTGTGCGCGCGCGTGTGTGTGTGTGTGTGTGAGAGAGAGAGAGATGTGTGTGTGTGTGTGTGTGTGTGTGTGTGAGAGAGAGAGAGAGGGGGGGGGGGGGGGGAGACTCTTGGTCTTATGTCCAATGTTATGGGATTTTGTGTACTATAACGGGTTGAAATTGCAAATCCTAGGCTAAATTCAAAGCTTGCCTTGAAGAAAACCGGTAAAATTTTATAAGTTTTACTGTAAATGTAGGCAAATGGTTCAAACTTTGACTTGAAAATCGAAGGAGTTGAAGTGACCCTTATTATATTCGGTTAGAAAAAATGTTTATGGCAAACCGTGCTTATGTTCCCAGAAAAAGGAATCTCTTAGAACGCCCAAACCATGCCAATGGTTGCCGACCATAAGGCGTGCACTTTAGGGAGCGTTCAGACTGCACGGCAAAACGTTGGAGCCAGGGGCTTGCTTCTTTGTTGCCAGCATACAATTGGACCAAAGTAAGAAGTGCTCATTTTTCGAGACTACGAAAGCATAGCCAGACTAACCCCTCGGACGTGAAATAGGGTGGATGCTTTTCAATGTGAAATACAGGGGTATTGTTGAACTCCATGACCCCTTTGGTCACAGTCCTACTGAGACTAACCACGAGCTCATATCCCATTCGTTGAACTTGCATCATGAACACACACCTTTTCCGTGCAATGTGTTGACGCAAACCCTTTGTGCAATCTGAAGTGACCCTTATCTTGCACTTCATTAGCTTGGTTCAAACGAAGATATAGGGTAGAGAAAATGGAAGGGGTGTGTTCCATGTGTGGCATGTAGAGATAGAAGCAAAGAAGAAATGTATGTCCAAGGCCCATGCTAAAATTAATGACCCCCTCCCCCTCAAAAATGCAATGTTGCTCCTAACTTAGCAGCACAAAATGCAAGCAAAAGGATGCATTAGCCCATCATCAAACCACCAAAAGCAATAAGATTGGTTGCACCATCATCCCTTATTAGCTTGCCTCCATGTCAAACGAACTAGCAGGGAAGGATACAAAGAAAATGAGCAAGCTACTTCGTTTGAACCCACCCATAGGTTTCTCTTGAAACTAAAAAGCTTCGGTAACTACATCGTGTTTATTGTGAGTCAAGGTGAGAATATTGTGTGCTATTTTGAAGGTAGGTGACTAAACGAATAAGAATAAGAACTTCTTACTTGCCCAACCACAACATTTTCATTATCAACCTATGATACAATGAAAATTTATAGACTTGCAATTGGAGTCAAACATGAATGGCACAACATATGCTTCTTACTTACAGGACATTTCACTATAGAAAACCCAGCTTCTCTTCTCCTATGTAGAGCTTATTGGAAATAAGGCTAGCACAAGTGCAAATGGAGGTGTGAGTCTCATTCTAAGTGGTTGCCTTCCACAAACTGTAGCCTTAGACTTTCATGTATGTGTGGTGCTTATCCCCAATATGGGTAGTAAAAATGCAAATGCAAGCCCAAGCACTACCTAATACACCAAAGCAACAATATAAAATCAAATCGGCCTTTGATATGTTTCCATGTGTGTGTGTGTGTGTGTGTGTTGCAGTATTAATCTATATACCTTATTCACAACTTGAAGCGACAATTCAAAAAGAGAATTGACAAAGAAGAATAAAAGTGAGTGCATACATTTTTTTCTTAAACATATGTACATTTGAAATAGAATTTTGATGTTTCTATTACATCTAAGAAGTAAAAATGAAATAGAATCAGTAGAAGTTTCCCTGCAAAAACTGGTCGAACAGCATTTGAATTCAAAGATAAAAGAAGTCAGAATCCTTACCTGCAACCATCATGCAAACAAAAAAATCATTAGCATTTTTGTTTAGTCATGGAATGCAGGTATAGACGCACCCAATAGTTATCATCCATGCCCCTCTTATCCATGCATTCAAATATGTTCAACTCTTGACAAAAATTCTGTCTAAAGCCATGTACGCCCAAGGTTAGTATGAGTATATACTCAACACTTGTTAGTATATGATAGACATGATTATCAAACCACAATACTTAGCTAGATAGGATCAAAAATAGCTTTTCAGAGCATTATATTGAGCTAGGGAAAGAGAGATAAACTTTAGTTCTCATGGTAATGAAACAAACCGTCCATGTAATGATATCGATAATTTTGGTATTTAGTGCAGCTGACAGGTGGAAAAGGCTTGACCGAGCTAGGCCTATCTGAACGGATATATATTTTATGTACATTTTATTATTCAAGTGCTATTTATGAGCTTTGGCCATTTATGACCGGCCAGCCAGTTGGTACTCAATTTGAGCATTCAAGAAATCTATAAGTAAATACGTGCAAGAGGAAAATGCTCACTCTTGCACGGGGGGAGATTGCACCCAGCATCTATTTCATTCTTCTCCTCCCTCACTTCTCCTCTCACCGTGCCGGCATAGCACTCTACTCTAGGAGATGCACCTGCACTCTCTCTCTCTCTCTCTCTCTCTCTCTCTCTCTCTCTCTCTCTCTCTCTCTCTCTCTCTCTCTCTCTCTCTCTCAATTTTTGTGCTTGCATACAATCCTCATGCTGCGTTGGTTATGGCTATAGATTGTTTGGAGGCAGAAAGCAAGGGTGATGATGAGCAAGATCGAAATATGTAGAGCCCGATGCTAACAAGAACGAGAAGAGAGCAAGGCCCAACAACCACTGTACTGAGTTTCTTCAAACTTTCACATATGCAGATACCTACGTCTATGTGTTGATGACATTGGGGAGCTTGGGAGCATTTGGACACGGCTTCACCTTCCCTGTGTTCTTCCTCTTCTTTGGCAAGCTAGTTAATAGTTTTATTTCTACCCGAGCTAGAAATCTATAGAAGCAATAGCCAAATATCTGTTAGATTTCGCCTACCTCGAACTCATCATTTTTGGCTCTCCATGGGCAAAGGCGGCTCATTGGATGCATACTGGCCAAAGAAAAACCATCAAGATCGATACAACTCAAGTATTTGGAGGCCATTCTCTGTCAAGAGGAGGGTTTTCTTGACATGAATGCTTGCTCTGGCATGCTAGTCAATAGCATTGCCAAGGAAAAAATGATGGTGTAAGAGGCTATAAGTAAAAAGGGCCCTTTGTCCTTTCGGATATAAACGACAACAAAGAGAGTTGGATCTAGGTTTCCGAAATTGAGGGTGAACGGTTGTAATTTCAAATCTCATGTCTCTTGTTCTTAAATGACTTGAGCTCAACACCCGTTATCACCATCCTTAGGCGGATTCCAATTCAGGTCCCTATGATGTCATTTTGGTTTTGATAAAGAAGAGGGCGTTATTTGTCTCAAGTTTATGGGCTCGACCCTTGCTTGTGAAAGTATACCTTGTATATATATTGTAACTTTCCCATAGTCTCTTTCTCTATCTCTTTCTTTCTTTCTCTATCTCTTTCTTGCGCGCTTGAGTAATGGACTCACAATCATTGTATCTCCTCAAGCTCATAACCAACACTAAGCAATGTAGCTAGCAACAGCCGTTGTGGGTCACTAGCAAGGCTCAAGTTGTTAGGAGCGATTGAACGTCTCTACGAGCTTCTACTCTTGAGAATCAAGTATTGTCAAAACAAAGATATATGTTTGATAAGGATCACACCTCCTCTACTTCAAAGAGACTGGCCGAGCTCCCTACTCCTCAACACTCTTCAGATTGTCTTTTCTGTTAACATTGATTAGAGTGCAATTGCCAAGGGTCCTACCATTTTAGTCCAAGTATGTAGCACTCAAATCTGGCAAACACAGGTCTACAGCTATATTGACAACACCTAATATTGTAACTATGATAACCAAATATTGTAACTATGATAACCATATTTTGTTCTTACATTTATGACATGCTTGATGAGGCGGTATCACTAGGGCCTACTACTACGGAGATAAAAGTCTAGCTGTATGAATAGTTTGTCCCATTTTGGCAGGGTTAATCTTGTCTATTTTCAACCCCAACTTTACATCTACTTTATCGTTACAGCTTTTAAAACGTGAATGCATCTAGTGTACTATTAAATTATCCTTAAATCTAACCTAAAAATACCTCAAATAGCATGATAGAAATGATAAAACACCGCAAAATATGCATACCTGACGAATCCTGTGAGCATATGATCAATTGTACACAAACAGAGAGAGATAGAGAGCGGGAGAGAGTGAGAGAGCACGGCAGCACATCCTAGAGCGGAGTGCTACGCCGGCACGACGAGAGAGAAGAGTGAAGAGGAGAGAAGCATTACGCAAGCACTGGGTGCAATCTCCCCCCGTGCAAGAGTGACCATTTCCCTCTTGCACGTATTTACTTTATAGATTTCTTGAATGGTCAAAGTGAGTACAAACTAACAGGCCGGTCATAAATGGCCAAAGGTCATAAAAGAGCACTTGAATAATAAAATGTACATAAAATATATATCCGTTCTCATAGACCTTAGCGCTGCTACAAATGGATGCATCACGAGCCCTACAAAATACTGAGAACGACATGCTACAAGCAATAAAACCACGAATTTGCATACCTGACAAATCGCATAGCACATAATTGAGATTGCACACGAACAGAGAGAGACAGAGAGCGGGAGAGAGTGAGAGAGCGCGTGTAGATGCACCTCCTAAAGTGGAGTGCTACACCGGCACCACGAGAGATACGAGAGGAGAAAAGAGAAGAAGTACACAGGCACTGGGTGCAATCTCCCCCGTGCAAGAGTGACCATTTCCCTCTTGCACGTATTTACTTTATAGATTTCTTGAATGATCAAAGTAAGTACAAATCGGCCGACCGTTCATAAATGGCCAAAGCTCATCTTGAATAATAGAATGTACATAAAATATATGTATCCGTTCGCATAGGCCTAGATTGGTCCAAGCCTTTTCCACCTATCAGCTGCAATGAATAGTAAAGTATCAATTCCATTACATACCTCTCCGTTGGAAAGCAAATGTTCCCACTTGCAAAGATAAGAATCTGCACTATATCGGTCAAAAACAATGATTAGTATTCTGTGTTAGGAACATCTCATAATAAAAGAAAAAATTTATTAAACTAAACAACGTTGTTTGTGCCTATTGTCATCCATATACTGCCTATTCTAGTGTCCCATACCACTAGAATAAGCAGTATATATCATACCCTAATGAATCAGGATATCATTGGTCACACTCATCATTTAATAATCAATTCTCATCAATCTCAATGTCAATTCCATAAATATTGTCGCAATAGGAAATTGTCATATACCAAGTGCAAATCCAATATAAATCCAACTCCAAATTTTTGCCAACATATACCCGGGTTAAAAAATCATACTACGGACAGTGGTGGCCAGCCAGTATAGCATGATTTCGTGATCGGTGTTGCCTAAATCGAAGAATCTACACCAATAATATGTGCTGTCTAAATCAAAAAAATATGCACTAATGCTGTCTAAATCGGCACAAATCTAAAATTGGTATTGTTTTAAAAAAATTGTGAATCTGTAGTCTATTATTGTGCTGCCTAAATCGGTGAATTTACACTAGGATGAGCATTTACACACTACTTAAATTGGCGAATTTGTGTGCATGTGACCAATGGACTAGACAAGACATTAAAAAAAACAAAACAAAACATTTACTACCTGTGTGACACCACATTGGAGTATAGTGGAGTAGCAAAGTATGTACAAAGTGTTTTTCACTAACCCAAAGCACCTCAGCTCTTGTGAGTAGCTACATAGCTTAATGTCAAATCCTCTCTGTAGAAAATACATTCAGTGCAAGCACAAGCTAGGATGTTAGGGATGGTTAATTTCACAATATGGCATAAGATAATATAGATAAGCAAAAGATCTTTTTCCTTTCAAATTGTCCATTGGTATCATCGTTATCGCAAACTGCATGAGTTTGTCCCCCTAGATTTAATTGTAGCAAGAAAATAACTTACAAGGAAGTAGAGAAGGTGAGTATTATCGTAGTAGTTTATTAAACAAGAACATTGCGGTATCTGCAAATGAGAGATGGTTCATAATGACGAGATCTGGAGGTGGTTCAAAGAGATAAAAGTAAAGGACATCAACAAATTCATCATTTGGTAAACGGTATTCAAGATAAACAATTAGATTATCTAAAAAGAATTGTAGACTAAACCAAAGGACAAATGTTCAACCACTTTTAATGCAATTATCAACAAGAGAAATTTCATGACTTTTCTATTCTCAATATACAGTAATAGTGTTTACTCTGCCCCTAGGTATATGTCCATAACAAGAGCAAAAACAAGTCATGATTGAGTTGGTAGGGGTGGTTAGACAAGGTAATAGTGAAAATAATTATTAGCAATGCTTGAAGTAAAACCTAGGGTTACTATAATCTCATGTACAAAAGGGAGATTCACCTATAAGTTTGAAATTTGAAGGCGGGAAGCCCTATCTAATTTAAAGAAAACTTAGTGTAAAAACATTCAAATTAAGTCAATTGTCTCACAATTTATCCCGTATTTAATTGAATTGTACCTCCTTCTACGTCAAAAATACTTTGCTGAGGATGGTCTTTAGCTCTGTGGTGTAACAAATTTCAACTTGACTTTTCATGCCCGGCTACAGTTTCCATGTTTATATGGTGTTGAGGCCAACCATGTTGGTGGCTACACTGACAAGGCTAGAAAAATACATTTTTGCTAACCAGTGAAAATAAGTGCGAAGTGAAATTCTCGCGGGTTTCAGGTCAAAATTTAAAGCTTTTGTCGCTAATTACACTAAACTTGCGTAAATTTTTTAGTGTTCTTAAAGGCAAGCTAACGAGCTAATCGGGACTTTACAAGTTCAATCGATCAAAATACAGTGGACTACATGGTGTCTAACTCTAATGTTTATTTTCTTTTATTATTAAAATACAAATGCTTTTTTAAATTTTTTAAAGAATAATAATAATTAAAAAAAAGAATTTGCAAGCATAGCTCGAAAGGAACACTATAAAGCAGCATCCTAAAATAGCTTTAAAAAGGACTAAAAATTCTTATAAAAACTACTTCATGGCGAGCGAAACTTGCTTAAGACAAGTGCAACAAGCAAAAGTGGACACAAGGGGGGGAAAGAGTAAGAGGAAATAACTCATGTGTATACACCAAACGCGTTTCGCTATATTAGCTCATCAGTGGTGTATCTTTTCAGTGCCCGCCGTCAGCATACGAAGGTGGAGAGAAAGTGCTACCATGCAAATATTCGATGAGGTAGATGGTGTTGGTGGTGGGCTTGAACGTCATCGAGTGTGCATCATAGCCATGATAAAAAAAAGGGGGGGGGGAGAAAGGTAATCAAATATTATATTAACCGTCTACAAAAGGCTATGAGACCAAACTAATACATCCTTGTGGATATAAACCAATGACTGGGTACAAAAATTAAAATGAAGTAAAGTGAAAGACTAACTAAAATCTTCAGAGTAAATCATCATCATCGTCGTCATTGCTCGACATTGTCAGAGCAAGTATTGCACTGCACGTTGAAGTACTTCATCAATGTTCGCCGCTCTAAGTAGTGAACTCGGAGGGGAAAGAGAGAGAGCGAAATGAAATGAAATGCTATATTACTCGTCTTCAAAAGGCCATGGGATCAAGCTCTTATCAAGTAGGTTATGTAAGGGCACTCTTGTCATAGGCCTACTATTGGCTTGGGCTTTATGATTGTCTTTTTGAGTATGATAAATCTAGACTTATTTTAGAGAGGGTGGGGGAAAACTCCATAGAAAACATGGCACCTTTCATCATGAAGTCTGTTCTGTCATTGATCCAACTTCAACTATATGAATTGGCGAGTACAAGGCTAGAAGAGCTCAGCAAGAGAGATCCAAAAACTTTTGTTGCTCATGCTGCATCATTTTGCATTCTTGAAAAAGTATACGCTCTTTCATATATACGAAAAAAAAGTGGTTTTAGTGTTCCAACACAGCCCTTCAAGTGCTGGAAAGCAACCTAAAATTTTTAGTAACTAGTGGAGAGTATATATGCTTGCTAGCATCAACATACGAAATGCAAAAATATTATGAGTGCGCTATGGGATGTGCCATGTATGTAGATTTGTGATTTTCATGGATTGCAACATGTTATTTTGGGTATTTTGCAAGGATACCACTCTCACGTTTGTAGTAGTCCATACATAGTTTTTAGTCATATCTAGCATAGTCTTTAGCTGAGTTTAAGAACAGAAATGACTTTTAGGAAATAAATTAAGATTAAATAACTATCATGCTTGTTGCTATGTTCTTGGTGTTGACAACATACTTCCCAAGTAATGAATAACCAAAATATTGGGAAATCCAATTAAAAGTAAAAGCTTGGGTTATTTACATGTATTTTTTATTCCCTAGGAAGGTAAAAAAAACCATATTTGTGCAAAAAAAAGGAGGGAGAAGAGGAAACCGTCCACTTGAGAGGAGGAGGATGAGCCCACGACTTCTATGTTTGTCTGTTTTTCCGCCATGATAGTCTTTGTTGCAAGAATTTGTCAATTGACACCTCCAAGATTGTTAGTTCTTCTAATGATTTTTGAGCGTCTGGACCTCTTAAGGTTCATGATACCATTGTATGGGCGGTATTTTTGACCGAACGAGTATGGCAGCGAACAAATGAAGTAGAAATATGTGTGACAATAGTTAGGTTTGCGTGCAAATTAATGCTAAAGGCTATCAAGCCAAGGCGGTTGGGCTCATGAAGCAGTAGCAAATTTCCTAGTGCTGAGAGCGACTTGCATATGCAAAGGACTGATGTGCCTTAGGCTGGATGGCCTTGCGACTATGAGAGTGTGCAATAATTGTGAGGCACTGTAGTGCACGTGTTCTTAAGTAGCAGGGGGTTCGTGTGTGTTCAGGTGTGTGTGTGTGTGTGTGTGTGTGTGTGTGTGTGTGTGTGTGTGTGTGTGTGTTTGAATTTAAAATCCCATCATTCAGAATCGTATACTTAGAGACTTAAATACTGAATGCAAAAGCATATTGTGTAAATAACAAAACAAAGAAGAATTTCTTGATACATATAAAATTTATTACAAGATACTTTGATGCATGACAAAGTAGGAGTTTTAGCCGGAACTCCCATCAGATGAGAGCAGGGATCTTTACCTGCCAACCAACCACAAGTACAATTAATTAGAACTAATTTGTACTAAATGGGTGAGAGATATCCAAGCAATCCTCACTGCTTGTTACTGTTGTCACATCCCAGACCCCAACCATACTCCTAAATATATATTATGTTTTCTTTAGCTTGTCTATGTAAGTATGGTCTATTACGATCTTTGAAAACTTTGATGGGTTTACATGGTTTGGATATAGGGTCCCTGATTGCTACTGGCTTGGTCTTCTTTTGACTACTATGTGCCACCATTAGCTTGTCCTGAATTTTTTGTAGCTTAAATACGTCTCGAGTGATGGTCATCCTAGCTATCTGCCTGTAGCCCTGTTTATCAGGAATAATTACATACATGTAAATAATATCATTATGTGATAGTCCTTTCTTGCCCTTACTTTGCAAGTATTTAGATTACATCTGTATGAATTCCCCATTTATTACATTCTATGGTATATACATTTGCTTGTTACCATCCAGAATCAACCAATTCTTTGTTTAGCATGATATTTCTTTATTAACTTCTTACTTGTAAAAATTTTGGCAGCATTTTGTTTGTAATATCACTCTTTAAAAAAAAAAACTGAAGTAAACATTGACTTTTCTTCCTCACAGGAGTTTGTCATAACTAATGCTTTTTCTTCCACATTTATGTTTCTCACTTGACCTGAGATTTTAGGGGGATTTTAAACCTTTTTGGAAAAAAACTCTTACTATAGAAAATCGTTTTGTTTACGTACATGATAAAGGAAGCTAAGAAAAGCTCTTGTACCATAATACATGGTTATTACTTGTTATCGTCATCTGTGTTATTGCTTCTGTATGTATGTCTTGTCCATGATGCTGCAATTATGTTACTGCTAAACCCTTCAAATGATACAAGTATTTAGCTTTATGATGGTAATTACTATTACTTTTTCTTATTATCCTCCTCTATGCTTTTCTTTAATGCTATATCATAAGTATGATTGTATATCTACTTTTGTATGTAGATAAGTATTATGTGAACACTTTCAATGTGTGTTTTGTGTGTGTATATACCTGTGTATATGCATATGTATGCGAAAACGACCCGTTTTTATACTCATGCATGTGTATGTGTGAGTTTATGTTTACATAATCTTATGAACCAATAGGCGTTTTCAACCTCTTTTTGATGTACCCATGTAATACAAATGCCAAACTTGAGACCTTGGAATGCCATACTTGAAACGATGGCTACAACCTTGGCTTCTTTAATACCTTTGCACGTGTCCGACACATGCACGTGTGTGCATGTGTCGGACACCACCCTACCGTGTATACATACATGTGTATGGAGTTCTGAGGAAAGAAAACACCTTGCTTATCTTTATGTATTATGCTGTGAAGCTTTTTGACCTTCTGTGTGTGTAACTAGGTATGTAGACATATTTCCTCATGCCTCTACCAGTGTGTAAAAAAACCAATTACCTCCGTATTATGCCGTTGGCTACTGTGTTGGTTGTTTGTGTGTGCACCTCGTATGTCGTTTGGGTTGAGAAGGTAGTTGCACAGCAAGCAAGGGGAGCCTTGGTTGCGGTTGGGAGAGCAATTGTGCAGCCTGTCCAATGGGGCCTACGGTTATGGTGAGTTGAAGTTTGTGCAAGTTGAAGGGCTACTACAAGGTGAGCGCAAGAGAGAGCCTACGTGTTTTACTACAGCATACGGTATTCTTAGATGCTAATACATAATACGCATGTGTGTTTGACAGAGCTTAGGTAGTGCAGTTGCATTCAAGCTTATGCGCACCACGTTTATTTATACAAGGTCTTGCATGCGGCACATTAAATAAGCATGTGCATCTATTTGTGGGAAAGTCTAGCAATCCACCGGGTGCTGCTAAAAATATCCCCTTAGCCGTATAGAATTATCTCTTTCCCCTTAATTATGAAAAAGAGAATATTATACTTAACACATGGTCCAATGGGCCATCGTATGGTATAAAAGCATAATATTGTATGCGATTACGATCACATTTCCCAATTGTAGTTCATGCGTCTTCTCAAGGCCTATATAATCTGGAATCTTACGCTATCAATAGATTGCCAATGTGTTTTGTTTTTAAAACTAGTTAATACATTTCTCGTTCATGGAATATCATTTAAAAAAAACATGTAATTTGTGCATTAACTCAGCATGTGCAAGTATTTCTCTTGGGCCAGTGTATCAATGATCGAGAGTTGCTAAAAATACCGTGCTATTTAGGATTTCCACAAATTTTTCAAATAATAATGATAATGGGGATTTGTTTATTCAAGGGTTTGTACATTTTTTGGTGACTTCCACTAAAAACAAAAATAAAAAAACTGTTCCATGCCGAAAATGTTTACAAAAAGAGCTATTCAACTTGTTTTTTATTAAAAACTTCAATTGTGTCCTGCTTGGAGCCATACTCTATCTCCAGTCCTGTCCATCACGCTTCTGCTAATGAAGTAGTTGCATGTGCCATATTAAAGGATTAGTAGATCTCTGGTGACATGTCATCAACACTTGTGTCCTTTTATGTTAAAAAAACAAATGATGCTATATTTTGTGCATATGTGTGTGTGCGTGATATCACGGGGTGTTATCTATATGTGGCATATGTCCAATATATTGTGTGTGTGTGTGTGTGTGTGTGTGTGTAAAGCAGGAGGCGACCTCAATCTGTTTCGAAATGGTGTACACCTTGCGCAAGTTGCTGTGCAGTCAAAACGGCCTGGCAGTAGGAGGCGACAAAATTATGTTTCAAACATGATGTGTGTGTGTGTGTGTGTGTGTGTGTGCGCGCGTGTGTGTGTGTAAGGCAGGTAGGGACGAAAATTTGTTTTGATTCCATTTTTGGTAGAGTTAAACAACCTGCCATGTTTTGCAGATCTATTGAAACGGCCTGGCAGTGCTAATTTAGGGGTTGTCTTTAAAATAAAGGAACTTTTTTAACAAAAATCCCACCGATAGGTTGCGTTTCTATAGGGGGCATCAGTGTATTGTTCCCACTAATAGGTAGGCACAAACTAAAAAAGTTGAGTCATAATTATCTCAGTAGGGGTTTCCACTAGTGAGGTTAGAAATGGCTCGCATCCCTGAGCCTAGAGAAAAGTGATTGGTGTGAAAATTATATTATACCTGCCCAGGCAAAAAAATCATTCCAAACATTGTCAATAAAGCAAGGTTTTAAATGTGAAAAAGCATGTGAATTTTTGTTTTTTTTTCCAAGCACATTGTTCATGGCAATGGGAGGGAAAAAATTTAAAAACACGATGTGTGTGTGTGTGTGTGTACGCACGTGCACACGCACGTGCGTACTTGTCTCTTTGCATGTGAGCACTTATCTCTTACAAACACGTGCACATGTCTCATTGCACGTGCACACTTGTCTCTTCCAAAGGTAGAAAAGCCAATTAGGATGCCAAAGTTTGAGAGACAGGGGCGTGCTCTCCCCATCCTTTTTGAATATTATGTCCATCTTGACCACCTTGCATCTCTAGCTTCGAATTGATGAGACTCCTACTAAGACTAATTTCACCAAAGAGGCATTACAACATGGACCTTGGTAGGGTTCAAAGCAATGTTGTTGAGGACCGATGACGGTCCAAATGCATTGAGAAAACTCATGTATTTAACAAAAGCATTTGAAAGCAAGCATTTACAATTATCCATAGCAAGCATTCACAATTATCCATAGCAACGGGCCTTCATGTGCTCGTCCTATCTTTTTGTCTCCACCTCAAGCAAGGGCCATTGTATTTTTTTTCTTCATGGAATGATCAACATATTGTTTCATCTTTCAAGGCACAAGTGAAAAGTTAGGAAAATTGATCATCAACATCGTTATATCATCCTTACCAATTCAAGAATATAATTACTAACATTGCATCCAATTTTTTCGTGTTGATCAAATATATAGTGTTGATGTGCAACTCACAAGAATGGCGGCATTAATGGTGTCATGATGACTTATACAATTGAAGTGATTCTTAACAAGCTAAATAGAGGGGAGGAGGTGAAGGTCTTATTAAACAAAAGAAAGGATGGTGAGTGAGGTGTAAAGCTCATGGGTCTGAAGCAAAGGAGTGACATACACTGCAATATCTTGGAACTCAAAAGCAACCTTAACGTCAATAATAAGTTTGTGTGGTTCTACCATGATGCATATAATTTCTCTACTTTGATTCATGGTATCTATTATATGCACCTAGTCAAGGCATAGAGGCATCTCACATAGAGTGAGAGAGTTGAAGAGAAAGAAAAAGAAGGTATTCTGAGAATGGAATCCATCAATAAATCCATGGTTATGCTAATCCCCTCTTCACCTAAAGCTAACATTCTCAACATTTAGACACAGAAAGATGTACTCTCTTATCATACTTCTACATGTTGGCGTGAGCCCAACTTGTGAATTAAGTTGTTAGGGTTGTATAAATTGGCTCGGATGGAGGTCCCACCTCAAGGTTTGGGATCTTCCCTAAGTGTGCATGTGTGGGAACAACACCAAGATGGTTGACCTCTCAAGATGTTTTGCCGCCATGCCACATAACTAGTATGAGAGTTAGGTTAAGAGTACCAAGCTCTAAGCCACTAAGAAGGGCCAAGTCAAAGCTTTGAGCCAGTTAAAAGGTGGACAAGTAAAACCTCCAATCCAAAAAATAAAGCACCAATTTGAACTTATAAGCCTGTTAAGAAGTTCAACCTCCGAACCACAAAAAAAGGTGTCAATTTGAACCTTTGAGCCTGTGATAACTTGAACCTTGGAGTCGATAAAGTGGACCAAGTTGGCACCAAGGAAGGACACAAAAATGAAGTAGAATAAGTTTGGCCTATTGGGGTGATGGTTGGGGTAAGCCCAACTTGTGAACTATTACTCGTGTCTAGCTATTAGGCATGCATAAATTCATGGACGAAAGGTCCCTATCATTAACTTCATCATTCTTCGTTTGTTGATGATTATTGGCTACTTGAAAATACACTGTTACTCTGTCATGACCTTTGTATATACATATTTGTAGAGGTATTTTACTGCCGATATGGTTGAACAAACCTCTACATTTATATGTGCATCAAATTTCATAGTCAAAAGTGATTATAAGGAACAATCCATCTTTTATCCAACTTTCCTTCTTTAGACTGTATTGATTTTCCATTGTTGCTTCTCATATATATTGGATATCCATCACCATCGAATGTAGTGGTTTCAAAAAAAAATCTTGGATAATGGCAAATGTATTTACCATTTTTCATGCAAGGTGCATTTTGATTGAAATCTCCACATGGACCATGTATATTGCATCGACGACAAACAATATTATAAAGCTCAAACAAAAAATCTTTGTCTGGAATCTCAACACAAACCAATCTGTCATAGTGTTCAATATTGCTTGGTTTGCTTTTCTTTGCCAATATTAGAAGAATATGAGAATGGGGTAAACCTCTACTTTGAAATTCGATAACAGAGACATTACTCTTGACTTGCCAAAAATCTGTTGCTTTGTCAAATAAGTCATTAATTTGTTGTGCTTTTTGTGAAAAACTCTCGTAGTTAAGTCCGGTCAATCATTAGGTTTCTAGTTTGGAAGCAAAGCATCTTGAATTTCCTTCCATTTGGGATTACATGTGAATGTTATAAACAAATTTGGTTTACCATTGGATCTAACAATCTCCATTGCATCTTGATAAATTTGACGCATAAAACATGGTCCACTTTGGAAACTCGATGGTAAAATTATTCTTCTTCTTGTAATGTTTCCATTAATTTTGATTGAAGCATCCATTGTACTCACCATATCGGAAAGTCCTTGATATAGTTCACTTATTAGATTTGATTGATTATTCCTTAACCAAATAACCTGGATTCTTCAATGCTACTATAAGCGTCGACTAAATATTGTTGAAGAAGCCTACCTCCCTCCTTTTAATAGACATGCATTTGTGTCTTCTCTGATTTGCAATCTGTAAGTATAATACTCTATTTGAGTAATAAACCGTTTTTCTTTCTTCTTCTTGTGTTTGGAGGTATCTTGAATATGCTTTGGCATATTCAAATGCCAACCTTTTTCTCCTTTAGGGAAAAGCGCCAAAACATAGGTTAATGGCATATAAGAGTTGTTTAGATTTGTGATTCTCTTTATACTGCCATTAATATTCAAAAGTTGAATATCGTGATGTCCAATATTCTCATCATCTCCATGACCTGGCATTATAGCTACAGCTTCACTTCCTAAAGGTACTCCATATTTCTTTGCTACTTTGCTAGACTCATAAATTACTAACTTGACATCACTATTAGCATTTTGATTTAGATGTTCTTCGGATGCTTTGAAACGTTTTGCATACGAATTCCAAATATGCATCTTTTTTTGTAAACTAAGAACAATCGTTGCATCTATTTTGTTCATTCCCTTTACTCTATTTTCTAACTCATGTTTTATGTCGTAAACATATAGTTGAGCATACTTTGGCCGATGAATTCCATTTTTTTCATTCGATAATAAATTATCAATTCTATGATATATGGATCCATGTATTCTAAAATTATAAACTCCTTTTTTTGTGAGACTATCATCAATATTTGCTCCAATAGATGCAAAAGCCAAAATATTGTTATAAGTGCGAATATTCTTTTGAAAATTTATTCTTTTGAATCACGTGACTCAAGTAGCTCTTTGAGTCCTTGAGGAGGTTCTAAGAGATTTTCCAAATTTACGTTTTGAAAAACATTTTGTTTCATCTTTCCAAAGAATGGCATATGATCTTTTGTACTTTTAACTTTGTCTTTAATCTCCTTTGTCTCCCCTAGAATTTTCAAAGAAATGTTGTCAAACCTTCAACTCGCATAATTGGTACTACTCCATGGATTGGAGTGCCGTTTAACTCACTCCAGATATATGAAAAATATTTCATATACATTTCATGCTTTAGATCTATTGTACTAAATAGATCCATGACTTTTTTATGAAGAGATGATGAAGTCGAGCAATCAATGTTTGTTGATTTGTTTCTTCTCTTCTTAGCCTTTAATTCAACTTCACTTTGATATTCTTTCTTAACTCCTTTATTTTTCCGCTTGTTAATACGGATTGTTTCGGCATTTTTTTCTTCGTTTTCTTTACGTTCATGATTTTCTATAGTAAAAATGTTATCATACTCAATAAGTGCTTCTTATATGTTATAGAAAATTGATGAAATTTAATTGCATTTACATTTTTTTTTAAGTATAAATTTAAGTCAATTTGTTTTACCATGAACTATAGCATCATTGACATCCATTTTATGTCCTTGAACTTTGAAAACAATAATTCACTATATAATTAAACTATTGTGTGTGTGTGTGTGTGTGTGTGTGTGTGTGTGTGTGTGTGTGTGTGTGTGTGAGAGAGAGAGAGAGAGAGAGAGAGAGTAGGTGTTTGCTTGTGTTTTTTTGAATATATATATATATATATTAATCAATTACATGAAGTAATATCAAATTCTAAATGAAAAACATTACATTCTTTCAATGATCAAGTTATGCATGTGTATGTGATTATATATGTGTTTGCGTGTCTTTTTTAAATATATATAGTTTGTGTCCATATATACTTATTAATTCTGAAACAAACATCAAATTCTAAATAAAAAATAAGACATTGGTGCAATGAGCGTTTATGCATGGGTATGTGTGTGTACGTGATTTATAGAGAGAACGGGGGTTGGGAGTAGCAAGTTATTTGAAATCAATAGGCATAGTTATCAATGATAGAAAAAACATCTGAATGTCACATTTTGGTTTTCTTTTAATGTATAAAACGATATTTAAAAAAAAACATATATGAATTCGCTGCTTGTTAATTTTTATCAATACATTTGATACTCATAGATAATAGAAACTAATACCTACACTTATGTTCTTAATGATTTTGATACAGATTTTTGTATAAGAAAACTATCAAATTTCTATGTAATCTATTTTTTTATGCACATACATATTTTATTAGAAGCTATATATTACAAACATATATATTCACATATTATCAATAGCAGAAAGAGAGTTCGTTAGAATACTACCTTCTCTTCTTTTTGATAAACTTCAAGTTATTCTTTGTGCTTATAAGTTTTTTCTCTTGCAAAACCTAATTATTATTCCAAACATGAGTTTTTTATTAAAAAAAACAAATTTACATACAAATATCCATACATATATATATATATATATATATATATATAGTTGCATAGTTAAGTTACCTCCAAGAAATCAAGGTTTCTTGCTTTAGATTTTATCTTCAAAATCTAAACATATGATAGAATAGATATAAGTTATATGATTCAAAAAAGAATAGGATATGCATGAGCTATTTAATACAAAAGAATGTGATCAGCGCAATGTTTAGTTCCAATAAGATTGAGGAATATACTTTACAATGATTTTTAGTCTCCCAAAACTTCTATGAGAAAACAATGTACCTCCATTTTCATATGCATGCCTTAAATCTACATATTTATTATGCAATAAACAAATCATATACTAATACCGTGTAACTATCTATTATATCTAGCATTTGCTTGTATCTCATTAGCTTTATTTGGTCCCTAAAGTGATGACTATTATGAGTAATAATTCTAAGTGCTCCCCCCATTTTACCAAATGACCCCCAAGTGTTTGATGTTTCTACCATCCATCGGATATTCTTAACTCGTAGGCATCAACTCTCTTTCAAACTCCAAAGATAGAGCAATTCGTGTCTCCTATGGTAATAATCTGAAGATAGCATCTGCCATTTTCCTAATGCAATGAAAAATATATATATTAGATTATTTGTATATTCATTCATATATTTTTATATCTTTTTATACATAGATTTTTATAAAAAATCTAGAGACTCTTTAAAAAAAGGATTATTGCAACACCATGTCAAAGGTTTTGTATCCTCTCTATTTTATTGCATACTACTACCAAACCACTATTAGAAGTGAATTAACTAAATATCTTGCCATAAATATAAGAACTTAAAGGTCATTTTCTTCTTTTAAATTGTTGATTATACAATTAAAGTTTTATTTTTTCACTCTCTACTATTAAATATAAGCGGCTAAAATAAAGAAAAACATACGTCATACCTTTTTGAAGGTTATAGAATCTTCAAAGTAGAGAACAAATGAACAAAATTTGTGGTAAACAATTCTTCCAACTCTAAGTGACTGCAAGGAGAGATCTTTCTTATGTTGAAAATATTTTGCTACATGCATATGAAAGATGACATGTTAACAATGAATTATACACCATGAAAGTTCTTAGTGTATATATATTTGTACATCATTAAATTAACTTACTACTAGACATTTTTAATATATTCATATTTGAAATAAATATGAATCCAAATTGATACATACGAAAATTCTCAAGTTAAGGCAAGTAGGACCATTTATATTGAAAAGATTAAGTAATGTGTATGATAGAGAGATGGAATGGAGAGACAGGGGGGGGGGGGGAGAGAGAGAGAGAGAGAGAGAGAGAGAGAGATAGAGAGGTGTTATACTTTACCTTGAGGTATCTACTCAAATTTAAGAAGTATTTGGCAAGTATCTTGCAGTTCCCATGACATCAACTAAGAATAGACACAAAAATAGATGTTAATTTAAAAAATATACACATCACCATAATATGTAAAATGTCGCGATATGATGAATTGAGCAAGTAAATTAAGACACAAATATTTGTAGGAAAATCTTAGGTAGGTTTTTGAATGAAAAATGTTTTGCAACGGGGTCATTGAAAATGTGATTGATTTTTCAGCAAGTTATTCTTAACCATTCTTATTGTGCTTGACAACAATATTAACCTAACGCTCTTCTTTGACATGGAAAATTTGTTCAATCTTCAAAAAAATAATCACACACACACCACATACACTATCAAAAGAGTCCAACGACCAACAATAATGTGTCAGCAGCAATAAAGGCATAATAAGCGACACATGCAATAGTGCCTCCATTTGATAGGGCATGCCACATATGTACCACACTTAATTAATGTGGGCACATCACAGAAAGAACAAACTCTCTCTCTCTCTCTCTCTCTCTCTCTCTCTCTCTCTCTCTCTCTCTCTCTCTCTCTCATCATTGTAGCCTATGATGATAATTAATTAAGTAAACATTGATGTATGAAAATCTTCTATTAGGTACATAACCTTATCCACACAAACCTAGCTTATGAAGTCATAAATAAATGAATATTTATTAGCAAATTGTTGTCCTAACTTGGGTATGGGTGGGTTTGGGTCCATTTCCAACAATTGTTTTATAGGGTAATGGACCAAAGGGTTGGATTCATTGGAAATTTTTAAGAATGAAAAATCACCTCGAGGTGCATCTACCTACCTAAATATTACATACACAATGATACCCTACAATTCTCAAATTGTCATGTTCATGAACCGGATATCACATACACTATCAAAAATCGCATTGAGGTGCATCTACCTACCTAAATAGTACATACATTATAATAGCTCTCTCACATACAACACATACACTATCAAACATAGCCCTTTTTTTCACAATCATGGTTCGACCTTCTATGATGTAGAGAACTTTCTTAAGTTAAACATCTTTTGCTACATGCATATGAAAGATGACATGCATGAGCAAGTATGTTAGGACTTAAAAAATACTTATAGAAAACTCTTACCTATTTTTCAATAGACAAATTTTTTACAATGGGTTCATTGCAAATGTGAGTGAGTGTTCAACAATTTATTTCTCACGATCCTTATTGTGCTTGTGAACAATCTTTCATAACATTCTTCTTTGACATAGTGAATTTATATGGAAGATGACATGGCAACAATGAATAGGACACCATGTAAGTTCTTATTGTATATGTTTTTGCAATACACAAAATTAACTTAAGTTTAGACATGCTTAGTATATTCATATATGAAATCAAAATTAATCGTAAATAATTCATATGTCAAATCTCTCTTTAACGCAAGTATGATTATTTCTTATTAGAAAGATTAAGTGTATGAATAGATATAGAACGGAAGAGAGAGAGAGAGAGAGAGAGAGAGAGAGAGAGAGAGAGAGTTACCTTGGGGTATTTACTCGTGCAAAAAGTATTCATCAACTAAATTGCAATTCCAATGAGATCAACTAAGAGTATATACAAAAAAAGATGATAGCTTAAAATCTATATATGACACCATAGTATGTAAAAGATTGCAACATGATGCCATGAGAAAATAAATTAGGATTTAAATGTTTGTAGAAATTAACTCTTATCTCAATTTTTTTTACAATGGGTTCATTAAAAATGTGAATGTTTTTCAGCAAAGTTAGCCCTCACAAACTTTGTTGTGCTTGTCAACAATCTTTAATAACACTCTTCTTTGACTTGGTAAATTTATCCACTCTTAAAAATAATCGTGTATAGTAAAGCTATTCTATTAATATTTTCCTCTTTTTTTTTATAACAGAGAAAGAGAGATAGGTGTTTTACACTACCTTGAGGTATCTACTCAAAGTTAAAAAGTATTCGGCAAGTAACTTGCAGTTCCCATGACATCAAGTAAGAGTAGACACAAAATAGATGTTAGTTAAAAAACTTTAGATGCCACCGTAATGTGTAAAAGGTCGCAATATGATGAATAGATCAAGTAAATCAAGACTCAAATATTTGTAGGAAAATCTTAGGTAGTGTTTTGAAGGAAAAATGTTTTGCAATTGGGTCATTGAAAATGTGATTGATTTTTCAACAAGTTATCATTAACCATTCTTATTGTGCTTGTCAACAATATTAACCTAACACTCTTCTTTGACATGGAAAATTTGTCCGATCTTCAAAAAAAATCACACACACACCATGTACACTATCAAACATAGCCCTTTTTCTCTCAATCATGGCTTGAACTTCTATGATTTAGATTGCTTTCTTAAATTAAACATCTTTTGCAGACTGGTATTGCAAGACAATGATGATGTTGTAATGTCAAGTAAGCATCATGGGAATTGGGCCTCCATTTGTTTCTGATGTCTCAAACTCAAGTGCAGCAGACAGACTGGCTTATCACCCTCTTCATTCTGCTACGCCCATCATGATGCATGCATGTGCCATGAACAATTATGAGTTCTCTTACCCTTTGGGAGCTTGTGCTCCTTGGTCAAATTGGAATTATTTTTCCCAGATCGGCTTTTTGCCTATTACCACATTCTTTCAAGATGCAATTGTAGATGATTGCATTTGAAGAGTTTCCCTCGCTTTGCAAAACCCATGGCTTGTTGGCCCTGTCCACTCTGTTCTCTTTGGCAAGTTATTGGCAAGCTTGGGGTATCTCTCCCCCCCCCTTATATCTCTTTCTCTCTGATTGAGCCCCCCTTCTCTCTACCCCACACACGCTTACACAATCTTTCTCTCATTCCAGAGTGGCTACGTCATAAGTGCGGGCGGCATCCTTGATAGCCAGTGGTGGCACCTGCCAATGCGGTCCGATATCTCAATTTTTGCATGCAATAATATGGGCTCTTCGCCACCATTATCATGCCACCCTTCCTTTTCATCTCCATCTCCTCTGCATCTTCCATGGATGCCTCATCTCCCCACGACATCCCATCGTACCTCTTGCCTACAGTCAATCGCTTAGCTATATAATGTGGCTCGCGTACTGTTGAGAAAAGTATTTGCATACAACCTTCGTGGCCACATGTTTGTCGTATCCCAATATTGCCCTTCTTCCAAACCTACCGGCGGCCATGGTTGCTTGAGGTAGTTGTATGAAGATTAAAGGCTGACGCAAGAGCTTGGTCAAGTGGCAAGCCATTTTGCTAGCCTAACCCTCACAGAGCCATCTCCAACATTGGAAATTGGTCCTCTTTCTACTCCACGACTCTTGCTCACTCCATCTCTGTGTGGTTTCTCACCTTCCTTGCAAGCTACAACTCTCTCAAGGTAACACACGCCTTGTTCTGATGTAGATGTTTGATGTAGATGTTAGGGTTTTGGTGCCCATTCCACAACCATTTTTCCTATTACCACATTCTTTCAAGATGCAATCGTAGTAGTTGATTGCGTTTGAAGAGTTGCCCTCGCTTCGCAAAACCCATGGCTTGTTGGCCATGTCCACTCTGTTCTCTTTGGCAAGTTATTGGGAAGCTTGGGGTATCTCTTCCCCTCCCTTATATCTCTTTCTCCCTGATTGAGCCCCCTTCTCTCTACCCCACACACGCACACACAATCTTTCTCTCAATCTAGAGTGGCTATGTCATAAGCGCGGGCGGCATCCTTGATAGCCAGTGGTGGCACCTACCAATGCGATCCCATATCTCAATTGTTCTACGCAATAATATGGGCTCTTCGCCACCATTATCATGCCACCCTTCCTTTTCATCTCCATCTCCTCTGCATCTTCCATGGATGCCTCATCTTCCCACGACATCCCATCCTGCCTCTTGCCTACAATCCATCGCGTAGCTATATATTGTGGCTCGTGAATTGTTGAGAAAATTATTGGCATAGAACCTTCATGGCCACATGTTTGTCGTATCCCATATTGCCCTTCTTCCAGACCTACGGATGGCCATGGTTGCTTGAGGTGGTTGAAGTAAGATTGAAGGTTGATGCAAGAGCTTGGTCAAGTTGCAAGCCATTTTTCTAGCCTTCCCCTCACAGAGCCATCTCCAACATTGGAAATTGGTCCTCTTTTTGCTCCATGACTCTTGCTCACTCCCTCTCTATGTGGTTTCTCACCTTCCTTGCAAGCTACAACTCTCTCAAGGTTGTGCATGCCTCCTTGTGATGTAGATGGTAGGGTTTCGATGCCCATTCCACCGCTCTCAACGTTCTACATATTGCATATGTACATAGCAGCCATCAATCGGTTAACCAAATCGACATGAAAGTAAGAAGCAAGTTTTAAAAACTATACGGGGGGGGGTGCAAGTAAGCAGTGTCGAAAGGTGATGAAGAAGAAAACATCACATGCAAGTTTCCATGATTTTGTTTCTTCTCTCGTCGAAGGGAAGAGCACCTCACATGCAATGGGTAGTTAGAATCAAAATGTGGATGGAAAGTCTAGACAGTCTTCCCATTTACAATGGCAATGCAGCCTGTACATACGTATTTGAATGAAGATGCAGGGGTTGCTGTTGTCAACCTAATTGATTGTCAATAGGAGGAGCAAAGTGGTACCCCATGTAGAAGATCCAGAACAAAAAATAGAGTCTTTGTCCAATAAGCGCAAAGCATGTGCATGGAGAAGGGGCAGTGCACACAAATGTCATGCGAGAGAGAGAGAGAGAGAGAGAGAGAGAGACTTAACCGAATGCAAAGCAATCATTTCACTACGGATGTAACCTTTTGAATGGCACTTTAGGGATGTATGCCTAGCAATGGTTAGCTGACAAGTATTTGGATGTTTCCAATGGATGCAATAGAAGATATCCCCCTAATGCAATTATTGACATTGATGTGCTCAATGCACTCGGTCACTTAGGTCTCGGGGATGAAGATTAAAAGTATCCACAAACTCTTTACAGACCGGGATTCACAGGAAGAGAAGATATCCCCCCAATGCAATTATTGCTATTGACGTTCTCAATGCATTTAGTCACTTAGGTCTAAGGGATGAGGGTCAAAAGTATTAATAAAATCTTTGCAGGCCTAGATTCACTGCAAGGTAGCTTACATACTCCTACTAAACAAACAGGATGGAGAGTCTCATTGCCAAACTTTTTCTTTCTTAGAGTTTCCTCTATCCATGCAGTTGCCTCCTGGTTTTTCACTCAAGGTCCATGCAGACATCTTGAGGTTTAGCCTAGAGATGGCCTCTCACAGATAGAGATATCCTTTTATGTCATTTTTTGAGATACATGGTATTGATGTCAGTGCAATTGTGATGTATTGCTTTATGTTTGAGACAACACATGATCCTTTGTGGGAGTCTTTCATGGTTGAGAAGGCTTTGTGGCGTCAGAGTTGGGACAGCTTGGATTTGTGTGGAGAGACTTTTGAATATGAGTACTTCATACACATCACACAACATCTTGAGATGCAATAGGAGGTGGTTTAAGATACAACGGGGAGGTTGGCGTAGTCAAACACATTACATTGTTGGCACCTACCCATGGTCTTTATCTTTGAGGATGAGTGGTGTCTTTCCCCCCTTTGAGGTGTGGAGATGTAGAAGACCTGCATCTTAGCATAAGCCTTAGCACTATGGTCTACAAGATGACAGATGGGAGAGAAGAAGTAGAGAATTAGAAAAAGGGACTTGAAGATCTATCCACCCCCACACACACACATGCACACACACACATAGAAAGAGAGAGATGTCATGGGCATGCTTTCTCACACAGACTCCTCTGTGTGTGTGTGTGTGATACACACACGAAATATCTCACACAGAGAAGCACGATGTGCACAGAGAGAGAGAGAGAGAGAGAGAGAGAGAGAGACCCTCTTACCTGATGGTTGCAAGATGACGGCACTGGTGGGCACTACAAAGGGCAACGCGCGACGATGGGACATTAGCGGTTATCCAAAATTAGACGAATTCAATTCAAAGTCACGGCGGCGGTTACTCGCATCATTTTTTTAAATAAATTATTGTTATGGTTTTACCTACGATGCCCATGTGGCACTTTTTGAAGAAACCTCTCCATTATATAAGCTAGAAACATTATGAAAGCAGCTGGCACATTGGTCAACCCCAAGGGCATAACCAAAAACTTGTAGTGTCTGAACCTTGTTCAAAAAGTAGTTTCAGTATCAACAAGCCTAATACATACTTGATGATACCCTAATCGAGAATCTATTTTTATAAAAGATACAAGCATGAGTGAGTTTATCAAATAACTCATCTAGGCATGGTAACATATACTTATTCTTAATAGTAATCACATTTAGGCCACAATATTTTACACATATGCGCATACTACCGTCCTTTTTCTTCACCAACAGAATGGGAGAGGCCCATGGTGAAGAACTAGGTTGAATGAACCCTCTACTGATGTAGTTATCAAGCTCATATTCCACCTCAATAGCCTTAGAGTAATTCATTATGTACGGCAATTTACTAACGAGCTTACTTCTTGCAACCACATCTATGATGTGTTGCACATAACATGTCAGCAGTAACCTCAGTGGTAAATTGATTAGAAACACATCTTTGTATTCCATTAATGGTTCTTTTAATTTACTAGCAACATTTTCTTGTTCTGGTGATAAAGAAGTAGCAAGAGTTGGAAGAGAAGAGAGAGAAGAATGTGGTGTTCAGGAAGCATTACTTATAAAACCATTATCAATGTTTGACAAAAAATGACATAGCGAGTAACACAAAAAGAGTTCTTCTATTTCATAAGCTTCGCTATACAAATAAGTGGTGAGAAAGGCACATCCTTTTCCCACAACAACAATACGTACACACCATTGGGTGTAAACATCAAACTATTATGCTCATAGCTACACTTTAATGAGGGCCCTAACCCATATAACGACTCTCGACTTAGTATCGCATTTACTTGATCCATATTCATGACTTGAAAATCCAAGAATGTATGATACCCTTGAATCTCCAGTAGTACACCCTTTACTTGTATATCCCATACCTCAGCATCATGGTTGTTAATCATGGCTACCTTGTAGCGATGGGAACCACGGGGAAAATTGAGCCGTTTTACTAACTTATTAGTTGATGAAAATCTACAAGGCACCGCCATCTACCAAGATTCTTACCTTGTGACCTTGGATAAACCCATGTATATGCACCACCTTGTGTGTACTAAAAGTCGGCTGCCACATGGAGGCCGTAAGACAAGACTCATGTACCGCTTTGGTGTGTGTTACTTCCACATTGAAAACGAAAGAAGAGGACTCTAAGGGTAGCAAGTGCACCTTGTACACCACTTTCTCTTTACCTTGAGCATCGAATTTTCCCTTGGGACAATACTTATTGCCAAGTCCACTTCCTAAGTAGCTAAAACATAGCTTTTTTCTATTTGCTTTGTCAAACTCTTCACTAGACAGATGGCCCCTAGGCCCCTTGGTCTTTTTGGATGCATTAAATACAGCTACCACAAATTTTCTCTTACTATGACCATGCAATTTTCATGCATTTGCATGTGAAGTGCTAGGCATGTGTGCTATGGAATGCTTTTTCATTTGGATCATCATGGATATGAGCCTTCATTGTAGCTTCCTCAAGCATCTTGGGATCCTATGTTTTAACATGAAAGCCTTAAGCTCTAGTGTTAAACCACGACTGAACCCACACACCTATTGGAAGGCGTCTAAACCATCCAGCTTGAAGATCACACCAACATAGCGTGAAATGTACTCAACCAGTGTCTTACGCTGCCACATAGAGCAATTATATTGGGGCTATTAGAAGCTTGACAGGAATCGGTGCTATCTTGGCTCTGTTGAACCCTCTCTTCTATTCCTTGCAATTAATAATATTCGAGCCACGGGTATAGATGCTTGAGTGCTTATCTTTGAAGGTAAAGAGGAGTAGCAACTAGGGCTTGAAGTGCAAAAGTACAAGTAAAAATTTACACCTAAAATTTGCTAGTATGGTTGATAAGGGAAAAGAGATTGAAATGAATGTTGATAGCTTTGATTTTGCTAATGAAAGAGCAACTAATGATGCCCCTATGCTTGTAAACTATCGTGTTTCTAGGCTTCAACAAGCCTTGGGCAACCCATCCCTCCAAGGTGAAGTGCTACATCAATTGCACACCCATGGTATTCTCCAAACTCCCCACCAAGAAGAGAAAGTACCTAAGAAATCTCCTGGTGAGACTTCCAAAAGAGGACTCTATTCCAACTTGTTTACATGGATCCTTCTTGGCAAGGATTGATATGATTGCCATGTGTCTACTTTGAAGGTAATTTTGACACACATGCACTTGTATTACACCCTTCCACTGCCTACTCTAGCCTTATTTGAAGGTGCAACCATGTGCTCACTTTGTTGATTTAATAATCAAGTTTACTTTGTGTCAATTTTCTCTCTAAGTGTATGCCTTGATTAAGTGTGAAATTAGTTGCTAATCTCCATTATACTTAATTGATGAATGTCTCTTTTCTCTATTCACCATAGCCTTTATTAGTGTTCTAAGGTAACACTTTATCTCAAAGGTACATGTTCACTTGTTGCAAAGTGAGGTGCTTGTGTCCTTGGAGGATAAGACAATAATTGTTGCTATCAAAAATGAGTTTTGGGTAGTGATTGCAAGATCTTGCAAGTTAGTGCTTGTGATTTGTAGCATAGTATTTTCCTAAAATGACTTTCCTTGTAGGTTTCCTTGGCTACAATCATGAAACTTTCACTTGTAATGTGAAGGGCTATGGAGAAAGCATCTTTTGCAGTCCTATACGCTAGTGGGAAGGATTCAAGGAGGTTTTGATGAGCTCATACATTTGTCAAATCCAAGGTTCACCAAGTAGACTCTAGGTTTTATAGGCCATCACATTTGCCTTTGACTTTTTGTTCAATAGTATTACATAGTAACACTTGATTTCATATGTAACTTTGAGCTCAAATTGAGCCAACTTGGTGGAGGAGAGAACTCGGTATCTAATTGTTATAGCTTGCATGTATAGTTTATTTATTGGCAGCACATTCAATTGGGGAATGGCTTTCTCTAGTTGACTTTTGGTAGGAGACTTTTCTAGTCTTTGAGGTCCTTTAATATGCTGTGGATACTCCACCTAATTGTCCTTATTTGCTTAGAGTGTACATGCCTCATCTATCACATAAAATTTAGCACATTCTTGGCTAGATGTAGGCTAGCAAGGCAAGATTATTGGTCATATGGTGTCTAAGAATGGCTATCCATGAACTTGGAGAAAATCAAGGTGATTGTGGAATTGCCTAAACACACAATGGTGGTACAACCCTTTATGGGCCACTGTGGATATCATTGACGATTCATATACATGTATGCCGTAGTTGCAGAACCTCTTTACCAATTGATTACAAATTTTGATTGGATAGAAAAATGTGCAAAAAAAACTTCAACAATTTAAGAAATTCTTGTTTTCTGCTCCAATTTTAAGAGATCCTACCCAGACAAAGACTTTTTGTGTTCCCATTGATGCATCAGCTTATGCTATTGTCTGCATACTAGCTCAACAAGAGATGGTAATATGAATATTCCCATTTGTTGCAATAGTTTGACAATTGAATAGTGCTAAAAAGAACTACACCACTACAGAAAGAGAAGGGTTGGTATGATCTATGCAATAAATAAGTATTGGCACTACTTACTAGCTAAGCAATTCACATTTCTTGTTTATCATCTAGCTTTTCCCTCTTCTCCATAGCTACATCATCTCCTCCTAGATTTGCAACCTCTTTCTCCATAGCTCCAACATTTCCTTCCAAATTTGCAATCTCGTTCTCCGTAGCTCCAACATCTTCTTCTAGATCTACAACCTCTTTCTTCATAGCTCCAACATCTCATTCTAGATCTGCAATCTCCATCTCCATAGCTCCAACATCTCCTTCCTTGATCAAGGTTCTCAAGTCCACTTTCACTCCCTTCCCAAGCTTGCATCTCTCTTTCGAGTTCCATGACCTCTTTCTTGACGTGTATGATCAAATTTTGTACTTTAGCTCCCTATCCCTTTTCAAAACCTTTTCATAGTTGCTGCAACATCTCCTCCTTACTCTGTGTGTGTGTGTGAACTATGCACTATGCAAGTAATTTCTAGTAGGGGTGTACTTGCTCATAGCTACCAAAGGATTACACTGGAGTAGAGATCTACTATACATGGTGCCAATGTAGCGGGATGCAAAGGGTGTATGTAAGGATTATCAAGGGTCACAAATTTTCAATGCTGGCAAAGGATCCTCAAGTAAATGCTAGTTCCTGCAAAGCTTCTATGGTTAGTGTATTTTTCCCATGAATGACTTATTGGAGCTTATTTTTCTTTAGAATTAGAACGATTCTTTATTAATCATCTCTTGTTTTCACAGATTCTCCTATATTCAACAACATTGGAAATTGGTACTAGTGCCTCCAAAATATTTTTTTTGTAAGCTGCTAGTCACTGGCTTGGAAAACTTGAGTCTAATGCAGTTCATCAATGCTGGCCACGATATGGATTGGTCTAAATTCAACAATGTTCAAAAGCAACTTGCAAATAATAGGAAACATCTCACATTAGATAATTAATGTTCTTAGGCAATATTCAAAATACTTGCTCCTGGAAGAGATAAAGTGTTGAATGTTTATATTGCAATCGAATTTAGCTATGAATTTAAGAGACTCACATTGTATTTAGCTTTTGATATTGTACATATATGTGTCCATGTTTGGTTTGTAGAAGGTGTATCGCAAAAGTTAATAATGTGGAATTTCATGCCTGCAATATTTGAATACTCAAGCTCTATTAATCAGTCACTTAGTGGCTCAATTGTAGACCAAGAACCAACCAAGCCAAGATGAACATTCAAGTGTGGAACCAAATCTCAACAACTAAGAATCAGTTGAAAGTGTCTGTTAAACTTACAAGTGCAAAGAAAGGTGCCACAAATGGAAGGCAAGACGAAGGGGTTAAAAGGTGGAGCAACAGAGTGGTAGAGAGAGAGAGAGAGAGAGAGAGAGAGAGAGAGAGACTTTCTCTGTTTACTATGTACAAAACACTTAAGTACACAACTCATATGCTAAGTCAGTGGTCTCATGTAACTGATTAATGCAATACAATCTTTACTATCTTACAATGTCATTTCTTTACTTGCACTGAACTTTGTCATTATTTTGAAGTTACTTTATGTTGTCATTCAAATAGTGGTTAATTGTGTGCACTTGACTTGAAATACTATATTTTCCCTCATTTTCTAGGCCTTAGAAAAATTTGTGTCGAGAATCAAGTTTGCCAAGAACTCTTGTAGTTGACACGCTCTTGTACATAATTGGATATCAATAGTGGATGGTGAAAGGATGGTCACAAGGCACCATAAAACAAAAGAAAGCTTATTATTTGTATTTCTAAATAAAGTACATCTAAATATGAAATGTGAACATGAAGCATATAGTTGCTAATAGTACAATCAGCCTTTATAGAAATTAGGAAGAGAATGGGGTATAGGAGGGCCTCTTTATTTGGAAGTTTAAGTAAGTACTTAATGAATCTTTGACCAAATGCTAGAATGGTGGGGTGTGTTAACACTAGTCTTAGGATGCATTTGAAAGTTCCTTGTGTTGTTAGTGGTAGACTTTAGAACATGGACAAAAGTGCATTGGATAAGGTTAGTGGCTTAGGCCATGTAGCTTATGGTAGATTTTGGTAATTTAAACATAACTTGTGTATAATATATGAAAATTCCATGGGCCAAGCTAGTGCTCGACTTTATGACATGTGCACAAAAGTTCTTGGATCAAGTTTGTGGCTTAGACCACACAGGTCATGGCAGATTTTGGTAATTTGACCATAACTTTTGTGGACAATATGAAATATTCATGGAAGTATAGTTTTGATATGTTAAAAAATGATAAGAGTCATATTTGATTTTAAAAGACCCAAAGAAAGGATTTTTAAAAAAAGAAGAAGTTTATGCAATAAGTTACAATTTATTGTTGAATTCAAATGAGCAGTGAATTCTAGCAATTTTTATTGAGATATCATAGAAGCTTCACAACTCTACTACATGCCTAAAAATGATATTTTCAAAAAGTTAGAGCCAATTTAAGATATATCCAACCTACATTTATGACTTAGTGAATATGCTTACGATCGATTTGACAAATTATTCCCTTAAAGATGGACATGGAAATGTGTTAAGCATGGAGCTTGATTTACCCTTGTAATGCTTATTTTAGAAAAGCACATTTATAAGACCCCCATAATGAGGAGAAGCCATTGTACATGAGAAAAATCACTGGACAAAAAACTAAAATCACTTCCATCCACTCACTTTGCTTGAAACCCATGATCTTCCCCTTCCAATGATGTGTTTAAGAAGCCACATGTTTGCTTGACACCTTGTGTAAACTGCTTGAACTTGGCTGCATTTTCACCCACATAAATCATTTGTAGTCATGATAGCAAGCAAAGAACCTCTATCGTCTTGCACATTGCTACAACTTATTTGTAAGGGTGCAAGCCATACTGGTCAGGTGTCAGGCGCCGCCCATCTAACTTTGACCTTATTCTAAAATACATAAACATAATAAGGTGCAATGGTGTATTATCCACTATAGCTCCACCTTTAATGAGTGTACAGTCTCTTGCACTTGCACTCTTGCACTCACACTCATGATTCATTCGCTCGCCTCACAAGTGGTATCAGAGCACGACGTCTCTCTCGGGTCCGATGGTGACGTGTGCATGAGCTCTCAACCTGAGCTAAGGCTCAAGCTTTACAACATGTGATTTTATAGAGATCTTTGAGGAGCTCGACAG
This sequence comes from Adiantum capillus-veneris, assembly GCF_014529385.1. Lineage (NCBI taxonomy): Eukaryota > Viridiplantae > Streptophyta > Polypodiopsida > Polypodiales > Pteridaceae > Adiantum > Adiantum capillus-veneris. The sequence goes on from NC_140957.1 coordinate 110,202,928, forward strand.
TTTGTAAGAAAGGAGTTTTTTGGAGCTCTGTTGAAGTGAGTGCTACAACATTGTGAACCTTGGAGCTTCTAAAGATTGTGTAGCACTATTGCAACACAAGCAATCAAAAGCGTGGATTTGCAAAGGATAGTGCTACAGAGTATAGGAACCTCATTGGCCATTTTTTGAAGCTCTACAAAAGCCATGCTTTGATGGAAGCAAATACAGTAGTGTTTTCTAAATTTCCTCATGCTAGAGGTATTTTGAGGGATAGCGCAACAGAAACAGAAAAGCGAGCTAATGTTTTGGACTCTCAGCATAGCATTAATTTTTCTAACGTTGGAGTAACTCTACATCATAACACAATAAGAAAAAAGCGACATCGTTGACCAATTGCTGCAACACTACACACACACACACACACACACACACACACACACACAGAGAAACCAGACATTACCACACACATTGTGTGTGTGGGATTCTCCAACATTGGCATCCCGTCTCAGAATCTGGACTTTGGACTCTCCGACATCGAGTCCTACTTCTCTAGCTCCAACATCGACACACAGAGAGTGTGTGCACACATCCGGCTTTGACACAGGTACTGTCAATTTTTGGCATCGACTCTCTTTGACATCTTTGGCATCATTCTCTTCAATTTTGACATCTCTCACATCGGTTTTTATGGCATAGACATCATTCTCAGACAGACAGAGATTCGATGTATGTCTTTTGTGGTTTCTTGATGCATATACCTGTGGATCTCACCCAAGTCCATGATTTCCACCGTAAGCCATACTTTTTCTCAATAAGTAAGACATGAACAACATCTACTCTCTCTGCTAGCGGTTTCTTAAGAGACGTGATTTCTTGAGCACACTACTTGGAGGCGTAGATTCAACATCAACATTACAGGTGGTGTTAGCGTTGGAGATCCAACCGTAGATCACTTTTCGGTCAAAGCGTAGCATTCTACATCGACATTACAAGTGGAGTTTTACAAGTATACAAGTTTTTGAAGACTCATAGGTACAGTGCCTTTCAAACATTTTTGGCAATCACTTAGGTGGCAGTTTCTCTACGGATGGTTATGTGTTGATAGATGCATACTTTTCTTTTAGCACACATGCTGCCATTGAGCTCTTTTGAGAGTGGATATCCTTGCAAGGACTTGTAAACTGCATGCAATACTTCTTGGGGCCTGTTTGTGCATGATTTCTCATGTATGTTGAGTTGTGGTTATTGCCTTTTGTACAACAGTTTTCCCGGCCATTTTTTAGATTTGGACCGAAAGAGCCCTTTTTGAGACTGTGGCTAGTCTTGAATTTGCTTAGCCTTTGGAGGGTTGTTTGCATGAGGTTTTTTTTGTTGGGTTGTTGTTGAATATTGAGACACTTTCGATGATACAAGTTGTTGTAGTATCCCTTTTTGCTATCCTCATCATAGGCTATGTATCTGCACAAACACTTTTTCTTTTGATGCTGAGTTGGCAATCACATGACAGTTTGTTACGTTAGTCTTATGTCTAGTGGTTTCTTTTGTCTCAGTTTATGTGTTGATTGTTTTCCATAGATGACTCTACTCGGAAGGTGTGGGTCTACCTCTTGAAGGGGAAAAATAGAGTGTCTGCTACATTCCAAAAAGTCTTAGCCATGTTTGAGAACCAATCTGGTAGAAAGCTCAAAGATTTTTGACCTGACAATGGTGGAGAGTATGTCTCCATAGAGATCAAGAATTTTTGTAGCAAACAAGAGATTCAGCGACTGTTTACTACATCATACACACCTGCTCAAAATGGCATTGCTAAGCGTATGAATCACATGATTCAAGAAAGAGTCACAACCATGTTATCTATGGTGAGTTTACCTCCTAAGTTTTTGGGAAGGGCTGTTATGACAGATGTACACATCATCAATAGATTGCCTAGAACACCGTTGAATTTCAAGATTCTGCAAGAGATGTGGATTGGCAAGAAGCCAACTTATGACATATTACGTTTGTTTGGGTGTGAAGCATTCTCACACATTCCCAGAGAACTTCGCAAGAAGCTAGATCCCAAGTCAAGTGCATCTTCATTGGTTATGGTGCAAATGGAGAGATGGGGTATCATCTTTGGCACCCGAAATCTAGAAAGGTTATTTGCAGGTCACAAGTGATATTTAATGAGTCTAAAATGCATAGACAGCCTATTAAAGAGGCCAAATATCAAAAATTCAGATTTGAGGATGCAGCCTTCACAAATTTGGGAAAATCAACTCAGGCTATTGGTGATGTTCCTACAACTAGTAGTGCTCTAAAGAGAGCAAAATTTAACAGCTAGGCAATGAGGATATCTACGCCTGTATCTCGTGCCCCTGAGCGGTTTCAGCCAGGATTAGACTATGTGTTAGTCACTGAATGCAATGAGACCATTTGTTACAAAGAAGCTATTCAGATGGAAGATAGCATGAAGTGGGAGCAAGCTATGCAATCCGAGTATAACTCGATTTTAGCCAATGGAACTTGGGAATTGACAGAGTTACCAGAGGGTAAACAAGCATTTCCTTGCAAATGAGTGTATAAGAAGAAGTACACAAGAGAAGATCCCGAGCCTAAATATAACGCTAGATTGGTTGCTAAAGGCTTCAAGCAAAAGAAAGACATAGATTTCGATGAGATTTTTTCTCTAGTAGTCAAGATGACTACACTACGTCCTATGCTTGGTTTAGTAGCCATTGAGGACATGGAGTTGGTACAAATGGATGTGGACGGTGTTTCTTCACGGGGATCTTGTTGAAGATGTCTACATTAAGCAGCCATAAGGTTTTGAGATGAAGCCTAAGAAGCCAACAAGGGCAGACTTGGTGTGTAGACTCAAGAAAGCTTTGTATGGTCTAAAGCAAGGTTCAAGGCAATGGTACATCAAGTTTGATAAGTACATTCAATCCCAAGGTTATGTACGAAGCCAAGAGGATCACTCCTTGTACACAAGGAGGTTGAACGATGGTTCCCTCATCATTCTCATCTTGTACGTGGATGACATGCTTATAGTCCGGAAGTCTAAAGATGAGATTGCACTTCTCAAGAATGCCTTAAGCAAGCAGTTTTCCATGAAAGATTTGAGTGATGCACATCATTTTCTTGGTATATGTATCAAGAGAGATCCTAAGTGTGGAATAGTTGAACTATCACAGGAAGAGTATATTCACAAGGTCTTACAACTTTTTAACATGCAAGGGGGGAAAGCATTGAGTACCCTTATGACTGCATATGTAAAACTTACCAAGAATGTTTGCCCCAAATCGGATGCTAAAAAGGTAGAGATGGAAAAGGTGCCATATCCTTTGGCAGTTGGTAGTCTCATGTTTGCCATGGTTAGCACTAGCTATTGCATTTGCAGTGGGAGTGGTTAGCAGGTATATGGCAAATCCAAGCAGAAAGCATTGGAAAGTAGTGAAGCATATCTTGAGATACATAAGGGGTTTGGCCAGCAAGTACTTATGCTTTGGGGAACAGTGATGCATCCATAGTTGGATACACTGATTCAAACTATGCGGGTTGTGAGGACACTAGGAGATCCACATCTGGCTACATTTTCTTATTTGTTGGAGTGGCAGTCTATTGGAGATCATGTTTCCAAAATTGCACTTCGCCTTCCACCATTGAGGCTGAGTATGTTGCAATTTCTAGTGCTAGCAAGGAAGTTGTATGGTTATCTCATTTAGTGGGAGACCTCGGTATACACCAACTCCAGCGTTACATTGTGACAGTCAGAGTGCAATTGCGTTCGCAAAGAGACCCGCGTTTCATTCCAAGTCAAAACACGTCAAGGTCAGGTATCATGTGATATGGGATATTTTGGCTAGCAAACGCATTGAGTTAGCCAAAGTTCACAGTGCCAACAGATGCTCTTACAAAGAGCTTAGCCGCATAGCGGTTAGCCCATTGCATTGAGATGATGGGCACAGGGTGAAGCCCCGTGATGCTTCACATTTGTACACGTTTGTACTAACATAGGCCACTTGGGCCACTATGGCCTTCGAGTGGGTGATTGTAAGAGTGCGGGCCATACTGGATGGGTGCCGAGTGTCACCCATCTAACTTTAACCTTATTCTTAAATACATAAACATAATAAGGGGTAGCGGTGTATTATCCATTATAGATCCACCCATAGTGAGCGTACACTTCTTGCACTTGCACTCGCGACACATCCGCTCGCCTCACATTATTGAGCCAATAAGTCTTCCACATTGACGAGTACCTAAAGAAGCCATGAAAGCACTGCAAAACACATTGTGACAATAATGAAGATTAGTTCATATACACAGTTTTTATTAGTGCGGCATAACGAGAATTGCTTAGATGTATACAAAGACAGACAATGGCACTCCTACAAATTTCTACATGCAAGATGGAAACAAAAACCTGTATGGTGAGCGAGCATTGAAAATAGGAATGAAGCTCATTGTTTTTACAAACACATATGCTAAAGAATCTTAACACTAGAATGGTAACAGGACACTTTTATGTCCTTGGACACTTTTGTGTCCTGTTAAGTGACCATTTTGCTTGAATTATTTAAAGAGTATGAAAATGAATTACTAGGTGCTATATATCCACAAAGTTGCCTTATGAGCTGAAAAAAACTGAGCATTTTTTTTGGAGTATCGATCTCACCATTAACCTTAGTCTTGCACAACATTTTTGAACCTAAACTGTGTGAAAAAACGGGTCCTGTTTTTGGCTTTTTTTCAAATTTTGGCAATTATACCACTCTAAACTTCATGTTTGTGAGGTTTATATGGCTACAAATTAGGCCTTCATAGTTCTCAACATGTTTTGATGCTTGTAGGGAGATCTAAGTGTTAAAATTGAAAGTTATGACCAATTTACAAGAATTGCATAATCCTGTTTTTTGGCCAAAATTAGCACTTTTATGATTTTTTTGGTGGCTTCCTTGATATCCCAATTCAATTTTGATTGTGTAAGTGTAATGTATAACATAAAGCTAATCTTCCTTGAGTTTTGGGGGACCTAATATGCTATATAGCATAGTATATGATGATGGTTGAGTTTTTTTATTGTTGAAGAATACGATACATTTTAGAGTAGCAAGTATAACTTTCTCAATATTGCTAGTTTCTTAGGCCGATTGTGTGTATTTTGTAGGTAGTAACCATATCTAATCATAGACTACAAACTTGGCTAGATATTGAGTAGTTTCTATGGGTTTCTAGAGGTCATAATGCTAAACCCAGTTTTTTCATGTTTGCTGTATTTAGCACTTTATCATTGCCCCCAAGGTTCCAATTGTAAGAGATCCATTATCCTTTTGACATGCTCCATGGCTCCTTTTGAATACAAAGGCCCAAAGGGAACTAAGAAAACATGTATATAGTATCTGTATTGAGCGTGACTATAGAAACTTTGATGATAGGTACGCAGAATGGCAAAAATGCAACTTTTTTGTACCCATTCTTTTTGCCCAAAAACAAATTAGTGAGGTAAAAGCAACCATATGTTCTAGTCACCAACCCATTAAAGTTAACGGGGCATTTTATCTCATGTCCTACAAAAATCCCCAATCTTATTTATATGCAATCAACCATAAGAAATTGCTGTTTTGGGCAAAATGCACTGGTCCATCACCAAGGGATGAGAAAAATTACAATTTTCTCATTTTTTCCCTATGTACTAGTTATTGAACTATAAGCTCATGAAAGGATTTTTCAAAATGAGTGGATCTACTATGGTTTTGGAATTTTTTCCCAAAACCCTGAAAGGACACTTTTATGTCCTGTTAGGTTACCATTCTAGTGTTAATAATCTTACCCAACAATGCTCCTATGCCAAAACTCCAAAATGATGTGGATGTTGACTTGCTTTTAGGTCACTTGTTACCTGTGCGTTCCATCTTGCTTGATGACAAGTGTAGCAAAAAAAGTCTTCACATTAATTTTTCCATTATTCTTGTTGTGACTATGTGGAGCCTTATTCTATGACTTTAAGAAAGAAAAAGTGTTAAAAATAGGGTTATAGGGAAACGCACACAAGAGAAGATGAAGGAAGCTCAAGGCACACAACAGAGAGTGTATTTCTTAGTTTGCAATGGAAAGATAAGATATCCCTAGAGTGATGGGTGTATATACAATGCATGGGGGACTCGCAATTGCCAATGCACTCTAATTGTCAGTGTAGATAGTGTTGACAGTGTCATGTCCAACACCCATATCAGCCATAAGGCATCTAAGCCATACACACTCGATCGCAGCTGTGAAGACTGCCTTGTACTTAGCCCTCACAACAATTGGAAGTGGCCTTATTAGGTTACTTCTTACTCAACCATGATATGCATGAACTTTCGAGCATGAAACAAAAACCACTTGTGGACACTCGCGTGTCAAAACAACTAGCCCAATCTAAGTCCGAAAAAGCATGTAAAATCTGGCAGCAATGATCCTTCCTTGGGATAAAACAAACCAAGATGTAAAGTGCCACTCAAGTAAAGAAAAATCCTCTTGAAAGTTTGCCAATGCTTAGACCCTGGGCTATGCATAAATCTACTGACCTGTGAGATTGCAAACTAAATATCCGGCCTCGTGTTGCACTGTGAGATTGCAAACTAAATATCTGGCCTCATGTTCCATACATAAATAAGGCATCCAATAGCAATTTGGTAAAGAGTGACATCAACATGATCACCAACATCATAAAGACTCAATTTCAAACCTGTTTCCATGCGAGTGGCAATGGGGTGGCATTGTAGGCTTGCAATCCTCAAGTCCAAACTTACATAGCAATGTCTCTATGTAGCTTGTCTAACACAAGGCAATATCACCATCACACTTACCCAAGTAATGATGCAACAACCCCAAATCTTTCATCTTGAAAGTAGAATCAACCTTAAATTCAACAGTATCTCCCTCATTTGGTTCAGTGATCAGCAAATCATCCACATTGAGAACAACAATGAGAAGTACATCACCCTCATGCATTACATACAATGTGCTTTCTATTGGATTGTTACAAAAGCCTCATTTGACCAAATGAGTATCAACTTTCTCATACCAAGCACGAGGAGATTGCTTCAACCCATATAAAGCTTTCTTACATTTCCACACTTTATCCCCTTCACGTATGTACTTAATAGAAGGCTTTCTATCATGCCATGCTTCATAAGGAGTTATAGACTACAAAGATTTTGTAGGACACCTGTTTAGTACATAAATGGCACACATGATAGCCTCAAGCCAAAAAAAATGTGGCAAAGCTTGACTTTTGACCATACATCGTGCCATTTTCATAAGAAACCTACTTTTTCTCTTAGTAACACCATTTTGTTGAGGTGTATACGGCACTGTACATTGGTCTTTTATCTCACAAGTAGCCAAAAATGTAACAGAATTGGACTTGTAACATGGAAAGTAGCGGAATTAAAATAACTATAATGATCATTTTTAAGAAAATTCTTCAAGAGCATAAAGAGAAGACTTAATGATAGATAGCAACATATTCATTATACCTAATTAGTTTGGCATGAACAATACTTTGAAAGAGAGAGAATTAGAGAAGTTGACAACAGTTGAGGACTGGATTTACTTAGAGCCAGTCCACCGTCCAAAAGACTTTTGTATTATAGATTCTCCCATAATGAGAGACTTGGTACAATACAAGCTTTGTGTTCCTTAAGACCTAATCGATGCAATGAATATGAAAAGCTTCATGCATCAAAACTATGTCCTAAATTAACTTAATGAAACCATTAGCTTGTCCTTGCCTCAGTCCCAAGACCTCAAACACCTTCAAAGGTGGAGAGAGCTAGCAGGGAATGAGGGTAGGGAAGAGGAAGAAGAAGTAACATACGGGAAAGAAGTACCTTCCTCACCATAGATTACTCTTGTAGCTTAACTTAGCATAGTAATATAGATGGTAGAGAAGATGAGCATGCCATTAAAGCTTGGCTATTGGTTGGATTTGCATTCCATAGCCAAGAGTTGTTGGTGTAAGCTCTCAACTTCTCAAGCTTGGAGAAGGAGATGGAGTTCTTTGCTTCAAACCATCAAAGTGTGTGTGTGTGTGTGTGTGTGTGTGTGTGTGTGTGTGTGTGTGTGTGTGTGTGTGAGAGAGAGAGAGAGAGAGAGAGAGAGAGAGAGAATGAGGATAAGGATGCCCAAATCATCCCCCCTCTCATGCTTAGTCTCTCTCTCTCTCTCTCTCTCTCTCTCTCTCATTATTTAATTATATCATTTGAACAAGTGTCCTCTTTTTTCTCTTTGAGAGAAAGAGCTTAATTATTTATTTAAATTCATCTAAATTCTCATTGGACCCCTTTACAACCTATCCAATAGGATTCAAGCACATCATGAGGGCAAAATAGGGAGGATCTTGACATGTGTCTTTAATGCTTCTTAAGAGATCATGTTTGAATTGAACACTTCAAGCACCTTAGTCATTTAAGCATGACAAACACCTCAAGCTTGGACAAGGCTCCTACAAACACCTTAAGCACCTTAGTCAGCAAGCACAACAAGCACCTCAAGTTTGGGTGGGGTTCCCACCTCAAGGTCAGTCCCAGCTTGCTTAAGGTACTAGGTCTAAGGACTTTTAACACTAACCTTTGGAGGTCTTTAATGAAGCTAACCCTAAGGTCTTCTAAGCTCCATTATATGCACATGTCTATATTCTACCTCTTTTTCCCATTCATCTCCCCCATATTAAATGATCGGTTCAATATGAGAAAGTATTTTTGGAATAGGCAGATATTAAATTTTATGACATACCTCTCTCCTGAAACCATAGTCATCCTCGACTATCAAGTAGAAGAGATAAATTCTTAGTTGGCAGATTAGCTTACCATGTAACATTTAATGGCCTAGTAACTTGTGTGTAGCGGAAAATAGCATGAACATAGTGAGCATTTCATTAGAATAGATTCCTAATGATAAAAACAAGAGTGCTTGGGTGGAGAGAGAAACAAGAAGTATAACACCTAGTTAGATAGCATGAACAATACTTCAAAAGAGAGAGAAATTAAGCAATTGACAACAGTTGAGGACCGGATTTGCATGAAGTCGGTCCCCCCTCCAAAAGGCTTTGTATTATGCTTTCTCCCATCAAGAGAGACATTTTACAATACAATTCTTTGTGTTCCTTCAATACTAGCTAGTGAAATGAAGATGGAAACTTCATGCACTAAGCAAAACACTTATCAAACACAACATCGATTCCCTCACGGTCTCAGACCCAAGACCTCACACACCTTCGAAGATGGTGAGAGCTAGCGTGGTATGAGAGTAGATTGAGAGGAAGAAGGAGTATTCTTACGAGAAAGATGTACATCTCCTCACATAATCACTCATATTAGCATAGCTTAGCTTAGTAATTAGCATGGTAGAGTAGATGAGCATGAATTGAGGCTTGGCTCTTGGTTGGATTTGCATCACAAAGCCAAGAGTTGTTGGTGTAGGCATCCCTTCTCACAAGCTTGGAGTAGGTGGTAATGTTGGAATTAGGGTTGCAGAGAAACACACACAGCTTGGAGAAGACGAAGGAAGCTCAAGGCACACAACAGAGAGTGTATTACTTAGTGTGCAATGGAAAGCTAGATAGCCCTAGAGTGATGGGCATATATACAATGCACGTGGGAAAAAATGCCCTGGCGGTCCTAGTGTGTTCACACACATCACTATCACATGTATATGGTAACAAATCCCCCCTGGAGTGATGCGGTGAACGAGAGCTGGCACATGAGTAAAGGGAAGTGCCATGCCCGAAGGACATGATCAGTCCACAAAAGGGAGTAAGCCCAAAGCTTTGCGGAAAGCTTCAAGCTTCTCACGAGACAATGCCTTTGTGAAAAGATCTGCAAGGTTGTCATGTGTTTGCACATAAGCCAAGCTGATCTCTCCTGCTGAGAGCCTCTCCCTGACATAGTGGTAATGCACCTCAATGTGCTTTGTGCGAGCATGAAAAACTGGGTTCCTTGCAATTGCCAATGCGCTCTGACTGTCAGTGTAGATAGTGTTGGCAGTGTCCTGTCCAACACCCAAATTAGCCATAAGGTGTCTGAGCCATACACACTCAACCGTAGCTGTGAAGACTGCCCTGTACTCAGCCTCACAACTCGAAGTGGCCACAGTAGGTTGCATCTTGCTCAACCATGATATACATGAACTGCCAAGCATGAAACAAAACCACTTGTGGACACTCGCGTGTCAAAACAACCAGCCCAATCTGAGTCTGAAAAAGCATGTAAGTCTGGCGGCAATGATCCCCCCTTGGGATAAAACAAGCCAAGATGTAAAGTGCCACTAAGGTAGCGGAAAATCCTCTTGATAGCCTGCCAATGCTTAGACACTGGGCTATGCATAAATCTGTTGACCTGTGAGACAACAAACTTAATATCCGGCCTCGTGTTGCATACATAAATGAGGCAGCCAACAGCAGTTTGATAAAGAGTGACATCAACATGATCGCCAGCATCATGTAGAATCAACTTCAAACCTGTTTCCATGGGAGTGGCAATAGGTTTGCAATCCTCAAGTCCAAACTTACATAGCAATGTCTCTATGTAACTTTTCTGACACAAGGCAATACCACCATCACACTGCTTAAACTCTATACCCAAGTAATGATGCAACAGCCCCAAATCTTTCATCTTGAAAGTAGCATTCAAATCAGCCTTAAATTCAGCAATATGTCTCTCATTTGGTCCAGTGATCAACAAATCATCAACATAAAGAACCACAATGAGAAGTACATCACCCTCACGCTTTACATACAATGTGCTTTCTGTTGGACTGTTACGAAAGACTCGTTTAACCAAATGAGTGTCAGCTTTCTCATACCAAGTACGAGGAGATTGCTTCAACCCATACAAAGCCTTCTTACATCTGCACACTTTGTCCTCTTGTCCTTTTATGACAAAACCGCGAGGCTGCGTTACATAAACTTCCTCAAATATGTCACCATTCAAGAAAGGAGTAACAATGTCTGATTGATGTACATCCCAACCAAAATGAGCTGCCAATGCACATAGAAAACACACAGTAGTCATACGACAAGTGGGAGCAAAAGTCTCTTCATAATCTATGCCTTTTTGCTATGCATAACCCTTTGCAACAAGTCGAGCCTTATGGCGATCAATCTCACCATCCGGCTCGCGTTTCAACTTGTAAACCCACTTCGTACCAATGACCTTTTTTCCAGGAGGCAAATCACATAAAGTCCATGTGTCATTTTCTATAAGTGCATCATATTCTGATTGCATGGCAGCCATCCAATTTTTTGAATTCTTTGCTTCATCAAAAGACAGAGGCTCCTCAACATCATGTAAGCTAGACACAGCCAAAGCATAACAATCTGATACATAAGATGCATGGCAAGAGCCTGAACGAGTACGACTAGACAAAGGTGCATCCAATTTACTGTCACACAAAGTGTGCACAAGCCATTTTGGCATACCTCTAGCCTGCTCATTTTGAGCCCTTTCCTCATCAATTACATCATGTACATCTGCATCAGTAATAGGCTGATCTAGAACATTTTCAGAAACCCCCATAGGCTGTACATTTGCCTCATTGGAACTTACATTCGTATTTCCACCACTGAAAAGAGGCAACAAAGTGTCATAAATGTCCTGTGAGCTTACATTACTGTCTCTAGTACTAAACAGCAAGGGCTGAACAGAAACTTCCACAAACACTACATCCCGTGAAACCAGAATACGTTTTGTTTGCGGATGATACAACTTGTAACCTTTGCTTTCAGCACTATAACCAACAAAAATACATTTGACAGCCTTATCATCCAATTTTCTGCGCTGCACTTGTGGCACCAAAGCATATGCCAAACAGCCAAAAACATGCATGTGCTCAATAGAAGGCTTTCTATCATGCCATGCTTCATATGGAGTAATAGACTGCAAAGCTTTTGTAGGACACCTATTAAGTACATAAGTGGCACACATGATGGCCTCAAGCCAAAAAGAATGCGGCAAAGCTTGACTTTTGACCATACATCGTGCCATTTCCGCCAGTGACCTATTTTTCCTCTCAGCAACACCATTTTGCTGAGGTGTATAAGGTACTGTACATTGGTGTTTTATCCCACAACTAGCCAGAAATGCATTAAATTCATGAGACATATACTCTCCCCCTCGATCGGAACAGAGGGTGCCCATAGTACATTTTCAGCCATAGCCAGAAATTGTTTGAAGCACATAAAAACTTCGGACTTCGCTTTAAGCGGAAATACCCATGCATGCCTGGAGTAATCATCAATGAAAGTCATGAAGTACAGGTCATTGCCCGAGGACGGAGTTTACATGGGCCCACAAACATCACTATGCACAAGCTGCAACCTGCATGTGGCCCTAACTGAACCATCCTTTGGAAACTTAGAACACTGCATTTTACCCAGAATACAGCCTTCACAAACATGTTTGACAGGTGCTTCAAGAGGCGGCAAAGAAGCAACCATATCAGATTTCTGCAAACGCAGCAAACTGGCAAAATTCAGATGACCAAAACGTGCATGCCAAAGTTTTGCATCTGAAATAACCCTTGAATCTGCAACAGCATTTGCAAAATTTTGTCCACACTTGTCACACAAAGTGAGCTTATACAGCCCACGGCACAAAAGCCCAGATGCAACAATTTCATCACCAAAACTGAGATCATGAACTGTACATCTATCATCCACAAATTTGACTACAAGTCCAAGTCTAGCAAGTGCGGATACAGACAAGAGATTCTTCTTGATCCCAGGTACATAAAGTGCATCAACAAGTGTGAAGGAACTGTCATTAACAGCAGTGAGCACAATCTTTCCAACTCCCTGAACTGGATAAGAGGCGTCGTTGGCACAAGTGACTGAATTCCCATGAGGGACAGACTCGAGAGAGGTAAACAATTCACGATGTGAGGTAATGTGCTTTGTAGCACCACTGTCGAAATACCGCACATGTGAATCTGCAGCAACTGACAAGCATGCATCATGGAAAGCAGGATTGTAAGTGCACTCTGCGCTAAAAGCCCATTCTGCATCAACATCAGCAACACAGTCTCCTTTCACAGAAGACTCAACAATGGATGCATTTGTAGTGGAACCAGCATTTACAGTGGAACCACCCTCTTTCTTCTGAGCCTCCTTGGCCTTCAACTTAGGACACGACTTGATCAAGTGATCATTGGCTTTACAATAATGGCAACGCATCTTCTTTTTTCCCTTATCACCAGAATTGCCAGACGAATTGCTGCCAGCAGAAGCATTAGGAACATAATTTTTGCCACTCGCAGGAGAACCATAAGAAGTGGCTGCATTGCTATTACCACCCTTTCTTTGAGAAGCAATAAAAGCCTGTTCAACTGCACGCTGTCTAGTCTTGTTTTTTTTGGAAAGTGACTCTTGCAACAACAATGTGCATAATGCATCAAACTTGACAACTTCTGGATTTCCTTGGGTCATAAGTCTCCAAGTACTAGCAAAAGTCTGGTAAGGCATCAAGAACAGTCTGCACAAGGGAGCTGTCTGAAATAACTTCACCTGCAGAAATAAGTTTCTCATTGATAGCCTTGACACTAGCAAGGAAAGTGTCCATATCATCTTCCTCATGCATAATCTTCGACTCCAGCTCTTTACGCAGCAAAGCAATTTTAGCCTCATTGCGGCTTGCATAAAGACCTGCTAGAATATCCCAAGCCTGTTTTGCAGATTTTGCTGAATGGATGTGAGGAACAATGGTGCGCTTCACAGACAACGCAATCAATGCATGAGCCTGCGCATCCTTAACATCCCAACGAGCTTGTTCTACCGTAGGCAAAACAACTCTAACAGTTGCAATCCTTGCAGCAAGACCTGCAACATCCTCAGAACCAGGACGTACATCAATGCCCTGCACAATGTTCCTGACACCCTTTGGCACAAGAACATGTTGCATCATATAAGCCCACATAGGGTAGTTGTCCCCATCCAACCTATCCTCACCAGCAAACATCTTGAACACATCTGTGTTGTTGTTGTCAGCCATGGTAAATGTTGCACCTGATGTGAAAACTGCCCAAAAATAGGAGAAACGGAGCGGGAACAACCTGTGCTATGTAGCACAAACCGTAGAAGACTATAAGGCACCTGTTATGCAGAAAACAACACTGACATAAATTCTGCACAAAATGACGAAATAGCCTGTGCAGTACTGCCTGTAGTGGAAACGGAGGCTGAAATGAGCCCAAATCAAAATTCTGAGCAGACCAAGCTCTACGAGCTTGCCCAAAATATTTGTCGACCTACGAACGCTCGCCAAAGCTCACTGAAATTGGAGAAAATGAGCAGGCGTGTGCTAGAGTAGCTGGCGACTAAGCACAGGAGGACGTGACCTGCTCTGATACCAATTGTTGGAATTAGGGTTGCAGAGAAACACACACAGCTTGGAGAAGACGAAGGAAGCTCAAGGCACACAACAAAGAGTGTATTACTTAGTGTGCAATGGAAAGATAGATATCCCTAGAGTGATGGGCGTATATACAATGCACGGGGAAAAAAACCTCCTAAAGAGGGAAAAAATGCCCCGGCGGTCCTAGTGTGTTCACACACATCACTACCACATGTATATGATAACAGGTAAGCTTTCCATTAAAGCTTGAGAAGGAGAGAGAGTCTTCTTTGCTTCACACATGAGATTATGTGAGTGTGTGTGTGATAATGCCTTGCAAAAATCAGCCCCTCTCTCTCTTGGTCGACCCCCCTTGCTAAATGCTCATGCTACAGCCCTATTGGACCTCCCCAGGCCTAGCCAATGGAAATTAAGCAGCATAAGTGATAGCCTTCTGACATGTGTCCCCCTTTCCCTTTTTGTGAGAGCTTTAGGTAGTTAATAAATGCAACTAAACTCTCATTGGACCCCTTTGCCTCCTGGCCAATAGGAATCAGGCAAGCCATTGGGCTGTTGAATGCTCATTGGTCCCCTTGGGAGACTGTCCAATAGTCTTCTAGAGAGCTTAATCTTATTGGTTCTTTTATTAAGTGTTTTTAAATTAATTAAACTAGATTTACTCTAGCCTAATTCTCATTGGTACACCTTGTGGGCATCTGGCCTAGGGAGCTGACATGTGTCCCTCTTTCCCCTTGTGTACTTCTTATTCCTTCTTTTATTAAGTGTGTGTGGGTGTTTCTCTCTCATCCCCTACTTCTTGGGCTCGCCCCCTCCTATGTAGGGTTTGACAAAGACTTTTAGGGACACACTCAAAGCATCCAATTCCCCTAATGTTTGACCTTTGGACACAACCTTTGAATTTTGGAACCTTAACATTTTGGAAGTCTTAATGGGTTGAATCTTAGGGTCTTTTGAGCCCATTGTTGCACATAGCTCTTTTGCAGATGCCCCCCCTTCCCTCCTTTGGATCCCTACTGTGGCTAGTCTGCTAGCTTAACCAATATTCTAGCTTTTTCTCCCCTGGCACTTCCCCATATTAAATGATCAGTTTATCATGAGAAATTCATTTAGGAGAATTAGATATTGATTATTATGACATACCATGTCTCAGTACCTTTGTCTTCGTGTCAAAGAATTGATTCAGGCAGCAATGCCTCTTCTTGATCTTAGGTCTCAGGCGGGTCCTCAATTATTGGTTCTTTTGGTGGCTTGCCTTTGTAAGGCTTGAGTAGGCTCACATGAAAAGCATTGTGAATGAGACAATGGTTAGGCAACTTGAGTTGATAGGCTATCTCGTTGATTGGTTTCAAGATTTGGAAAGGACCATAGTATCTTTTTGCTAACTTAGCATAATACTTTTGGTGGCCCGTAGGATTTTTGCCCGTAGTTTGGGTCAATGGAGCCTTGAGAAACTTGAGTAGGACCCAATCATTTTTCTTAAAGGCTAAGGCCCTTATGTGCTTGTCAGCAACAACCTTTTGCCTTTGTTGGGAGATGGATATAGCCTCCTTAATCTTTTGAAAAGATTCTTGTAGGTCTCGGTTATACTCATCAACGGCGAAGATCTTCCCATGTACCGTAAGTAGCAAGGGACTTTTAGGTCTTCCCTCAATGATTTCAAAAGGAACCTTCCCTGTAGTGGTATGGACAGTGTTATTGTACATATACTCTACAAGAGGTAAGTACTTCTCCCATTGGGCACATTGATCTACTTCTGTAACATAAATCTTGAGTAGATTGAGAATTATAAGGTTGGCTTTTTCACTTTGGCCATCCATTTGTGGGTGATAGAGCGGAGAGAAATTTAGCCGTGTACCTAGATTTTCAAAGAGACCCTTCCAAAAATTACTGGTCATTCGAGGCTCTCTATCCAACACTATTGATGTTGGCAAGCCATGGTGTTTAAAAATTTGGGATATGAAGAGGTTTTCCATTTGGTGTGCCTTGATAGTCTTTTTGACAGGTATGAAATGTGCTTGTTTGCTAAACCTGTCAATTATCATCCATATTCCTGTATTTCCATGGATAGACTTGGGCAATCCAAAGATAAAATCCATGGATATGCTCTCCCATGGTGAATTAGGAATTGGCAATGGTTGGAGTAATCCAGATTGCTCCCCCCTATCATACTTGGTCTTTTGGCATATCACACATTTGGAAACATATTCTTGTATTTCCACTTTCATGGTAGGCCAATAGATATACGTCTCTACTCCTCGAAGAGTAGATTGAATCCCTCTATGCCCCACATAGGGAGGAGCATGGGACTCATACTTTACTTTCTCGCAAAGAGAGTGAGTAACACATAGATGATTTCCATGGAGAAGATAACCATCTTGCAAAGTGAATGGTTCTTCTTTCTTCCCTAAGGCAAGGGCTAAAATTACATCTTTAAAATTGGGGTCTGTAGCATACTCATTATCATGGAAGATAGATCATTGTGAGTTTCTATGGACACCGCATTGGCCCTTGGCCGTCGTGATAGTACATCAGCTACTTGATTGTGCTTGTCAGCAATGTGAGCAATATGAAAATTGAATTGCGAAAGAAAATTTACCCACCTCATTTGTTTGTTGGAGAGCTTGGTTTGCGTCATGAAGTAAAGACTTTGGTGATCCATTCGTAGGATGAATGGAGTCCCCAAAAGGTAGTGCTTCCATGTATCAACGACATGTAGGATAGCTAGTAGCTCCATTTCGTAGATGCCCAAGACACGCTCATCGGAATTGAGTCTTTGACTCTCATATGCTATGGCATGCCCTTCTTGAAGCAAGACTACTCCAAGGCAATCTTTACAAGCATCATATTGACCTCAAATGGTTTTGAAAGGTTCGGAAATGTAAGCACATGTTGCGAGGTAAGCTTTTCTTTAAGTTTATTAAAAGCATTTTGCTCCTTGGTAGACCATACGTATTTAACATTCTTCTTTGTCGAGTCATGTAATGGTCCCGCTATTTGGGAGAACTTAGCTATGAAGCGTCTATAGTATGCACACAAACCAATAAATCTTCGTAGCTCATGTAGAATCCTTGGGTTAGGCCATCCGTTTATTACCTCTAACTTTGTTGGATCCATAGGGATACCATCTTGAGAGATAATGTGACCTAAGTATTGAATCTCTTGAAGGAAAATTTCACTCTTCTTTGGATTAATGAAAAGTTTATTCTCCCTCAAAGCTTGAAAAATTACTTGGAGATGTTGCTTATGCTCCTTAATGGATTTGGAGTAGATGATGATATCATCAAAGAACATTGTAGTAAACATACGGTTGGTCAAAAGATTTTCTCCACCAGGCGGTTGAACGTGGCTAGAGCATTTGTCAAGCCAAAAGGCATGACAAGATATTTATAAAGACCAAACGTTGTGCGAAATGCGGTCTTTATGATATCTTCATTCACTATCCTTATTTGATGATAGCCACTTTTAAGGTCAATCCGACTGAAGTAGGTCGAGCCTTGTAGCCAGTCAAACAGATCTTCTACACACCGTGGTACATGAAATCTGTTTTTGATAGTGATGTGGTTTAGTGCTTGATAGTCCACATACATGCGGTATGTTCCATCTTTCTTTTGCACTGGAAGCACCGGTGAACAAAGGGGAGAGGAACTAGGCCTCACCATCCCTTTATCTACCAATTTATGTGCTTGCCTCATAATCTCCTCTTGTTGAGCTTGAGAAACTCTAGAAGGAGGATTATTAGGTGGTGAGCTCCCAAGTAGAAGCTCTACGTTATAGTCATCATCCCCTTGTTTTGGAGGTAGCTCTCTAGGGATGTCTTCAATAAAAACATATTGGAATCCATTTAAGAAATTAGACAACTCTAATTCCTATGGATTCTTAGCATCTTTACCTAAAACATTAGGTTCATCAGTGGATTCTTTACAAAAATCATGTACGCAAAAATCGAGCTTTTCATTAACTTATCAAAAGCATGTGAATTTACAAGTGGTATAGTACGACCAGACTTATTAGCATCTATGTACATGCTCTTTACCCTGAAGGTGAAGTAGATTCTCCTTTCAGGGAACTTTATGTTGGCAGCCATGCGATTGAACCATGGTACCCCTAGGATAGCATCCTCATGTTGGAGAGGGAAGATGAAGAAATCTTCTTTGTTGACATAGCTTTGGACATGAAGCCTCAAATTCCCAATTAAGGGCATGACGGAGGCTTGCTGTCCCTTGAAATCTCCATCAGCAGTGACCATATCTCCCATCTCAAAAGCTTGTATGCCCAGCTTGGTGGCCAACTCCTTTAACATAAAGTTGTAAGTAGAGCCAGGGTCAAAGAGAATAAGGGCATCGTGCTCCCTCACCTTTCCCCAAGCATAGGAAAGGGATGAGCCTTTGCAATGAGATCCTCTTTTGGAGCTTCAACCATGGAAGCTCTAGGAGTGTCATTGCGTACATTTCTTTTGGGGCAAGAAAAGATAACCATGTCCTTGCTCCCCACACTTAAAGCATTTATGGTCTTTATGAAAGGCCTCTAATTATTTGGGAGAGAGCTAATTTTTACCTTTGTAAGCTCCTTTCTCCTTGGCCTTGTTGTTGTTGGTGTCGGTGTTGCCTTGGGAAGAGTTTTGAGAATTGCTATTTCCTTTTGCTTCATTTTGATCCTTGTTTTCCATGGGCTTGAAATTTCTTCTCACCCCTTGTTGGAAATTGATCCTTGAAGCAACCATATTCTGGTGGATGACTTCGGTGATAGGGCTAGGCCGTTGTGAGTTGACATACTTGGCCATTTCTTCAGGTAATCCCGCACAAAATTGTTGCTTTTGTTCGGCGAAGTCTATCCTTTGAAAGATTGTAGCTTTGAGATGTAAATCCCAAAACTTGTCTACATATTTGTGGATAGACTCGTTGAAAAGTAGCTTCAAACTTCTCAATTCGGTGAGAACTTAGTCCTTGGAATCGCTTGCAAGGAATTGCTTCATTATGGAAACTCGTAGAGTTTTCCATGTTCTTTGGGCTTCGCCATTCCCACAGAGACTAGCTCACATTGACGGGCAAACTTTTGGAAGTGCATAGCTACATGGCATATCTTGGAGGACTTTGTGAAGCTCTTGTCTCCAAAGGCCACATCGAACTGTTGGATGAAGGCCAAACCTTTGTCTGTAGCACCAAAGGTGCCATCATAGGTGAGAAAAGAGATGCTCTTTCCTCCCTCCTTGAACTTCTTCAGCTTGAAAGACCTTTTCCAAGCAGCATGGGACTTGCGATGTCCTATCCTCTTATATTATTTAGGAGAATAGCCACTGCTTTCATCGGGAGAGGAAGAAGATGATGAAGATGGAGAAGAGGGTGACCTCTTTCTTGTCTTTTTCTTCCTTTGGTTCCTCCCTTCCTTGTCAGAATGACAAGGAGAAGGACTATGCGGTGATCGTTTCCTCTTAGGAGGAGTTGATAATCGTTGAGACGGCCGTCTTAGGAGGAGTTGGTAATCATTGAGACCATCGTCTTTGTGGAGCCACATCCTTCGAATCACTTCTTTCTCTTTCAGTGGTTTCCTCTTCTTCTTCCCGCACCGGAGAGAGTCTTCTTTTGGAAGTCTCATTAAGAGGATTCCTAAGCTCTCTCTCATCTTGGGAAGTTTGAAGGAGGTCATAGCTGCGAAGTTGTTGGGTAACTTTGGCTTGTAGCGCAGGGTTGCCCATAGCTTGTTGCAGCCTAGTGACAAGGTAGTTCACAAACATGGAGGCATCTTCAGTAGCACCTTCATGTGCAAAATCAAAGTTATCAACATTTATTCTACTCTCTTTATTATTGTCAGACATGCTAATTAAACTTATGTAAGCAGTACTTTGTGCTTCGGTACCCTCAAAACCGTAGTTGCTACCCTTCTCGACTCTTGAAAATCAGCTCTCAAGCAACCACACCCGTGGTTTAGAGATTGTTGATTGCAAAGTGTAGTGGAGAGGGTCTAACAGTGCCCGATGGATTATGGTTCCTGCCAAGTTTGCTATTAGCTCAATAATGGTTAAGCCAAAGGCAAGTCCCGAAAGACTCAATTTATTAAGTCTATAGTTCTCAACGGTGTACCTCGAACTAAGTTCTTCTCATTGAGAAAATAGATCCCTATCCCACTTACCCTCTTGCAATTCACAAGTCCCATTTCGTGGACAACTTAAGGACCTCTCTTCTTAAGCCAGAAAAGGAAAACCAATAGCTCTAATACCAATGTAATGGAATTGAACTTGTAACATGGAACGTAGTGGAATTAAAATAACTTTAGTGACCATTTTTAAGAGAAGACTTGATGATAGATAGCAACATATTCATCATACCTAATTAGCTTGTCATGAACAATACTTTGCATTAGAGAGAATTAGAGAAGTTGACAACAATAGGGGACTGGATTTACTTGGAGCCGGCGGTCCCCCTCCAAAAGGCTTTTGTATTATAGATTCTCCCATAATGAGAGACTTGGTACAATACAAGCTTTGTGTTTCTTAAGATTTAATCAATGCAATGAAGATGGAAAGCTTCATGCATCAAAATTATTCCCTTAACCAACTTAATGAAACCATTAGCTTGTCCCGGCCTCAGTCCCAAGACCTCAAACACCTTCAAAGGTGGAGAGAGCTAGCAGGGAATGAGGGTAGGGAAGAGGAAGAAGAAGTAACGTACGAGAAAGAAGTACCTTCCTCACCATAGATTACTCTTGTAGCTTAACTTAGCATAGTAATATAGATGGTAGAGAAGATGAGCATGCCATTAAAGCTTGGCTCTTGGTTGGATTGGCATTCCATAGCCAAGAGTTGTTGGTGTAGGCTCTCAACTTCTCAAGCTTGGAGAAGGAGATGGAGTTCTTTGCTTCAAACCATCAAAGTGTGCGTGTGTGAGAGAATGAGAATAAGGATGCCCAAACCAATCTCCCTCTCATGCTTGGTCGAACCACTCCCCCCTCCTCTCTCTCTCTCTCTCTCTCTCTCTCTCTCTCTCTCTCTCTCTCTCTCTCTCTCTCTCTCTCTCTCTCTCGCTCGCTCTCGTATTATATAATTATATAATTTGGACAAGTGTCCTCTTTTCCCTCTTTGAGAGAAAGACCTTCATTATTTATTTAAATGCAGCTAAATTCTCATTGGACCCCTTTAAAGCCTATCCAATAGGATTCAAGCACATCATGAGGGCAAAATGAGAAAAATCTTGACATGTTTCTTTTATGCTTCTTAGGAGATCATGTTTGAATTGAACACTTAAAGCACTTTAGTCATTTAAGCATGACAATCTTTTATGCCTCTTGAGAAATCGTGTTTGAATTGAACACTTCAAGCACCTTAGTCATTTAAGCATGCCAAACACCTCAAGCTTGGGCAAGGTTCCCACAAAAACCTTAAGCACCTTAGTCAGCAAGCACAACAAACACCTCAAGCTTGGGTAGGGTTCCCATCTCAAGGTTAGCCCCAGCTTGCTTAAGGTCCTAAGTCTAAGGACTTTTAACACTAACCTTTGGAGGTCTTTAATGAAGCTAACCCTAAGGTCTTCTAAGCTCCATTATATGCACATGTCTATATTCTACCTCTTGTTCCCATTCATCTCCCCATATTAAATGATCAGTTCAATATGAAAAAGTCTTTTTGGAATAGGGAGATATTAGATTTTATGACAAAAAATGCATTAAAACTCATGAGACATATACTCCCCCCCTTGATCTGAACGGAGGGTGCCCATAGTACATTTTGAGACATTTTCAACCATAGCCATAAATTGTTTGAAGCATGAAAACACTTCAAAATTTGCTTTAAGCGACGGATACACCCATGCATGCCTGGAGTAATCATCAATGAAAGTCACGAAGTAAAGGTAACTGCCAAGGATGGAGTTTGCATGGGCCCACAAACATCACTATGCACAAGCTGCAACCTGCATGTGGCCCTAACTAAACCATCCTTTAAAAACTTGGAACGCTACATCTTACCCAAAATACAGCCTTTAGAAACATGTTTGACAGGTGCTTCAAGAGACAGCCAAGAAGCAACCATATCAAATTTCTACAAACACAATAAACTGACAAAATTCAAATGCCCAAAAACGTGCATGCCAAAGTTTTGCATCTGAAACAACCTTTGAATCCACAACTGCATTTTCAAAATTCTACCCACACTTGTCATACAAAGTAAGCTTATATAGCCCACGCCATAAAATTTCGGATGCAAGAATTTCATCACCAAAACTAAGATTATGTATTGTACATCTCTCATCCACAAATTTGACTACAAGACCAAGTCCAGCAAGTGCAGATACAGACAAAATATTATTCTTGATCCGAGGTTTATACAATGCATCAACAAGTGTGAAAGAACTACCATTTGCAAAAGTCAACACAATCTTTTGAACTCCCTTAATCGGATAAGAGGCATTTTTGGCACAAGTGATTGTATTCCTGCAAGGGACATCCTCGAGAGAGGTAAACAAGTCACGATGAGACATAATGTGCTTTGCAACACCACTGTCAAAGTACCACACATGAGCATCTGCATCAACTGACATACATGCATCATAGATAGAAGGATCATAAGTGCACTCTGCATTAAAAGACCATTCTGCATCAACACCAGCATCACAATCTCCTTTCACATAAGACTCAACAATAGCTGCACTTGTAGTGGAACCAGCCTCTTTTGCCTCCAACTTAGGACACTGCTTGATCAAGTGATCATTAGATTCACAATAATGGCAACGCATCTTCATTTTTCCCTTTTCACCAGATTTTCTAGACAAAGTGTTGGCAGTAGAAGCATTGGGAACAAGTGCCTTTCCACACACAGAAGAACCATAAGAAGTGGCTGCATTGCTGTTACCACCCTTTCTTTGAGTAGCAATAAAGGCCTATTCAACTGCAAGAAAGTGACTCTTGCAACAACCATGTGCATAATGCATCAAACTTGACAACTCTAGGATTTCCTTGGGTCATAAGTCTCCAAGTACTAGCAAAAGTCTGGTAAGAATTTGGCAAAAGCATCAAAAACAGTCTGCACAAGGGAAATGTGAGAAATGACTTCACCTGTAGATATAAGTTGCTCATTTATATCTTTGACACCGGAAAGGAAAGTGTCCATTTCATCTTCCTCGTACATAATCTTTGACTCCACAACAATGCAATTTTAACCTCATTGCGACTTGCATAAAGACCAACCAGAATATCCCAAGTCTCTTTTGCAGATTTTATCAAAACGAACATAAGAAGTAATAGTGCGCTTCACATACAACACAATCAATGCATGAGCCTGCACATCTCTTACATCCCAACGAGCTTGCTCAGTTGTAGGCAAAACAATTCTAACAATAGCAATCCTGCTAGCAAAACCTGCAACATCCTCAACATCGCCTTTATCCACAGAACCAGAACGTACATCAATGCCCTGCACAATGTTGCAAATGCCCTTTGACACAAGAATATGTTGCATCATGTCAGTCCACATAGGGTAATTGTCCCCATGCAATATGGCCTGAGCAGCAAACATCTTTAACACATTTGTGTTTTTGTCAGCCATGGAAAATGCTTGCACCTTATGTGAAAATTACTCAGAAAGAGGAGAAACAATGTGAAACCAAAACGTGCTATATAGCACAACCTGTAGAAGATTGTAAGAGACATATTATGCAAAAAACGACACTAACAAATTTTTTGCACAAAATGATGAATTGCATGCGTAGCATTGTCCGTAGTGGAAACGAAGGCCGAAATGAGCCTGAATAAAAAAATATGAGCATACCAAGCTCTATGAGCTAGCTCGAAGTGTTTTTTGACCTGCTAACACTTAACAAAGCTCACAAAAATAAGAGAAAATGAGCAGGAATGTGTTGGCGACGCTGATGACTAAGCTCCTGAGGATGCAATCTGCTATGATACCAATTGTTGGAAATAGGGTTGCAAGGAAACGCACACACCTTGGAGAAGATCAAGGAAGCTCAAGGCACAATGTATTACTTAGTGTGCAATGGAAAGATAAGATAGTCCTAGAGTGATGGACATATATACAATGCACATGGGAAAAAATATCCTAGTGAGGAAAAAAATGCTATGGCGGTCCTAAGTGTGTTCACACACATCACTGCCACATGTACATGATGGCAACAAAAGATGAAGGTTTAAAAGCATTACTTGAACCATTTTTATTTATCTTCTTTTGTTCAAAACCATTTTGATTAGAATTGTTTGATTATGGTCGATATTGATTGTAACGTTGCATCTATCATTGTCCATTGGTACTGTTGGCCCTTGATTGAGGTGTAGTAGGATTTGTACATTGTGGTGGTGGAAGACAAGAATAAATCTTTCTGATTGGTTAACCTCCTGGAGTTGGATCTTTACCTTTCGTAGATTTAGCATCATGAGCTAAAGAAATAGCTCTTTCCAATGTATAAGGACGCAATTTATTGACCTCAACACGCAAAGTATACTCCAAACCAACAACATTTGTGTTTGAAAATAGAACAAGAAACTTTTTCTACATTTTGAAGAGAAAGTTGAGTTTGCCAAAATCTATTTGTGTATCGTGTAAGAGTTTCATATGTCTTAAATTGAAGAGCATCCTATGCATATCTAGCTTTCTCTTTGTATTGAGAAGGGAGACAGTACTTCATTATCATTCTTTGCTCCCAAGTTTGTGGTTATTTGTGTCATTGCGAGTCACATTCCATCGATGAGAAACACGTTCCGTTGTTTACTTTGTGCATACTTGATTTTGTCTCGTTTGTTGAACTTTTCTCCTTAAAAGTAGTCATCCAAGGATGATAATAAAGAGAGAAGTAGACGTGCATCTTTTCTTCCATCATACTTTATAAAAGTAAATGCCTTTTTAGAAGTCTTGTTTTGTTTTGTCTTGGCTTGAGCATCCAAAGTATGCTAAATCACTTTGATAAGCCACTTGTTTTTGTTGTCACCTTCAGGATTGTACTTGTGGAAACTCTGCTTTTGTAACTTCTCAAGCTTTTGTTGAAGAGAGTACTTGCAACACGTTCCTTCTAAAGATCTTCAAAAAGAACATCAATGTTTTAATCCATAACAAAAGAATCTAGGGTGGTCATAGTTGGTTAACTCAAACAAAAGAAAAGTTAAAATATTGATATAATCCAAAATATATACAAGAGTTAAATTTTAAAAAAAAACATAAGAAAATGAATAAGATGATATCTGTGTATGTTGAACAACCCAGAAAAAATTCATAAAGACCTCTAGTGAATATGCAAAGCCTTTTAACAATCCAAACTAGTGGCTTGAAGTAGTTGAGAGAAAGTCTTCTTGTTTTGTCGATAATTATAGGCACTTTGATTGAATTTAAAGATGATTTTCAATACTTTGTGATTGTTCCTAAACAGTGTGATGGATGAATGCATTGTTTTTGTTACTTTTTTTCAATTTCTTGAATCGTTTTCTTTGAAATAGATCGTTTGTAGTTGTGATTGAAACTATTGAGATGAGGAAGCTTGTTGTTCTTTCATCTTTAGCAAAGAGAAAGCCTTCCAAAAGCGATCTTCTTGGATGGTTCATGCCAAAATTTATGCTGATTTGCCCACAAGAATCACTCTTCTTTTGCTTCTACACATTGTTTGGAGTGTTTTTAAAGCTTCCTAAAATCTTTCCAACACTTTCAACACTGCTTTGACTCGCTAAATAAACTAAATTCAGCAAAACAATTGATTGAATAATCACAACACAGAAAGAGAGAAACATAAATAAGAATCAAAACACAAGACACCATACTAGGTACCGACCATCTTCCTCAATCAATATGATTGAATATTTACCTTCTGCCTCATTATTTATCTCATAGAGTATGAATTACAATAAGATAAATATATGAAAGATAAGAGAGCATGAGCTACACAATCAAGAGAGTGTATGCCATGATTCAGGGAGAAAAATAGCATAAAAGATGGCAAAATGTATAATTTTGCAGCTTTGCTCTGATGTAGATTCAAATGGCTTTGTCGACTTCGAAAGGGGGATAAAACAATAGGTCACCTGTAAAGGATGTTGTCGGAGCACTCGTCTTCCTCGTGAAGAGTCAAGAAGCTCATTCTACTGAGAAACTGTGGTGCGCACAAAGACGCGATTTCGGAATTCTCTTTCTCTCTTCATGCATGCACCCGAAAATAAAAATGATTGCTTTTCACTTAAATTCTAAGAATAGTAGGTAAATAAGAGTTTTATTTACATTGCTTCTTTTGAATGGTTTTTGAGGATACAACATAAGCAAAATTGATAAAATGTCCAAAAAGTAGTAAGTGATAAAAAATGTCTAGCGCTGACACAATCATTTTGTAACACATTGATAAATTATCCTCTTCCACAACAATTTGGGCCCCTTTTGAATCTTATGTCTCCCTCCAAACCTCACCACTTATTGACAAATCGTTGTTATGATTTTCTTGTCCATGGAGTTTTATGACACAATATACACAACACATACATTAAAATTTAATGCAAGCGTAATTGATTGCATCTGAAGGGAAGTTTTCCTTGCTTCACAAATGATGAAACAATTGAGAGCAATCCTTGCCATGTGCTTGTCAGACTCAGCCTATTGTACACTACAAATTCGAACACGACCTTATTGCGTACTCGGCTTTACGTTCCAATGCTCTTATGTGGCTTGTTGCTTTTCGACAATAATTGTGCTATTATTATTAATAAAACTCTAGCGCTCCCTTTTTAGCTCCCAATGGCTTGGAATGTAAGCCCTCTTTAACTCCCAATGACGTGGAACGCTCAAGTTCCAAGTTTCACAAATTCCCTCTTAGAATATCATGGTAGCAAGCTTGCCTTTAGTCTTTGCAACAGGAGTCATCTACCACCACCATACAAAATTATCATGACTGAGAGTCGAATGTACCGACGATGTGGGATGGGGATGGCAAAGTCCTTGACTTGGACAACATGACTCTTGCAACTAGCTAGTATCCTCAGGTTTGAACTCACGAGGTAAGAGAAGGAAATGTACGAGCAGGGAGAAGGAACCTTAATGTACGTAGGCCCAGGAGCGTAATTATATTGCTATTGTTCTCCGACCGTGCTTACACACACATACACACGCACATCGTAATTTGCTCGCAGATCACTATTTGCTTCAGAACTAGAGCCGCAAGGGCCTGGCTTTGAAGCAGAAGAGAAACCGGTATAAGCTGTTTCTTCCCTTTCTCTGTTTCTTTGTTCTTGCCCGCGCTGAGCTGGGGTGTGTGTTTGTGCAGGTTCGTATCAAGCTTTTCTGCTACAGGTGAGCTATTTGCGCAGGAGAACAACGGGTAAAACAGCATTTGTAACCTGGCAATTTTGATCCTGTGCCTTCAAATTCTCCTGGTAAATTGCTGCCTTCCGTGATTACTGTGTTAAAGTGAACCTGAAGCTTGCTGTTTATTACTTTTGGCTGTATTTTCTACATTGAGGAGGTGCCTGTGTTTATGTATGTTTTCATTGGGGTTTGTGAATGTACTTTGACTGAATTAAATGCTTCCTTGTTGTGTGTCCTTTGTCTCTTTGAGTGTGAGCGTATGTTTGCTTCTTTCTTAAGTATGCTATGCATTTAGTGATGTCGGCAACTTTACGGGATCATTTAGATATTCTGGGTGCCACATTTCTAAGCAGCAAAGCTGTTCTTATATGTAGTGGTATGCAGCATGTTTGGATAATGCTATTAGCTGTGGCCCTGTCTTAGCTTGTACTCACAACCCACAAAGACACACTTCTGTGCTCAAATATGTTGGAAGATCAATTCTGCAATTTTCCGTATGGATGATGGTATCAGATCAGGGGATTGAAACACTGACCAAGTAGAGAGTTCTTTTGACAGTTTGCAACTTCCATCCTCTTGTTTTTGGAAAGCATGAGGGGCAGAATTTCTAATTTTCTAGTGCAATTTGCTGTTTAATTACAAAGTCTAAGTGTAGACAAGTTTGTGAATTAGCTGTTTTCCACTTACAGCAGTTCAATGTACTTTCTAGGCTTTCCTACATCTTGGATTTCCTCTTGTGGTTGTGCAAGAGTTGATCATACACACGTGTTTATATACATGCACATACACATGCATGTTTTCGTATGTATATATATTAGACTTTGAGAAGGTAAGACCTCATTTGTGACCGAGGGGCTCTCAAAATAGTTCGTGGATGATTACAAACTACCCTAAATTCGATGAGTTTGTTTTTTCTCATCATTGTTGCCAGTGCCACTATCTGATTTTGGCTGAGGACGTGTTGTTACATAAGTCAATATGGCAGGGTACTCCATGAGGTTTGAGCAATGAGCATGGTCTTGGTTTTTGAAAGAGGATTGCCAATTCCCCAAAAGCAAGCTGATTGCTAACTTTCTACATTTAGTGTGGAGGGTTCAACCTATGTTCGGTTGGATTTACTAGAAGATATGGGAGCCTGAGGCTGCAATTGCATGTGATAAATCTGAGATATTGGTAAACTACATTGTTGCTCATTAAGATTTTTGAGAGGGCATTGACACCTTGTTAGAGTTTTGATATGTGTCATCTAATCACCGTACCAAATTGGTAACAAACTCATGCAATGAAGAGTGACACTACATTGCGAACATGTTGTGTTGTTTGGCTGCAAACGGCGGGTCAAAAGAGGACTGTAAGAGTATGATTGCAAGCTTGAGTGAAAATGATTACGATGTGTGCCATTGTAGGGTTATTCCTGCTTTATAAGATTTTAAGAACATTCTTTTATGAGTAATCCTTGACAGAAAGTTGATGAGTCACAACAAATAGACTTGTTTGTGTCACAAGTTGGTGACATGGCAAGGCCCCATGGACGTTAGGGCCATTAAAGACCCCAATAGTGGACAACTGGCGGAGAAGGATTAAAACCCTAAAGACATGCTGACGTGGACAACCGTACAACCCAGCCGGCAAATCGCAGAACCTGATGATGTGGCATAATTGTATGGACAGCAGCGCAAAACGTTGAACAGCCCTGTGGGCGCCTAGCTTTTGGCATGGGGCTTTTGAGAGCAGTAGCTTTCAGTGGAGTCGCTTTTAGGCCAAGGGTCTTTAAATATGTCACTTGGGGGACTCTTTCTGAATTCCAAGTTTTGTGGAATTAGAGCAGAGCCCTGACAATTGTACCTTTGTCAAGCAATACAAAAGAAATAGAGAAACGGCACTAGGGTTTTGGGGCTAGTGATCTGGGAGTGGAACTCCGCCACTTCGTGTCTATCATGTGGATTCTCTCTCTCTCTCTCTCTCTCTCTCTAGTTTTGAAGTGCTAAAAGTCTCTTCCAGTTTGCTCTTTTCCGTTGGCACGTGGCCTCTTGTTACAGTGGTATTAGAGCGTCAATCTTTTGCTGTTCCGACAAGTAAACCGGTTCTACATGAATCTACAACGGCAAGCTATGGAGTTGGATGAAGAAGAAACGACAACAGAAGGAGAAGAGGAAGAAATAAGAGTTCAGTTTTGCCCTAAAAAGCTCTAATAACATGTTTTTTACGCTTTTGTGTTATAGAGACCTCTAAAAATCTCTTGGATGGATAAGAATTTAGATATGTAACAAAAGTCAAAGTTGATCCTCTTGACAAGCCCTACAAATTGATATGAATGGAGTTTGATTTTGATAATTTAAAAAATTAGGGCTTTTTTCAGCAAATTAGGGTTTCTTAGCACGTGTGGAAATTATATTTTGGGTGCTTTTTGGAGACAACAAATAGCAGGATGGAGGAAGGTGAAGTTACAAGCATGGGAGATGGAAAAGCAACAAGAAGAACCACTCGTTTGAATTTTAATTGAGATTTTGAATAATGTTTGGAAATTGTTTGAACTAGATCAAATCTTGGTTGAACCTGTTTGACCTTGTTTTGGTGTCGATTGAGTATGTTTGATTATGGTTTAAAATGTTGTTTGAAAACCTTTGGATGTCGCAGACTGTAATTTGGGGGATGTTTAGTTGTATTTGGGACCTCTAAACGATGCAGGCTGCGGTTTGGGGAACATTTAGTTGTAGTTGGAACCTTCGAGTGATGTAGGTTGCGGTCTGGGAGCGTTTGGTTGTATATGGCCTCTAAACGACACAGACTTCGGTCTAGGGAGTATTTTGTTGTATTTGGAACCCTCTGAACGACTCAAACTTCGGTCTCGTGAGGGTTTGGATGAATCTGGATGTTTTATGTTATATGTTTGCACATTTGAACTCGGTGTCATTTGTAAAGTGTGAACCATATGAATTTGGTGCATCAATGATTCATGATTAGATGAGATTTTTTGTTTATGTGATGTTATTGCATTGAGACACCCCTTGAAAGATCAATGCGGTCTTGGTGTAATGGCTAATATTGCCTCGTCGAAATATCAAGAGCTTTGATGCGGATGAGATGACTCGATGAAATTCCGATTGTGAAACTCTATGGTACAATGTGCCATCTGACCTGATGGGCATTGGCATGTATGGCTAAAGGAAGTGTATGTCAAAGAATTGGATTGATTTTTGTAGGTCTAATCGTGGACCTTTACTCTTCTTTCAAGAGGGGGGTATGTCGCAAGTTGGTGATGTGGCAAGGCCCCCATGGTGGTTAGGGTTTCAAACCCTAAAGACATGCTAACGTGGATAATAATATGGCCCAACTTGCAAATCGTGGAACCTAATGTGGCATAATTGCACGGATAGTAGTGCAAAATGTAATTAAGATATCGCCACTTTTGTGTACTTGGTCATGGCATTTGTTCTCACAAATGCTCCAACAATTTTCAACATTTGACAAGTGATATCTTTCAAGTTGTAGCTCTCTTCAAACCAACAAATAAGGGATTATATATGGAGTCTACTAAATTACATTACGGATCATAAACTGTTCAGAGAAGTTCTTTGTGATGGGAATACTGTCTATATCTGAATCATGTAAGGTCTCTACTTTTGAATTTCATACAAGTACTATTACGCATTTAATTTTTCAACCATCGCTCATTATTTAAGATATTCAAACTCAAATTTTTTACCTTGGTGATTTGCACGTGTTTGAATGACAACGATCGTTGTCTTGCTCCTAGGTTATCGATTGTAGCATGTAGAGTTGCTCTTTTCTCTTGTTCTTCTCCCAATGTTGGCTCTCCTATGATAGTAGTGACTTTGGCAGCCATTCCGCGTCCTCGACTTCGTCCTACGTTTCTTCCTCCACGATTTATTAAGACCTCGCCCTCTGGCTCGATTAGGTATATTTGTTGTAGAGACTCGCCTTGGACATACATTCTTGAAATGTCCTAGCTCGTTGCATTCAAAGCATCTAAGATCTGCGTTTCGAGCTCCAGTTGCTAAAACTGCAACTATCGGATGAGTTTGGTGGACTGGGTGAAATGGCCTTTGGTTCCACATCATAGGTTGTCCTCTCCTTGCAGCATTCCTTATATTTCCATTTCGTCCCCTTTGAGAGTTTGACATCGCTTTAGCTCTTAAAAAAGCATCTTGTAAATTTATAGTCCTCATGGCTTTTAAATGAGTATTTAAGGGAGCATTTAGTCCTTCATAGAAACAACCTACTTGTTGATCTGCGATTATTGGAGGAGCATGGCGCTTAAGAGTTACAAATTTGGAGTAGTATTCTTCCATCGCAAGATGAAACTGACGTAAGTTGAAGGATTCGTTCATCTTAAGGGATTCGTGTGTAAGTGGAAGATAACATCCTTTGACAGCAGAGTTAATGTCTTCCTAAGTTTGAGTGTTTTGAGCTACTCGGTTATCTTAGCAGTGCTGTTTCCACCAAAGCTTGGCATCCCCCGTGAGACAGAACATAGCCAACATTGCTTGATTATCGGGAATAGTGCCAGCAACAACAAAATAATTCTCCATCTCTTCAAGCTACACTTCCGCATCCCGCTCAACTTGAGTTCCTCCCCCCTTGAGAGAGGGAGGTTGAGCTTGCTTGAGAAGTAGCTTTTTCTCTTGAAGAGATGTGTACACCGCACTCTGTGCGATATAGATTAAGTAAAACTTTATTTGATACACTAACTTTAATCTACTTTAAGACAAGACTTGATCAGACAATAGTACAGGCAAAAAACCATATTGATCCAAACTTTATTCACACACATTATTTGCTACCAAGGTTGGTGGTCTTTGAGTACACGGCTTTGTAATGTTTCTATATTTTGAGTTTAGTGATTACACAAGGATATGCTGAAGGATAAAGAAATTAAGTTTTCTTTGACCCTCGAAAGCTAGGACATACCACCATGGATAACTTTAATAACTTGGTTATAGACCTATTGAGTCTGAGATATCTTTTCTCCTCTTAAGATAATGGTAGCATATCGCTTCTTAGTACCAATGAAAAGATAAACTTCGATAACTTTTAATTCCTTTGACCATCGAAGTTTCTTGAGGTTTGCTAGCCATGGACTATATGTTGTTAGCATCAATGGTATAGATTCCTCTAGATGGACTCCGATTGATGTCCCATCCTCTATGTACCCTTGGGATAGGTGGTGCAAATACTCTATCCAAAATCTTCATCACCACTTTTCGAAACTGATAATTTGGTGATTGACATGTACTTTTGAACATGATGGTGAACACCTGGAATTTCTGATAGGCCGAATAAACATTTTCTTGTACCAGGAAAGTTCAATCCTTAATACCATATAAATATTCAAAACAATTTTCCTAAGTTTTTCGATCATTTCAAACATTCGTCTCCTTCAACATCCATTCACGTCCTTCAACATTCAAACAACAATCTAAAAATCTCTCTAAGCTTTAACCTACTCTCTGATACCATTGTGAGGTCCTTGCCTCCTTTCGAAGAGCGGAGCACCTTTGATAGATCTCCAATCTTGAGAAAGAAAAATCAACGGACATTGCCTTAGCTGCATGAACCGATAGCGGAGCGTGACCACCATAACCCTATCTATTATCAATTCTACTTCAGAGTATAAACCTTAAAATGATTAACCTTTGCGCTATTTTTCCCATATTTTAGAGGCACAGCCACAAGGTTTATCTCTTTGAAGGTTTACGACTAACTATAAAAACTCCTAGCGTTGGAAAGTTACCCAACTCATTGGGTCCACGCGTTCATAGAATGATACCGTTAAGGTATCATTCTCTCATTTTCCACACCACACTTACCTATCTTTTGTTACATGTTCTTTTACCTTATTTATGGTACTCGTTCATTAAAACAGCCATTCAAACAATATTATAGACAGTAGCAAAACAAGAAGTAGTCCATTTTAAACCAACAACTTTTGGATTAGGTTCACTTAAGAGTCTCTACTTGCGCCATTAGATCCGATTTGTATATCCATTATTCATAAAAACTCTTGTCATCCTGAGCATCCCATACCGCTCGACAAGTACTCGCTTTGCCAACTTGGACGTACTCCCGTCACAGTAACGGTGCGAACTTGGGCGTCATCCTTACGCTATGGCAAAACATAATTGCAGTATCTAGCTAGGCCATCTTGGGTGTACTCTCACCGCAGTATAAGCTGTGTCACCCTGGGTATCACCTCATGTCTCGGCAAGTGTCACCTAATGTCAGCGCTAATAAGTAGATAGTCTTGAGGAAAACCATACGGAAAGGTATTGGATATATATTCTTTCTTATGGCAGACAGTTTAACCAGGCATTCTTTCCTACTTGTCATACATATGTCGAATTTGTTAGAGTTAAGTCGCTTGGTTTTGGTCCGTGTTTTCTTTTCTTAAGGTTATTAATATATCTCTAAGGTCTCGCATATGCAATGAATGCATTACTTGAAATTATAGTATTAACATGTACCATTGGCTCGATTGATGGAGACATAGCATGTTCTGTAGGAGTCCCCACGTTACTTGTACCAGCTTCATGATCATTGGCGTCTTGGGTTCGAGCAGGCTTCTGAGCCATTTTTTGTACTTACTAATCCACTCGAGTTTTTGCTCTCTTAGTTATTTGTAGAAGCCTTCTCTCTAAGAGAAGTGGTAGCACTTCGTGAGCGAGGCAATCTTTATATCCAAAGTGTGAGTATGATTACTTTATTTATAGCTGAAAATAGTGTCCAACTCGTTTTTAGAGTTTTTTTTTAATTTTTTAATGATAAATTACTTTATATACTTAAGTTAAAACTTTACAGTTTTTAAATAACTTTAGAATAGAATTTTTTTTTAATACAATCGGTAAATAAATCTTGCAACCAGTTAGTTAGTGTTTCGTATAGCTAAACATGTCAAAATTCTGTACTAAAATTTTTTAATTATACGTTTTCTCAACCTACGATTCATAATTTGAACTCGAATGAGCGAAGGTTGGAAAATTCGAATAAGTAATAGTACTTGTATGAAATTCAGAAGTAGAGACCTTACAATCTCTCCAACTTAGAATTTGAGATGCCCTCATCTCAAGAACAGTGAAGGGTAATGTAAGGTGCAGCGGAAGTGAATGTTGAACTTTGCTTAAGATGAGTGCTCCGAACTGTGCTCAAGGATTCCTTTTACTTACGGAAGGAAGAGCCTTCCGTTCCTTCAGTGAGAGAGTGCAATGGACACAAACAAAGTGGTGAACACCGTGAATGAAGGTGCATGAGATTGAGAGATAGAGAGAGAAGAATACGACACCAGAATGTTGTCAAACCCTGCTCCGAACGCCCCACTCTCTATGGCGAGAACAATCTACTATTGATCGCACAAATCTCTACAATGCTTGGACCTGCCGACGATGTCGATGATGACGAGGCGGGTTGAAATCTGAAAATGCCAAGGGTTGAAATCTGTAAATCTTTATTTGTTGAATTCTGACTCTATGTCGGAGATGATGTGGATGGCGACGATGCGGCGATGACGCGTTGAAAATGCAGATGCTGAAATTTCACGTGACACATCCAACCCTATGTGTCCGTGGACAAGCTACAGCATGACAAGGGTTCAGTCAGTCTGACACTTTTGTGAGTCTATTCGTATGCCCAGTCAGTCTAGATTTAGAAGTGATCTGGTACTTTTGTGAGTTTATTCGTAGACCGTGCATGCCCAGTCACTTAGTGTAGATGCATATCCTCTGGTTGCACACAACATGATCATAAGCATTTCCATCAGAATCCTATTAGAATCCTTCAGGGGAATTTTCCAGTGCATTTAGTCTATTTTACCTATTTTTGACATTTTTCACTTATTATTTTTAAGTGACTTTTGTTGGAAAGTAGGTAGGGCAAATTGAGTAAGTTTGTATATAAGCAAACCTAGACTAGCACTAATTAGCAGAAGAGGCAGCAGGAGCTCCACGCTCAACATGCACCTTCTCAACAGAACCCCATCCCCCAAGAGACCTATCGTTTTTGGAGCAGAGCCATCACCTATCGTTTTCATCACCAGATCAGCCAACGATTTGCTTTTGCAGATTCCGGCCACAGCAGAACCTCAGAGTAGCCTAGCGTTTTGCATTTTGCAGAGCGACTAGCGACAACAATAGAATTTCAGCCCTAGCGTTTTTGGTTTGCAGATCAGCCCCGGCGTTTTGCAGCTTTACCGCGACGGAACAGCAAGGGACATCAGCGTTTTCAGTTTTCAGCAGTTAGCACCCGCAGATGAAGTCCCGAAGCTCATAGATCTCACCTTCCCGCAGCAGTTCCTCGCCGCACGGTCAGTTTTTGCAAGGTTTACAGTTTCATCCCGGAAAACGCAGATTTCAGCATCTGCGTTTTCAGCGCGTCGTCGTCACATCGTCGCCATCGACATCGTCATCGGCATAGAGTCAGAATTCAGCAGATACAAGATTTGCAGATTTCAGCCCATAGCGTTTTTGGACAGCAGATAAAAGATTGCAGATTTCAGCCCTTAGGTCGGTGTCGCCATCCCCGTCGTCATCGCCGACATAGCCTAGACTTGCATCAGTCACATGCATTCCCATTGTACCAGATAGTGCAATCATAAGTAGACTGCTCTCGCCATAGAGAGTGGGGCCTTCGGAGGAGGGTTTTACAACGTCTCTGGTGTCGTATCTCTCTTCTCTCTCTATCTCTCAGTCTAATATACTTGCACGCACAGTGTCTGAAACCGGCCCGTAGGGCGGTAGGCGTTGGCTTTCACCCGAAATTCTTTACTTTATACACACACACAGAGCACTTTGCAAAGAGAACCTGCGACGGGAGTTAACACTTCAACTCACACACGGCTCGGAAGCTAGAATGCTCCGAGCAGACGCCGACAACCTGTAGGCCCCAAAATTGGCGCCCCTTTCGGTATTTTTTTATTCTTTAGGAGGGTAAATTACAAGGTAAGGTCCTTGGAATCCTTCACGTGTATCCACCTAGATACCATTTGATTTGGCCAAATTTCGGCAGCATAACAACCCCAAAACTTGCGCGAAACCAATTCCCCTGCTGGAACTCGCTTGCACTGTCGTATACCCTCTGATTCCTGTCCAAAAACAGTAAATTCAGCACGCTGTATTTACTGGTTTTTGCCCTGTTTTCAGCCCCAAACAGTCCCCTAACTGTCCTTTGCCAGTGGGGCACGATTCCCAATGATCCTGGCGTCCGTATGGCTGAAAAACAGTCAAATTACAGCGCATACACAGCGCTGATTTTGCACCTGTACGGTGAGGTTATGACCCTCACCAGTGCTTGCTTTGGAGCAGCAGTTAGCTACCCCTGTTCCTGCTCAAGGAGGCTCTTGCCTCAGCACAACAGCATGAACCCACACAACTGTACATCAGTCAAATGAGTAGCCCTCTTGTGGGGCATCACATAACTGCACGTAGGGGAGAAAGAGAGCAGTATGTAGCGTGCGGGGCATCACTCCTGTCACCATACTGTGCATAGAGGGCAAGGTAAGCATTCCATAGCTTCTGTACCTGTTACAATCCGCCTGTGGCTGAAAATGGCGCCCCCTTTGATGATATGCAGCTCGTTTTTGCCTCCCAGAGTGGCAGAATCGCTCACAAGCTGACACGTCGCCCAGTTTCCGAGTTTGGGCTTTCCCTGCTAAAAATATCTCAACTGGTGCGTCAGTTGACTTCGCGGCAGAGTTGTAAAGTGTTCCCCTAGTCATACCGAAGGTAATGACGCGAACACATTTCGTGGCCCAAAATAGCAGTTCCCTAAATTTTAGGAGATGCTTCCGTTGGGCTCCACTGGTCTTCTGACCATCTATCCTCATTGGGACCGCATCCAAAAATGCAATGTGGCCCAACTGTCGGATACTTTTTGTTGGAAGTCCCACCTTGACTTTACGCCTTAATTGAGTTCACTTCCTAGTATCCACCAACTTGCTAAGTGCGACGGGAGACCTATATGATCTTGCTCTGAGCCTAGACATCTTCTTACCATACGAATTCCAGTGCCGACCACTTCCCGTCTGCGGGTGAATCTACCGTTCACATTGGCCATACAATGTCCGACCGTTTGCTACTTCAAGAAGAGGGTCTTAAACAAATAAAATAAACCCCATTGGAAAGAAACCAACAACCAAGGTTAGCAGTTGCCACATCTCTGTGACATGGTTAATAACTGCCACGTCCTCGTGACATACCCCCCTCTTGAAATCGCAAACGTCCTCGATTGCATACCATAAATACACGCCACTGATGATCTTGTGCTATTAACACTCTATTATCATCGCATGTATCCGCAAGAAAGGTCGTAACATACATAGATACAAATGACTTAATGAGGCCTTCATACTTTTGCCATTTCCATCTATGGCACTGAATTCATATGTACATTTGATGTACTAGCTCTATCATTACCCCTCCTTTGCACACGTTGGGTTGGGGCATAAGTAGGCTGTAACCCAAAGGCTTCAAGGTAAAGCTGCAATACATTTGGTGACTCTGACAGTTCATGCTCTTCCATCCACTTTGCATCCATAGGCGGATAGTTCTTGAACTTCACCAAATAGCGTCTTGCAACTTGTCCTTTAACTTTTCTGTCCTTATGTGCCAAAACTTGCTCAGGTACCAGGATCTCATCAAGTTCCTCAACTTCTGGCTGATCCTCAACTGGCATATCTTCTGGCACATCACCCACGAAGGGTCTTAGAAGACTCACGTGAAACGCATTATGAATCTTCCACGCATCAGGCAATTTCAGCCTGTAAGCCACATCGCTGATCTTGTCAAGCACTTGAAAAGGCCCATAGTAACGCATGCTGAGCTTAGGAAACAGCTGTTCCTTACCCTTCATCTTCTTTAACCTTGCCTTTTCGAACCTTAAAAGAACCCAATCACCAGGTGATAGTAGCAATTCACGACGGTGACGATCAGCAGCCTTTTTCTGTTTTGCCAGAGTCTTCTCCAAGGCAACTTTAATCTTCTTATACATCTCATCCAAGTTCTCAACATATCGATCTGCCTCAAAGATCTTGTCCTTTGTATGCAAAATGGGAGGAACCTTTTTGCCGCCTTCAACAATTTCAAAAGGTGCTTTGCCAGTAGACGAATGCACCGTATTATTGTACGCATACTCAAGCATAGGCAAATACTGTTCCCACTTGCCCTTATTATCTGACACATAGCATTTCAGCAGATCTAAGACAGTAGAATTGGCCTCTTCTGACTGTCCATCAGTTTGTGGATGAAACGAAGACGAGAACTTGAGCGTAGTACCCATGTTCTCAAACAATCCTCTCCAGAACAAACTGGTCATGCGAGGATCACGATCACTGATAATCGATTGTGGCATACCATGGTACTTAAACACATTGTACATGAACAAGCGTGCCATCTGATCAGATTTTATCTTCTTCCTGACAGGGATAAAATGGGCCTGCTTGCTGAACCTGCAGATAATGGTCCATATACCATCATTCCCTGTTGGTGTCCTTGGAAGATCAAAGATAAAGTCCAGCAATGCTTTCCCATGGCTTATCCGGAATCGGCAGTGGTTGTAACAACCCTGGTGCCTTTTGCCTGTCAAACTTGACCTTTTGGCAAACTATGCATGCTCGCACAAAGGCATCCACATCTCTCCTCAAGGTAGGCCAATAGAAGAACGTCTCTACCGCTTTAACTGTCGCATCAATGCCACGATGCCCTGCATACGGTGGGACATGACTCTCTTCCATGACCTTATGTCGCAGTGGCCTAGTGACACAAAGTCTGCCATGCATCATCATAAAACCATCTCTGAGGAGGTAGTGCTCGTGATGTTGCCCCTCTTGTAACTGTTCAAAGATCCTTGCAAAATCTTCATCAGCAATATACTGTTCCTTCATGTCATCTAACTCATGATGATAAGGAATTGACACAGCTGAAATTTGTGGCTTTCTTGATAACGCATCAGCCACAACATTCTTCTTGCCTTCCACATGCATAATCTGGAAGTGGAACATGGAAAGAATGTTTGCCCATCGCATATGCTTTTTCGGATAACTTTGACTGTGTCAAGAAGTATCGCAAGGTCTGATGATCTGTTTGGACAACAAAATCAGCACCTAAGAGGTAGTGCTTCCAGCTAGAAAGCGCATGAATCACGGCCAAGAGCTCTTTCTCATAGACTTGCATAGTCCTCTCTGGCCCTTGCAAAATTCGGCTTTCATAGGCTACTACCCGTCCATCTTGCATTAGCACTGCTCCGATGCTACTGCCACACGCGTCACACTGGACCACAAATGACTTCCTGAGATCTGGCAAAACAATAACTGGATCTGAAGTCAACTTTTCCTTTAAGAGACTAAAAGCTGAAATCTCTTTTTGGGTCCATCTGAAAGTGACCTCTTTCTTTTGCAATGCGTGAAGAGGCGATGCTATCTCTGCAAAATTTCTGATAAACCTTCTATAGTAGGAACACAATCCCAAGAAGCTTCTGACATCGTGCACAGTCTTCAAGTCTGGCCATGTCTTGATAGCTTCGACCTTTGCGGGATCCATTCTAACACCATCCTTTGAGACTATGTGGCCCAGAAAGTGGATCTCTTCAAGGAAGAATTCACTTTCTTAGGATTGACAAGTAACCCGTGACTGCGCAGCTCTTCGAACACAATGGTCAAGTGACGCCTATGCTCCTCTTCATTCTTCGAATACACAATCATGTCATCGAAGAATGTTCCAACAAACTGTTGATGCGAGCGGAAAATCCGGTCCATCATTCTGTTGAACGTGGCAGGAGCATTTGTTAGCCCAAACGGCATCACTAGAAACTCATAAAGACCAAATGTCGTTCTAAACGCAGTCTTGTGCACATCCTCTGGGCTTATACGAATCTGATGGTACCCACTCTTCAGGTCTATCCTGCTGAAAATTGCAGCACCCTCTAAACGATCGAGAATATCATCAATGCGAGGAATAGGAAACCTATTCTTGATGGTATTCTTATTCAACGCATGGTAATCAATACACATGCGCCATGAGCCATCCTTCTCTGCACTAGGAGCACTGGGGAGCAAAAGGGTGAAGAACTAGGCTGAATCAGCCCCTTCTCTAATAACTCCTCAACCTGGCTCATAATCTCTTTCTGCTGCGCCGCACTAACCCTGTAGGGAGGTCTATTTGGTGGGCTACACCCTGGCACCAAATCTATCCGATGGTCCTCAGGTCTCTCTGGCGGTAATTGCGACGGTAATGAATCAGAAAAACAGTCACTAAACTTTTGCAAAAATGCTGACCTTTCTTTATCTAACACAGATAAATTTGACTGATCCCTATCTGAGACATCACGTGCAAAAATCAAGTACACAGAAAGATGATTCTTTATTACAGAAGTGATAGCAGAAGCAGATACAATAGGGACTGACTCTCCTTTAAGCTTTACATCCAAGATGTGAGTTTTGCCCCTATGCTGTACAGTGATCTTTTTGTTGTAGGCATCCAAGACTCCATGCACTCGGAACATCCACGGGATCCCCAACAAGGCGTCACAACCTTCGAGCGGCATGATGTAAAACTCTTCAGTGTCCACATACGACTGAATATGCAGACGCAGTTTTCCAATGATGGGAGTAACACACTCTGAGTGGCCAGGACATGCCAACCCTGCCTCTGCTGTGTACCCCATCTCTTCAGCTTTGATGCCGAGCTTCATAGCTAACTCTGGTGAGATAAAGTTGGCTTTGGCACCTGGATCAAAGAAGATGAGTGCCGTCTGATCCCTAACTTTACCCCATGCCCTGCATAACTCACTGGCATCTGTGCTGGGCCTGTCACCCACCATGTCTGGCACTAAACCTGCCGTGGGTTTAGGCTTCTTGCCTTTCTGGTCTTCTTTATCCTCTGAGTCAGCTGGCCTTTTCCTTTGTGGACAATTGATAAAAATATGACCAGGCTGCTCGCATATAAAGCATTTGTTCTCAGCCATTAGGACCTTCTTTTCCTCGAGCGACTTGCGCACAAAAGGCTTCCTTTTCTGTTTCTTTGCCTGCGCTCCAGAAGTCCCAGCTGAATCCTTGTCCTTGGTGGCCTTTTCTGACCCCTGTGACGCATTAGGAGCCGTCTTCACAAAGGGCTTCTTCGCTGAATTTTTCTTTTGTTGCCCTCCTTTATCACTGCTCGGAAATCCACTGTCCTCTCCTTTCAACAGGGCAAGACCAGTGTTCGCAACTTCCATAAGCTGAGTAAGGGTAGCCACTCTATTCTTTGTACAGTAATCGCGAAGCCCTTTAGGCAACCCACAACAATACTTCTCTATCTGCTCTGTCAGTGGCACAAATCTGTAGGAGGTCACTGAGAGTAATGCTTTACAAAACCTCCTATTGTACTCCAGCAAGCTCTTGCACGAAGCTGCTGTAAGCTGGTGCCAATCTGTCAGGACATCGGCTTCAAATTCATTTGATAGCCAAGCAGATGCAAACATTTGCTTGAAGTAAACCCAAGTGGCGGGTGCCTGTCCTTGCATTAACAATGTCGTCCACCAGGTAAGCGCATTGTCCTTTAAGAAAGTGGCAGCTTTCCTGACCTTCGAGGCCTCTGTAAAATTCCCTCCCGCATAAGCTGTATCAAACTGCTGGAGGAAAGTGAGTGCCTTTGTCTTGTCCTCGAAACCACTGAAGGTACTGAACTTTACTGCTGCACCACCTTCTTTGTAAGCCTTCGGCTTCTCTAGTGCCCCCAAGTTGTCATACGGA
The DNA here is from genome assembly GCF_014529385.1 of Adiantum capillus-veneris. Classification (NCBI taxonomy): domain Eukaryota; kingdom Viridiplantae; phylum Streptophyta; class Polypodiopsida; order Polypodiales; family Pteridaceae; genus Adiantum; species Adiantum capillus-veneris. The sequence continues at coordinate 110,245,289 of NC_140957.1, forward strand.
ATGGTCTGCAACATGGGCACTGTACTAGGCATGATCGGCACGCCTTGGCCATTCACATTTTGCGTAAGAGGTGCGATATCTGGCTGCTGTCCAGAAAAACCAGCCATGCCAAAATGAGCCTGTGGCACCCCAAACTGGCCCTGGTTGCCGTGGAAACCTTGCTGCATGCCGATAGTACCATACATGGGGTGTGGCATGATGCCTTGCATACCCCCGAACACTGTTCCTGGCATGTACGGCTGACTTCCAGACGCATAACCAGCCATACTTTGGAACACTGATCCACCCCCGAAATACCCAGGATGTACCGTGGGTGGTGGAAAAACTGAGTGCATAGCCTGGTATCCAGCTCCCTGTCCATTCAAGACAGCATGCGGGCTCTGAAAGGTGGCGGGCTGAACTGGCATAACCTGTGGAATAGGCGTTCTAGCCACCTGTTCAAGCACGGGAGGAACCTGCTTTGGAGCCCCCGACTCCGCAACATGCGAGTGTTCCCTTTCCTCCTGAGCCTCATGAAGTACCTGGGCTTGAGCTTCAACAAGCTCCGTACGCGGCGTAGGTTGCCTATTTTGCTGTTGCACTGGTGGCGCTTGCAAGAATTCCATAAACCTCGGATTCTGCACCGGCTGCGAAAAGACATTCACCGCGGCAACTAACTGAGTCTTAAACGCATCATCCTCAAGTTGCCCTGTCATAAAGCCCTGTACTACTGGAGGGACATTCACGTTGACAGGAGGTACAGATTGACATGGCCGTGAGCTCTCGCCAATCTCAAAAACCATAGGAATCTCCTGCCTGTCCTTTGGAGAGGAACCCTCTTCCATAATTCCCTTCCCCTTGTCGGCCATAGTGTAATCCCCGCGTTCTTGCACTGTGTGTCTTTACCCTGAACAATCCAGGCTCACTCTTTGAGGAAAAAGTGATTGATGTCCCGGCAACGGAACCATGAAACCGGCCCGTAGGGCGGTAGGCGTTGGCTTTCACCCGAAATTCTTTACTTTATACACACACACAGAGCACTTTGCAAAGAGAACCTGCGACGGGAGTTAACACTTCAACTCACACACGGCTCGGAAGCTAGAATGCTCCGAGCAGACGCCGACAACCTGTAGGCCCCAAAATTGGCGCCCCTTTCGGTATTTCTTTATTCTTTAGGAGGGTAAATTACAAGGTAAGGTCCTGGGAATCCTTCACGTGTATCCACCTAGATACCATTTGATTTGGCCAAATTTCGGCAGCATAACAGCCCCAAAACTTGCGCGAAACCAATTCCCTGCTGGAACTCGCTTGCACTGTCGTATACCCTCTGATTCCTGTCCAAAAACAGTAAATTCAGCACGCTGTATTTACTGGTTTTTGCCCTGTTTTCAGCCCCAAACAGTCCCCTAACTGTCCTTTGCCAGTGGGGCACGATTCCCAATGATCCTGGCGTCCATATGGCTGAAAAACAGTCAAATTACAGCGCATACACAGCGCTGATTTTGCACCTGTACGGTGAGGTTATGACCCTCACCAGTGCTTGCTTTGGAGCAGCAGTTAGCTACCCCTGTTCCTGCTCAAGGAGGCTCTTGCCTCAGCACAAAAGCATGAACCCACACAACTGTACATCAGTCAAATGAGTAGCCCTCTTGTGGGGCATCACATAACTGCACGTAGGGGAGAAAGAGAGCAGTATGTAGCGTGCGGGGCATCACTCCCATCACCATACTGTGCATAGAGGGCAAGGTAAGCATTCCATAGCTTCTGTACCTGTTACAATCCGCCTGTGGCTGAAAATGGCGCCCCCTTTGATGATATGCAGCTCGTTTTTGCCTCCCAGAGTGGCAGAATCGCTCACAAGCTGACACGTCGCCCAGTTTCCGAGTTTGGGCTTTCCCTGCTAAAAATATCTCAACTGGTGCGTCAGTTGACTTCGCGGCAGAGTTGTAAAGTGTTCCCCTAGTCATACCGAAGGTAATGACGCGAACACATTTCGTGGCCCAAAATAGCAGTTCCCTAAATTTTAGGAGATGCTTCCGTTGGGCTCCCACTGGTCTTCTGACCATCTATCCTCATTGGGACCGCATCCAAAAATGCAATGTGGCCCAACTGTCGGATACTTTTTGTTGGAAGTCCCACCTTGACTTTACGCCTTAATTGAGTTCACTTCCTAGTATCCACCAACTTGCTAAGTGCGACGGAGGGACCTATATGATCTTGCTCTGAGCCTAGACATCTTCTTACCATACGAATTCCAGTGCCGACCACTTCCCGTCTGCGGGTGAATCTACCGTTCACATTGGCCATACAATGTCCGACCGTTTGCTACTTCAAGAAGAGGGTCTTAAACAAATAAAATAAACCCCATTGGAAAGAAACCAACAACCAAGGTTAGCAGTTGCCACATCTCTGTGACATGGTTAATAACTGCCACGTCCTCGTGACAGTGTCCATTCACTTTGTTTGTGATCATAGCATTCTCTCGTTAAGAACGGAAGGCTCTACCTTCCCTAAGAACAAAAGGAACCTTGAGCATAGTTCGGAGCACTCATCTTGAGCAAAGCGCAAACATTCATTCCGCTGCACCTAACATTGGTATCAGAGCTTTGGCAGTGTTCTGTATCACTCAAGGAAAGAACCACAAGAATCACAAGATTTTTTTTTTTTTTGCTTGTTACGGTCACACGAACCCAAGTTCGCTTGGGCGTGTCGATTCCTAATCGTGTTTTTGAAGAGTGACACGAAACTCAAGAAAGAAGGGCTTGTCCAGCCTTCCCTTGTGCCTCTTTTCACTCATTGAGAGCGGACTGTGCACTTAACGGCCGGCCAATCGACGTGAGGTGGGAAAAAGCAACCTTGGTGTGAGCGCAAGGCCGCCAAGGGGTGTGCCCGCGGAAAAGAGCAGAACTCGAGTAAAGAGAAGATCCTTCTCTAACACAGATTGCAAGCGAAATAAAACCCTCAAGAACCTCAAGAACCTCAAGACCCTCAAGAATCCAAGTTCCTCGTGAACTTAAGAACCCAAGACCACAAGAACCCACGACTTAAGTGTATGGTCATCACTCGAAGCGGAATGCATAGTTCGCTTAGAGGTGATGAGCATGAGAGAGGTGAAGAAGAATTTTCCCCGCCAGGAGGTTTTTCCGACCCTCCTCCTTCCCCATCTACGTCAAGGATTGCACTAACTCCTATGGACGCTTTGGACCAGATGTTTATGGAAAGGAAGTTAGAACGCGAAGCAGGAAATGCAAAAAGAATGGCAGAAATGGATCGCAGACACGTAGAAAGAAAAGCAGAAAGAAAGGCAGCCAAAGCAAGACAAGGACAGAGCGACTGACACCGGCCCGTGGTGGGGCGGTAGGCTTTGGCTTTCACCCAAAATTCTTTACTTTAGACTTTATGACACAAAGGAACTTCACGAATAAGCCTGTGACTGGAATTCAACACTTCAAGACAAACCACGGCCTGGCAGCTAGAGCGCTACCAAGCAGACAACGACACCCTGTTTGGCCCAAAGACTGGCGCACCTTTTGGTATTTCTTTATTCTTATTATACTTGAGAAAAACTTGTAAACTTCCACAAGATGTCCCACTTTTATCGGGCTGAAATTCCTCTACTCCAACCCGATTTCGGCAACATAACCACAGTAGAAGTCTCCACAAACAAAATCCCAAGCAAACATTGACTTTCCACGCACTTTAGACTGCAAAACTTGGCGAGAAATTGCAGCTCGCTGAATTCTCCGTTTTTGCGCTCTGATCTGCGTGCTGATCACTTTTTTGGGTAGCCCTCGAGCTCTCGCACCTGTAGGGTCACTCGCCCCTTGAATTAGAGGAGATTCCTCGTGGGAAATCTCTCCAAAATAGCCTGTATAAGCACCCAATGCTTTCCCGAGACTCCCCTGACAAATAAACGATCCGAAGCCTTGCACCTAGCCCTCACCAAGCTGTCCAAACCTGTCCACGGCTGTAATTGCAGGTTTTTGACCCAATTTCTCCAGCATAACGGTGCAAATATCCTAGTAGGTCAAAAGTACACGTCACGGACACTTTCCCTTGTGGTATGGAAGCTTTCCAGTGAGCTGTAGGTCAATTTCAGCGTGCTGTAATTTACTGTTTTTGCCATTGTTTGGTGCCTACTGCCTTGTACACGCGTCACAAGGCCTTTTCGAGGCTCCCTTGACAATTCCCTGCAGTTTAGGTGCGATACCTTAAACCTGCAGAAAAACACAGCAGGCTGTAATTCTTTGTTTTGGACCGTTTCGAGCGGAGCGAGCACGCCTATGCGTGTCTCAGGTGCTCCCGCACGCAATGGGACAGTTCCCCTGTAAATCGGACGAGTTTTCACGTGAGAAAACTCTCCGTTTTCGCATTCCTTCGTGATGGAACTGTGCGTACTTGAAGGGGATTAGCAATTAGCTAATCCGGTTCCTGTACAGAAGGCTCTTGCCTTGGCAAACACGCATAAAACCCCCAGAACTGTACATGGTCATCTGAGAAGCCCAACTAGTGGGGCATTACCATATGTGCAAAGGGGAGAGAGAGATGGGCGAGAGCAAATCGTGGCGCTACATAGAGCAAGGGAGAAGGCAAGCTTTCCATTAAAGCTATGATCACCTGCACCCACTACTCACACACACTGTAGCAACCACAATGAAGCAAAAATCAGCCCCCACTCTCAAATTGGGCGCCTCCTCTTCTTGCAGACATGGCAAGTCAGCCTGGAGCCACCATGTATCCAGTTTGCCACTTTTGAGTTAATTTCCTAGTACCCACCAACTTATAAGTGTCGCGAGGGGCCTAAATGACTTTGAACTGAGCCTAGACACCCTTTCACTGCTCAGATTCCAGTGCCGATTAGCCCGACCAACTCATGGTGACCTGTCCTTCCGTACTGCGGGTGAAACTCTCGGCCATCGGCCGTTTCACTGGCCACGCAATGTCCGATCATTTGCAACTTCAAAAAGAGTGTCCCAAAAATTAAACAAAAATCATCGGAAAGAAACCAACAACTCAAGTTAGCAATTGCCACGTCCTCGTGACATATCCATGAGTGCATTTGATGTGCTAGCTTTATCATTACCCCTCCTTTGCAGACATTGGGTTGGGGCATACGTAGGCTGTAACCCAAAGGCCTCAAGGTAAAGCTGCAATATATTTGGTCACTCTGGCAGTTTATGCTTTTCCATCCACTTTGCATCATAGGCGGATAGTTCTTGAACTTCACCTAGTAGCATCTTTGCAACCTGTCCCTTAGCCTTTACGTGTGCAAGAGGCTCTTGCCTCTGCAAACGAGCATAATTCCACAACACTGTGACGTACCACCGACGACCAAGTAAGCTTAAATTTCAAGATGATTTACCGATGCGTCAAAGAATCCAAGCAATCGCCTCAGAGAATCGGCAAGCAGCATATCACCTGGCAGACCCACATCACTCCCGCAGGAGATCAAGTGGCCAATCTACCACCGTGAGACCTCTCCCTATCCCATCTTGGTTCATACTTGGAAACCCTAAAAAACGCAGCACAAAATCAACCCTAATTTGACCACTTTTTGGCAGGGCGAACATACGGAATTTCCTGTGTGTCTTATAAAGAGGAACCCTCTTCCTTGGTGTTATCTGTCCTGTCAGCCAGTGTAATTCCAAGTTCCTGTACTCTGTGTCTTTACCTAAAACAACCGAGGCTCACTTCTTGAGGAAAAAGTGATTGATATCCCGGCAATGGAACCTTGAAACCGGCCTGTGGTGGGGCGGTAGGCTTTGGCTTTCACCCGAAATTCTTTACTTTAGACTTTACGACACAAAGGAACTTCACGAATAAGCCTGTGGACTGGGATTCAACACTTCAAGACAAACCACGGCCTGGCAGCTAGAGCGCTACCGAGCAGACAACGACACCCTGTTGGCCCCAAAGACTGGCGCCCCTTTCGGTATTTTCTTTATTCTTATTATACTTGAGAAAAACCTGAAACTTCCACAAGATGTTTCACTTTTATCGGGCTGAAATTCCTCTACTCCAACCTGATTTCGGCAACATAACCACAGTAGAAGTCTCCACGGACAAAATCCCAAGCAAACATTGACTTTCCACGCACTTTAGAGTGCTTTGCAAAACCTGGCGAGAAACTGCAGCTCGCTGAATTCTCTGTTTTTGCGCTCCGATCTGCATGCCGATCACTTTTTTGGGTAGCCCTCGAGCTCTTGCACCTGTAGGGTCACTTGCCCCTTGAATTAGACGAGATTCCTCGTGGGAAATCTCTCCAAAATGGCCTATACAAGCACCCAATGCTTTCCCGAGACTCCCCTGACAAATAAAAGATCCGAAGCCTTGCACCTAGCCCTCACCAAGCTGTCCAAACCTGTCCACGGTTGTAATTGTAGGTTTTTGACCCAATTTCGCCAGCATAACGGCGCAAATATTCCTTGTAGGTCAAAAGTACACGTCACGAACACTTTCCCTTGCGGTATGGAAGCTTTCTAGTGAGCTGTAGGTCAATTTCAGCGTGCTGTAATTTCATAGTACCAGGAACGGGAAACCGGAACGGGAACGCGGAACAAAATGCCATTCCCTGTTACGGGTACTCACGTTTGAAACACTGAACGGGGGTTCGGAACAAGAACTTGGAATGGGAACGGGGAACGGAGACCTGAAAATGGCCGTAAAGTTATTTAAAGACTGTAAAGTTCAACTTAAGTATGTAAAGTAATTTATCATTAAAAAAAAAAAAACGAGTTGGACACTATTTTCAACTCTAAATAGAGTAGTCATTTACACTTTGAATATAGAGATTGCCTCTATAACGATCACGAAGTGCTACCACTTCTCTTAGAGAGGACTTCCATGCTCTAGTATCCGGCATTGAATGCGAAGTGGATAGAGGAGGAGGACCTAGCAGATACTTCTCAGATTTGGATCTTTACCTTGATGCTTTTGGTCTAGCTTTGGCTATTCCAAGAGTTCCCGGAGATCAGCGGCTTGAATCGTGCAGCCGGGACTGCACAAGAGAGAAGTTACTTCACTCCTTTGTCACAGATTACCTAAAAAAAATAAAATCACTGATTTTCCTTTGGATTTCAGGGATACTGATGGGTTGACAGTATTTTGCTGGATGACTTTCTGAAAGAAGTACTTCGACATGGGAATTCGCGGATATGATTCTGATTGATGAACACTCTAACATGTAACTGTGTTCGAGTGCAGGATTGAAAGACGAAATGGCTGCAGCATTTCGGTCTTGAGAATCTCTATAGACATGATCGCAATAAGAATTAGTTAATCAGACATCAGTGAGGCTTGGGATGGATCTAGATGTGATTGCTAAATACGTTGGTACAGCCAAAAGGTATCGATGCCAGAAAGCGTGAAAAGCAGTATCAAAGGTGCTTACAGATGTGTGTAGAGATCTCAAAGCATATGTGAAGATCCAGTGCTGATGAAGAAGTTCGTGATGTGTGTGATTTATGTGGCTACATGGACTAAGGTGGAGATTCGACGCTTCAAAGAGGTTTTTCTATGTAAAAAGCATCTTGGGACATGAAGATAAAGTGGAGGAGTGGAGGGCATGTGGTTACTGATAAAATAGAAAGTGGATGTGTGGCCCAACTTTTTTGCATATGGATAGGCAAAAAGTTGTAAAATTTTGCAAAACGCGTTTTTTCTAAAAACGGTCCGCTACGTCGAAAGGAAAACGCTTTTTTCAGTCGTTTTTGCGTTTCACGCGCATAGGCTAATTTTGCATTATTTGAAAGATATTTCGGTTTCTGTAAAACTGCTGCTTTTCAAGTTGCGGAAAGGAAAGAGAAGGAGACAGAGCTCTGAGGGAGCCTTTTGGTGTATGCTCCACCATAGCCAATCACTTGTTGGAAAAGAAGGAAGCTTCGATTGTATCGTCTCTAGTGTTGTCTCCCCTATCCCTTCTTCTTTTCTCTTCTCTTGTGCAAAGGTCTGGGTGTGTGTAAGTTGTGTGTGAGCCCCTCGAACCAATTGGGGTGTGTGCAAAGAAGGAGAAAGAGAGAGGTTTATTGTGTGTGGTTGAGAATTGAAAGTCGATTGTGATGGTTGAGATGCAATAAGCTTTGCTTCTGTGTGTGATTGTGGGCTTGGGTGTGTGCAACCGAGTGTTTGCAGCAAAGTTTTGTGGTTTAGTGTGTTTCGAGTGGATCGGGGTGTTGCGATTCCATCTGAGCTATAGAGAGGCGTGCGCGTGTTGTCGGGTGTGTTTCCCTTTCCCCCCTTCCATCTTCTGGTGCCCCCACTGAGGAGCATCTGATTGCTCCTATTTGAAGGTAAAGTTATGGTTTCGGAGATGATGAAGTGCGGATTTTGAAGAGCAGGTGCAGTGAAAGATGGCTTGGACAGGTTTTCCTATTTTCATTGGGGTTGAAGATGCGGAAACCTGGTTGTTGCAACATTATGGTCTATTTGTGCTGGAAAGCAGGTTATCAAGAGAAGAAGGCACGGTTCAAGTTTTTCCACTCTTGGTTCGTGGAAAAGCAAAACGATGGTACGACGGATTGTGAGATGAAGAAGAGGTGGATTGGATAGCTTTAGAAGCGGCTTTTCGACGACAATATGTGCAAGTGCATGAAGTGAAGCGGAGGTTGGATGGTCTAAAGCAAAGGTTGGACAGTGATATTCAAGCGTTTGTGTTGGAGTTTGAAGTCCTTTGGAGACAGCTGATGGAGGTAACTTCTCCCCAAAGTGTTGATTGTTTGAAATTGAGCAAATTGTTGGATTGCCTGCATGAGGATGTTCGAGACAAGGTTGAAACCGATGGGCCAGTGATGTCACGTGCACATCTAACCCTATGTGTACGTGGACAAGCTACTTCATGGCAAGGGTTCAGTTCAATTCAATCAACCTAGATTAGGAAGTGTTCTGGCACTTTTGTAAGTCTGTTCGCAAACCGTGCATGTCCAGACACTTAGAGTAGATGCATATCCTCATGTTGCACACAACATGATCATCAGATTTCCATCAGAACCCATCAGGAGCATTTTTACAGTGCATAGACCTATTTCCCCTATTTTAGCCATTTTCACTTATTATTTTTAAGTGACTTTTGTTGGGAAACTGGGTAGGGCAATTTTGGCAAGCAGATACATAAGAAACCTTAGCACTAGCACTTTCTGGTAGAAGAGGCAACAGGGACCTGACATCCACAATAGTGCACCTTCTCAGCAAGACCCCGCCCCGGGCAGTTAACCTAGCGTTTTCAGCCATCAACAAGAATCAGCCAGTGTTTTTGATGCATTGTAGATCAGTCCCAGCGTTTTGCATTTGCAGACCAACCTAGCGACAACAGACTCAGCAAATCCCCTAGCGTTTTTTGCAGCGGGTTAGAAATCAGCCCTAGCGTTTTTGCATTTGCAGAGCATCCTAGCGTTTTACAGATTTTCGACGTCAGATTCAGCCATAGCACTAGCATTTTCAGTTTTCAGCAGTCAGACACCGCAATAGAAGTCCCAAACCTCGCAGATCTCACCTTCCCACAACAAATCCTCACCGCACGGTCAGATCCACCGAAGTTTGCAGTTTCAACTTGGAAAACGCAGATTTCAGCATCTGCATTCTCAGCGTGTCGTCGTCGCCTCGTCGTCACCGACATAGACTCAGAATTCAGCAGATAAAGATTTGTAGATTTCAGCCATTAGCATTTTCAGTTTTCAGCCCGTCTCGTCGTCATCCTCATCGTCGTCGACATCATCGGCAAGTCCAAGCATTGTAGAGATTTGTGCAGTCAATAGTAGACCGCTCTCGCCATAGAGAGTGGGGCCTTCGGAGGAGGGTTTGACAACATTCTGGTGTCGTATTCTTTTCTCTCTATCTCTCAGGCTCAGTACCTTCATTCATAGTGTTCGCCACTTTGTTTGTGTCCATTGCACTCTCTCACTAAAGGAACGGAAGGCTCTCCCTTTCGCAGAGTTCGGAGCAGTTATCTTGAGCAAAGTTCAACATTCACTTCCGCTGCACCTTACATTGGTATTAGAGCTTTGGCAGTGTTCTATATCACTCAAGGATTTTTTTTGCTTGTTGCGGTTGCACGCAACCCAAGTCCCCTTGGGCGTGTCGATTCCTAATCGTGTTTTTGAAGAGTGATAGGAAACCCAAGAAAGAAGGGCTTGTCCAGCCTCCCCTTGTGCCTCTTTTCACTCATTGAGAGCAGACTGTGCACTTAGCGGTCGACTAATCGACGTGAGGTGGGAAAAAGCAACCTTGGTGTGAGCGCAAGGCCGCTAAGGGGTGCGTCCGCGGAGAAGAGAAGAGCTCGGGTAAAGAGAAAATCCTTCTCTAACACAAATTGCAAGCGAAAGAAGAACCTCGAGACTTGAGAACCCAAGACCCACAAGAACCCAAGTTCCTCGTGAACTTAAGAATCCAAGACTTTAGGGATGGTCATCACCCGAAGCGGAATGGATACTTCGCATAGAGGTGTTGAGCATGGGAGTGGCGAAGAAGAGTTTTCCCCATCAGGAGGTTTTTCCGACCCTTCCCCTTCCCCATCTACGCAAAGGATTGCACTAACTCCTATGGAGGCTTTCGACAAGATGGTGATGGACAGGAAGTTAGAAAGCGAAGAAAGAATATCAGCCATAGAGTGCAAAATATGAAGAAAGAATAATAGCCATAGCACATGAGCATTGAAAGAGCCACAAATGACTGTCGCTTTCGGCGCGGCCCAAAGAAGCAAGCGTTGCAGACCTTTATGAAGTTCAAGTATTGCATGACCCACGCATCAGACTAGGATTCCAGACGTTGTTGGCGATCTCCCTCGAGGCCACACAGTTCGGTACTAGTACCTCACTTTTGAAAAGGAGGGGATGTCACGTCCACATCTAACCCTACGTGTACGTTGACAAGCTACTTCATGCAAGGGTTCAATTCAGTTCAGTCAGCCTAGATTAGGAAGTGTTCTAGCACTTTTGTGAGTCTGTTCGCAGACCGTGCATGTCCAGACACTTAGAGTAGATGCATATTCTCTGGTTGCACACAACATGATCATCAGATTTCCATCAGAACCCATCAGGAGCATTTTTATAGTGCATAGACCTATTTTTCCTATTTTAGCCATTTTTCACTTTTTATTTTTAAGTGACTTTTGTTGGGAAACTGGGTAGGGCAATTTTGGCAAGCAGATATATAAGAAACCCTAGCGCTAGCACTCTGGCATAAGAGGCAGCAGGGACCTGACATCCAACAGTGCATCTTCTCAGCAAGACCCCCCCGGGGCAGTCAACCTAGCGTTTTCAGCCATCAACAAGAGTCAGCTAGCGTTTTTCATCCGTTGCAGATCAGCCCCAGCGTTTTGCATTTGCAGACCAACCTGGCGACAACAGACTCAGCAGATCCCCTAGCGTTTTTGCAGCGGGTCAGAAATCAGCCCTAGCGTTTTGCAGATTTCCGGCGACAGATTCAGCCATAGCACCAGCGTTTTCAGTTTTCAGCAGTCAGACACCGCAGTAGAAGTCCCAAACCTTGCAGATCTCACCTTCTTGTAGCAGATCCTCGCCGCACGGTCAGATACACTGAAGTTTGAGTTTTAGCCTTGAAAACGCAGATTTCAGCATCTGCATTTTCAGCAAGTCGTCGTCGCCTCGTCGTCATCGCCATCGTCACTCATAGAGTCAGAATTCAGCAGATAAAGATTTGCAGATTTCAGGCATTAGCATTTTCAGTTTTCAGCCCATCTCGTCATCGTCCTCATCGTCAGACCGCTCTCGCCATAGAAGAAGAAGAAGAAGAAGAAGAAGAAGAAGAAGAAGAAGAAGAAGAGAGTTTTAATGTGGTAGGAAACTATCCCAAGAGACCTTAAAGATCTAGCCGACGAGAGAGTGGATTGTAGAGATTTGTGCAATCAATAGTAGACCGCTCTCGCCATAGAGAGTGGGGCCTTCGGAGGAGGGTTTGACAACATTCTGGTGTCGTATTCTTCTCTCTCTATCTCTCAGTCTTAGTATCTTCATTCACAGTGTTCACCACTTTGTTTGTGTCCATTGCACTCTCTCACGAGAGTAGGTGGGCTCAAACCGACTGATAGTTACATGCGCGGACACAGCATTTGCACGCTGTGCTCCCAATTAGAGGGTCGTTCCCTTTCGCATTTGCTGATGAACTGTTCAACGGTTGATGATTCTAGAGGGAGATGGCTAAATCGATTCAACTCCACTTCAATGTAATCGACCCTTCGTTGGACCCTGAAGAAAGGACCGTTATCCTCCTCGGTGGAGAGGCTCGCGGGAAGCGGATGCCCTTCTGGGTACGCCGTGATCTGCACTTGAGGGACGGAACCGCAAGGCACGTGCTTGTGGCGAAGTTCCTCGGTAAAGTTGTACCCCGGTTCTTGGGTGCTTTGCATAGGCGGCTGGGGAGATTCCCCTTCCTATGCTGTTATTTTGAATCCGATCCCTTCCGGGGGAAATGACGTAATTCTCCCCAAGCGAAGCCAGATCAGCTACAAGAGCACCCAAGTGCCATTCCCCCCGGGGGGTCAACTTCACCTAAAAGGGGGTTGGGAGGTGCAAAAGGGAGACACCACCGACCTCAGTGGACGCCACCTGTGAGCCGACGCCCTTCCAAGCGGGTATGGCATTTCCTAGGGGAAAATCGTTGGGTTTCAAAGGCAGTTTAGTGAGGTGAGCGATAAGTTACCTGGAGGAGGCAACTGCAAAGGGAAGACCGAAGCAAGTCCCGCAGTACCTGGGCCTCTGAACAGAGGTACTTGGTCGCTGTCACGCCCAAATCAAGTTGGCGAAATAGGTCTCTCAAGGGAATAGTCATGGCCGTAAGAGTGTAGATAATTCTGATCTCTTGTAGTCTAGAGGAAACTAGTGACAAAAGCATTTGCCTTTGGTTTCTGGGTGCATTGTCCTGTTCGTTCTTCTTGTGCTCTTTTTTTGGTGTATAAGGAGAGTAGCAGGGCGTGCCCTACCCGACTCCGAAAACAAAACAAAAAATTGCACGCTCTCACTAAAGGAACGGAAGGCTCTCGCTTCCGTAAGTAAAAGGAACCCTTGAGCACAGTTCGGAGCACTCATCTTGAGGAAAGTTCAACATTCACTTCCGCTGCACCTTACAAGTGACGTACGTGGAAGCTGTAAATTTGGCAAGAGGCCGAACCAAGAAGATCTTGAAGAAGCGGCAGGCGAGGCAGTCTGTCAAATGTTGTGGTGTCTAGGCAGGTCGAAGAAGTGGTGGAAGCAAAGCCAAGGTTGATGCAAAGAGAAGTGTCGATGCGAGAGGAACCGAGGGTTTTATGGCTTCAAAGAGGTGGAGCAATTTCGATGCCAAGGATGCCAGTTTTAGGGAAGCTCCAGTTGTAAAAGAAGTGAAAGCGGTTCCCAATCGAGTAGAAGATTCACGGGCAAACTCATGTATGGTTAGTCAAGTTCCATTGGCAAGTGCTAGGGATCAAAGAGTGCAGTTCGCAGACGATGTTGAAGCAATAAAGGTAGAGGAAATCCCAGATCTTGAGTCGGAAGAAGAAGTGAAAACAGAGGATAGGAGTTCCATAGATGCTGACACGACATGGGAAACCGATTCTTCTCACTCGAGGTATGAGGAATTTGATTTTTTGCATGTAGATAAAGATGTGAAAGTTGAGCTTGAGGAGCACGAGGAAGTGCAAACTGATGTGCTTGATGAAGTCCAAGTGGAGGAATCGAGGCCTACAAAGGTAGACATGCAGATAAAGATGCTATGCGGTGCCATGTTGATGGCTGTTCTTGTTAAGGTTGCTATGGAGTGTGCCACAGTAGTGCAACAGGTACAGAGTTATACCATGAAAGATAAAGCAAGCTTGGATTTGGGAGAAGACCAAGGCAGTGCGGTAAGGGATGATTCTCTATCTTCTTTGGCCGAGGATGAAGTGGAAGAGCAAGCGGATGCAGTTGACAAAGCGGTACTACTGATTGATCTTGAAGGGCCAATTGATGATAGAGGGCTTGATGACACTGGAATTGAGTTTGAAGAGGAGATGCGGGAGAGCATGGAGTCAATGGTGGTTCCAATACAGCAGGTGTGCTCTATGGAAGATGAAGAAGATTCACAAGATGTGTCTAAGCTTTCTGAGGAGGTAAACAACACATGGTTGAGAAGTTTGCTGGTAAGTGCAACAATGCACTATCATATCCGTTTGATTCAGGTTTCCTTTGAGAGGAGCTCTGTTGTACATGGTTGGGAGGAAGGGTCGCTACGTACTCGGGTAAAGCACTATTGAAGGTTGTTGCAGATGGATGAAAGTGAACAGAGCTAGGTGTTTGATCCAGGAGGACAAACTATGCAAGGGGTGGGACAACCCAGTAGCAGGTAGGACGTAGGGCCTTGACATATGGTAGTGGTTTTTTATGGTTTGCTAATAGTGTTGTCTAGTTTTGCAGTTTTCATTTTGAGTAGTTCTGTTTTTTGGTTGAACATGAATGTTCAACAAGGGGGTTGGGCAATGATGGTGCAGCCAAAAGGTGTCGATGCTTGAAAGCTTGAAAAGCAGTATCAAAGGTGCTTACAGATTTGTGTAGAGATCTCAAAGCATATGTGAAGGTCCAGTGCCGATGAAGAAGTTCGTGATGTGTATGATTTATGTGGCTACATAGACTAAGGTGGAGATTCGATGTTTCAAAGAGGTTTTTCTATGTAAAAAGAATCTTGGGACATGAAGATAAAGTGGAGGGCATGTGGTTACTGACAAAAGAGAAAGTGGATGTGTGGCCCAACTTTTTTGCATATGGACAATCGAAAAGTCCTATTCTAATTTTTTTTTGCAAAATGCGTTTTTTCTAAAAACAACCGGTGCTGCTGAAAGGAAAATGCTATTTCAGACCTTTTTGCGTTTCACGCACGCAGGCTAATTCTGTACCATTTGAAAGATACTTCGGTTTTTGTAAAACTCATGCTTTTAATGTTGCGGAAAGAAAAGAGAAGGAGACAAAGGTTTGAGGGAGCCTTTTGGTGTATGCTCCACCATAGCCAATCACTTGTTGGAAAAGAAGGAAGCTTCGATTGTATCGTCTCTGGTGTTGTCTCCCCTATCCCTTCTTTTCTCTTCTCTTGTGCAAAGGTGTCGGCGTGTGTAGGCTGTGTGTGAGTCCCCCGAACCAATTGGTGTGTGTGCAAAGAGGAAGAACGAGAGAGGTTTTTTGTGTGGTCGAGAATCGAAAATCGATTGTGATGGTTGAGATGTATAAGCTTTGCTTCTATGTGTGATTGTGGGCTTGGTGTGTGCAACTGAGTGTTTGCAACAAAGTTTTGTGGTTTGATGTGTTTCTTTGAGTGGATCGGGGTGTTGTGATTCCATCTGAGCTATAGAGAGGTGTGTGTGTGTGTTGTCGTGTGTGTTTCCCTTTCCCCCCTTCCAACGTTGCTGGCAGTCATGGTCCGAGATTTGGAATGATTTTTTTTGTGATGTGATTTGAATGTGATCTGAATGTGATGTGATGTGACTGTCGTCTTTGTACAAGTGCTCGATTTGTGTCGTCTAGTGTGTCGGTACTTAGAGTCAGTGTCTACTGAATTGGTTTATGGCTTATGTCCGACTTTGTAGTCGTAATCGAGGGTGATTACAATTCTTTCAAGAGGGGGGTATGTCACAAGCTAATGATGTGGCATGCATGGCAGCAATACGGATTCCGCATAACGTGCTGACATGCTGACCTGGCAGCCTGTACGGATTTTCGAAATTTGCGCTGCCTGCTTTTTGGAGCAGATTTTAGACTAGATGCTTTTGGGGACTATTTGCTTTTGAGTTTGAAGCTTTTGGGGCTTTGCTTTTGGCATCCCTTGTAAACTTTATAAGAGCCCCTCGGGCCTCACTCTGAGGGCATCTGGACGTAAAGTCTGAGAGCAAAGGTCCCTCAGGATTTGTACTTTGCAATGATTAATGAAAATAAATACCAAAAGGGACCCCAGACTTTGGGGTCATTATCTCTGGGCATGGAACTACGCCAGGCCTTGTCGACTCTCTCTCTCTCTCTCTCTCTCTCTCTCTCTCTCTCTCTTGTTTAATTGAAGTTCAATAATTTTGAAGTACTTGTTTGTGTGTTGCTATTGATTTTCGGGTTTTGAGTGTCCAAGCAGGTTAGAAAAGGTAAACTCTTCTATCCATTATTTCTAAAAAAAAGAAGAAAATATTATGGATCTTGAATACCCTCTCAATATTCAAGCTGATAAAGATGAGGCCAAATGGCTTAATACCAATGTGGCAATACAAAGAGTATCAAGGTATAATGATTGGAGAAGGTTCTATGTAACTATGCAGACTCTGATTCAGAATCAGAAATGTCTGAAGAAGCTAACCCCCCTAAGCAATTGGATGCTGAGTAGATTAAACCAATTAATGGTGAAGTCATACGGATCAATCCTATTATCAACAGTCGATTGATAACTCAACAGAGCTTCAAGTCCTTACTCAAACAATACATCATTATGAAATCCAGGATCATATCCTAGAAGGATGACATTGAGCAAAAGAAAAGATGAGCAAGCAGTAGAAGAAAGGTTCTACCCAACGATCTCCCAATCAAGAACACAAAAAGATAAAAAAGTTTGGTTCTCACTAAACTTGACAGACTTTATGAAAAAATTAATGACATCCGAACTAGAGTATGTCACAACACAAAGTTGATTAAATAGTCAACAAAGCCTTGCAAGAATTGCAAAACAGGTAAATGATTTTTTTTTATCACACAAGAAGAAATTCAGGAACCAATTAATGGAGATAATAATCTTTCACCATTAAAGGAGTCTCCAGTACTATAATCCTGAATACTAAATTTCAGAATTTCCTCAATGCTATATTGGATACAGGAGCCAACTTAACACTCCTCAACGAAAGGTTCGTCTCTGAGAATTTTTGGGAAAAGCTAGAAGAACCCTTTCTCATCATATGTGCTAACAAGACAGAAGAGCCGATAAAATATTAGGCTAAAATATGGCTAATGCTTGGAAAAGCCAGAATCCCTATCTTTGCCTGTCTCTGTTTTCAACCAAGCTATGATATGATCATTGGCAATGATATTCTGGACCAATTGCAGCCTATTACATTCGACAATGGATACCTCAAATTCAGATGGAAGGAAATGGATTACTATATGGCTATCCTACACTAGATTTAGTATACATTCTTTAACATGAATGGCCAAATGTATATGTTAATGAGTTTCATCTAACTAATGCGGCCATCCAAGTCGAAGCTGCAAACCTAATTCAAGCAGATAACTGTCTAGCTATGAGACGCATATCATCATCAATAATCTGGCAAGTGGAAAAGTCAAAGCTAAATCTGTCTATGATCTACCACCAGTAAGAGAATCCTCCTCTTCATCAAGTTCAGATTATGACGATCTCTCAGTCATGGCATCAACATCCAAGAACCCCATTTTTTTCTTTTATGATGCATTACTTCAAAAAGAAAAAGAGCTTTATTAAAGGGAAGAGCTTCTTGCAAACCAAGAAGCATTGCTCAAATGGGAAGCTGATCTCAGGTTAAAGAGCGCACTTTTAACTCTCTACGGTGGGGTGAAGTAAGAGAAATACTGCTTACAACAAAAAACAAACTCTCAACCTCAACCACAACAGCTGCACCTACAACCGGTACCCACACGGCTGTGCTAGCACTCGATGTCTAGAAAAAAGCGTCTGCGATAAGATTCTCCACGTACCTTTCTGATACCTTGCACAAACTTGGGAGTTGGTGGAATGGGTGGAGCACTAGTAGAGCCTTCTCCCATGGGCTCATCCTTTTCCATATGTAGACGCACTTCAAAGATATACATCTTTGAATTATCTGGTACTAAAGGAATAAATACCTGTGTGTATATATGTATGTATATATATGTATATATAATACACACACACACACACACACACACACACACACACACACACAAAATTGAGCATCCTGTACCCGTGTACCGATGTTAGGCTTCACCTTGTACATGCCAAGATTTGGTGGAGATTTTGTAGCTGTGCATGGCTATTCTCAATGCAAAAATCGATGACAAATGTTGGAAACTGCCTGCAGCCATGCAACCTACTTAAACAGGTGAGGGTTCTTTGTTGCTCTCACTAGCCTTGCAATACTTCTTGTACTTTGCAATACTATGAATGGAATGTGATAGAGGGTGTACATCTTGATACTGATGAAAGCTCTGCAACATTGTTTGAATGAATATGTTTGATGGTATGTTGAATGATGGTCGGAGTGCTGGCTTTGTGGATGAACAACTCTGTTGCCATGGTCTTTGTGGAAATACGTGCTCATTTTCAAGTGCTCTCTCATTATCATCTTAAAGACTATTAAACTATTGAGGCTTTACATATATTGGATGATTAAAGTATTCACTGTGATAATGAATCATGTGGCCGTAACCTGTTAACTTCTTTCTGAAAATTATACCTAATGGCCCCAAAAATCATGTTTGAACTAATTGGTCTTGATGATCCGAGACATGATAAGTTAAAGGATAAAAGGTGTTCTAAATTTTTCTTGATTTTGATTTTTTTGTGAAGAAATTACTATAAGCAGATGATCTGAACACTCAGCCTTGCGAATACTGATCGCTGTGCTTACTATGGCGCAACTCTGTCAACTTTGCCTTGCAAAACGTTTGTGAATATAAATGTGAAGAGTGCTCTGCTTTCTTTGCTGGGGCATTACATCGTCAACTTTAACTCAAAGCTGGTTGAAAAACACTGCAGCTGGTTATTTGGCTGAGTGGAGGTATTTTCTGTAGTGGCTCAACCAGTACCTACCTCTGATAATGCTGTCATGGCCAAACTTTGTCTCATACCTGGTTTGAGCTCTGCTTGTTGTTTGCTGTCCTAATCTGGATAAACATGGAACACCGGACATCTTTTTGTGGAAAATGGTCTATTTATACTATTCTTTTCGGAATTTTACAAAAACCAAAACGTTATGGATTTTAAGAGCATTTCTTACCTCTGTGATTACTATGGCTACGACTGATGTTATTGGGCTTACTGATCTGGGCCGTGACTCAGTATTCTGCTCAAATCTGAGTGTTATTACCGAGGGACTCTAGAAATTACTAACTGCTCTTGACTTTTTTGGTTTACAATAATGGTTTCTCTGCTATAACTTAGAGCAGTGTCAATTCACTACCTCTGCACAAGACTTTTCAATACCTGTTGGTTTTTACGGTGATTTTTGGCATACAATTTTACTGATGTGGGTTTTGCGTCGCTTGTAGTGATGCTTGAACTAATGAATATTGGTTGGCATACCTTATGGATGATATTGTTTTTTCTGCTCATTTGAAGTGAATGAGAAAATTTGCGGCGTCTTTATTATGTATAGTCGATTCTCTGGGTTCCTCAAACTTGGAGCTTTTGTGATTATGGAGAAGCTTTACTAGCTTTGCTGTGTTCATACTATGGAGATTTTGTAGCTCATAGCTTTTGTTTGATTTGTCTTTTTGGCCTTGGTTAAATAAAACCCGGGTGTATATATTGATAACATTAAGGTTTAAATTGGTTTTGACTTTAACTACTTCTTGTGAATAGCTGGTTTGCCAACCCAATTTGGTAGCTACTCTAGCTTATATTCTGGTTGCTTTTCTACAAACTACTTTTTACTATGGTTGACCGGCTTGGAATGCTTCCTCGGTCTAGCTTAGAAGTTTTGGGTACCACATTCACTGTATTTAGTTGTAATCTATGCATCTGGTTTTTTTGGAAGCATTCGCGGGTTATTTTGACTTGCCTAGAGTTAGCCCTCGATATAACCTTTTGTCATGATACCATAATCAATGAATATAGTTTTGACTTATGGATTTGTAGTGCTTTGGAGTAATACTTTTACCTGAGAATGTTTGGGGCATGAAAAGAGTACTATGCATATAGGAATAGGAGATTACTTGAGGCCTTACCGCTCGTGAATTGGGTTGCCTTTTAACTGGCTTGCAATAGACTTTATGGTCTTGCCTCACTGAATGGTTGAAATCATTTTTTAGCTGAATAGTTAGGATCATGAATGTAGAACATCTTGAATCAAACCACTCATTTATAATTGCCAGATTTGGTAGTGGTTGCCCTGCTGTGAACTAATCTAATCTCAACTAAACTAAACTATGATATTGAGCCGGTGCTAACCATTTCACTATATACTTGGACCTAGCAAGTTGGTGGGCCTAACAAGTGTTTACTTGGAAAAATATTTTTTCAAACCACTTGCTTTAAAAGGGGTAATGGCCTTTTGATGCCTTTATTGCTAATAAAAAAGTGGGGTTATTTCTACTCGGTTAAGATCGAGATGACATCTTTTTCAAATATGATTAACTTGGATACTTCATACTTCCAAAAAAACTTCTTAAAAAAATGAAATTAAAATGTGGTACAAAGAAAAGAGACTTTTAATTTGACATTTGGATCAGAAGGGGTGATAGCCATCCGATCATAATTAAACCATTTGGGAAACTGAATAAAGAAAAATCTTTAGGCACTAGCCACTTACTTCAGAAGGGGTAATGGCCTTCTGACGCTCTGCCTTTAGGAACAAAGTGACTCGCCTCGGCTATTTATTAGAGTCCCACGTCCGCTCCCAAAAGCCTGACAAGAACTCAGCTGTGAGACCCTCCTCCTGCCAATGAAGTGCTGCAGCAGGACGAGCCTCTCTCCGTGTTGCCAGTATGTGACGCCCCCGTCGAACAGTGTACTGGAAGAAAGGGATCCCAGGGTGGCCGGCTGTTTCTTCCGTGTACCAACACCTAAAAGAGCAACCTAGTGCCCCCAATTCTGGGCATCAGTAGCAGAAGAGAAAGGCACCAAAGACTCCATGCTGCTGCAGATTTCAGCCCCAAAGACTATGATGTCGATGACCCCTATGGCTGCCCCAAGTGTATCAGATGATGCCATGACCGAATAGACAAGTTCCATAACGTAGGTTTTGTCCATTGCGATAAATTGCTTATTTTCTCTGGTTTCAGCCCATAAATGTGGTAGATGGGGCTGATCTACGAGAAGGAACCCGAGAGCACACCGTTCCTATGTGGATTTGGAAGGGAAGGTGACGAGTTTCATCACGAAGATGTACCTTCAGAGGTTATTTCCATTGTGATAAATCACTTATTTTCTCTGTTTTCAGCCCATAAACATGGTAGAGGGTTCTTGTGCGAGAAGGAACCCGAGAGCACACCGTTCATATGTGGATTTGGAAGGGAAGGTCCTCTACATAGAGTTCTCTTCCAAGGAGTTGCTTTTTGAGTTTTGAGTCTGCATAGGTGATGCTTTTCATGTTTAGATGATTTAGTTTGCAGATGTTCTCCCTTCTCACAAGGGAGTAGGAGTAGACGAAGACACGAGTCTCTGCAGGAGAAAAGTGCTTCGTGAAATCAAAGCCAAATCAGCCCAAAAGGTTTTGCACCCTAAGATTGGGACTCGGGAGTGGATCCATAGATCTGAGAGTGGTAGACTTTGGAGTGGAGATCAAGGTATAGAGATTCCTAAGGAGATACTTCATGTTTAAGATAGAAGAGTTGATGCTAAGATTCCTAGTGAAGAGGACTTTGGTACACAGTCCGAATAGCCTGAGACTGGATAGTGAGTTCTAGAGATGAGAGGCTTGATTCTTGAGGATTCTGAGCAAGGGACAATGGTTCCAAAGGTTAGGGTCTCGCCTTGAGATTGGCGTCCTAGCTCCAAGACCGAGATCTAGAATGGAACGTGGGAATATGTCCAATTCATGTGCTTGTATGATGAATTCCCCCAGTAATAAAGATACTCTTATTGGGGGGACCATCCCATCTCTTGGTCCCTACTACTCTGTGACATGTGTGTGTGTGTGTGTGTCACGTGCATATCTAACCCTATGTGCATGTGGACAAGCTACTTCATGATAAGGGTTCAATCAGCCTAGCTTAGGAAGTGTTCTGGCACTTTTGTGAGTCTGTTCGCAGACCGTGCATGTCCAGACACTTAGAGTAGATGCATATCTCTGGTTGCATACAACATGATCATCGGATTACAATCAGTAGCCATCATGAGCATTTTTTACAGTGCACAGATCCTTTTTCCCTATTTTAGCCATTTTCCACTTATTATTAATAAGTGAATTTGTTGGGAAACTGGGTAGGACAATTTGACCAAGCAGGTATATAAGAAAAGCTAGCGCTAGTGTTTTCTGGTAGAAGAGACAGCAGAGACCACAAGTTTGACAGTGCACCTTCTCAGCAAGAACCCCCCCCCCCCCCCCCGGCGGAACACCTAGCGTTTTCAACCATCAAGAACAGCCTGGCGTTTTCACCAATTGCAGATCAGCCCCAGAGTTTTGTAACTTGCAGATCAGCCTGGCGATTGCAGATCCCCTAGCGTTTGCAATTTCCGGTGACAATTCAGCCTCATTGCACTAGCGTTTTACATTTTCAGCAGTTAGCCTCCGTACCATAGCCCCTAAACCTCGCAGATCTCACCTTTCCGCAGCAGATTCTCGCCGCACGGTCAAATCAGCCAGCGTTTGCAGATTCAGCCTGCTATTTGCAGATTTCAGCATCTGTGTTTTCAGCACGTCGTCGTCGCGACATAGAGTCAGAATTCAGCATATACAAGATTTGCAGATTTCAGCCCGTCTCGTCGCCGTCCTCATCGTCGGCAAGTCCATTGCATTGTAGAGATTTGTGCAATCAATAGTAGACCGCTCTCGCCGTAGAGAGTGGGGCCTTCGGAGGAGGGTTTGACAACATTCTGGTGTCGTATTCTTCTCTCTCTATCTCTCAGTCTCAACACCTTCATTCACAATGTTTACCACTTTGTTTGTGATCATTTGCGCGCTCTCACTAAAGGAACGGAAGGCTCTCCCTTCCGTAATTAAAAGGAACCCTTGAGCACAGTTCGGAGCACTCATCTTGAGCAAAGTTCAATATTCATATCTGTTGCACCTTACATTGGTATCAGAGCTTTGGCATTGATTTGTATCACTGAAGGAAAGAACCACAAGATTTTTTTTTTGCTTGTTGCGATCGCACGTAACCCAAGTCCCCTTGGGTGTGTCGATTCCTAATCGTGTTTTTGAAGAGTGAGAGGAAACCCAAGAAAGGAGGGCTTGTGCAGCCTCCCTGTGTGCCTCTTTTCACTAATTGAGAGAGAACCATGCACTTAGCAGCCGGCCAATCGATGTGAGGTGGGAAAACGCAACCTTGGTGTGAGCGCAAGGCCGCTAAGGGGTGCGCCCGCAGGAAAGAGAAGAGCTTGTGTAAGAGAAGATCCTTCTCTAACACAGATTGCAAGCAAAATAGGAACCTCAAGAACCTAAGAACCCAAGAATCACAAGAATGCAAGTTCCTCGTGAACTTAAGAACCGAAGACTTCAGTGTATGGTCATGACCTGAAGCGGAATGGATACTTCGCATGGAGATGATAAGCATGGAAGTGGCGAAGAAGAATTTTCCCCACCAAGAGGTTTTTCCGACTCTCCCCCCTCCCCATCTACGCCAAGGATTGCACCAAATCCTATGGAGGCTTTGGTCAAGACGATGATGGACATGATGTTACAACAAGAGGCGCAACGCGCTGCCTTGGAGCGCGAGCGCAAAGAAAGAAAGGCAATCAACGCGAAGAAAGAAAAGCAGAATTGGATCGTGAACGCGAAGAAAGAAAAGCAGCCTTGGAGCGTGAGCGCGAGCAAGCGCACTTGGCGGCCGAAGAGTAAAGGGCAGCCTTGGAGCGTGAGCGCGAGCAAGCGCGCTTGGCGGCCGAAGAGAAAAGAGTAGCCTTGGAGCGTGAGCAAGTGCGCTTGGTGGCCGAAGAAAGAAAGGCAACTATTGAGCTTGAGCGTGAGCAAGCACGCGAAGCCCAACGAGTAGCGGCTGAAGACAGACGAGCGGTCTTGGAGTTAGAGCGTGAGGCGCAGAGAGACCAAGGCATGCAAGAGTTGGTCCTACAAGTACTCACCTCGAAACCTGTGTCGGTTAAAGACGGTGGTGGTTCATCGAGTGGCGCAAGCCGAGATTCGGATTCCAACAACCCCGTCATCGAGAAGTTACATTCAGTAAGTATGACGGTAAGATGGATGCTAGTGTTATTCATTCTTGGTTGCATCAATTTAATGCTTATTTTGCGACAACTAAGAAGACGGGGAATAGCAAGGTTTTAACGGCTGCCATGTATCTTGCCGATGATGCCATTAATTGGTACCACCCATGGCAAGAGGCACAGTTGACCGTGCACCTAGAGGAAGCCGACGGAGACGCGTCCCTTTCCTTCAATTGTGCCGACTTCCAAGACAAGCTCAAGGCGCGGTTTATGGCTCCTCAGTACCTAGCGCGGTTGAAAGAAGATTGGCGTAATCTCAAGCAGAATGGTATGCCAGTCATGTCTTTTTCTAACCGCGTTTTGCAACTTGGCACCCAATTACGCAAATCGGATGATGAGCGCAAAGAGGCTTTCCTTTTTGGGTTTGACGAATATATCAAGTTTGATGTAGAAGTCTTCGACCCCGCGGATCTCAACAAGGCGGTAGCAATTGCTCTCTCCGAAGAGATGAAGCACAACAAGGGAAAGCCTAAGGAGAACAAGTCGTTTCAAAGTACTTCTCAGACTTCTCAGAACCCTCAGAATGGTAAGAATGGTAACTCTTCTAGCCATTCGAAAAAGAACTCTAACAATGAATCTAAGGGTAAAGCTAAAACACCTGCTAAACCTAAGCTAACCCCTAATGAAAAAGCCGCAAAGGGAATTATAGGAGGATACATAACGGCCGAAGAACAAGTCATTTATGCTAAGGAAGGTCGTTGTTATCAATGTCATGTCAAGGGTCACATTAAAGCGGCTTGTCCTAAGACAGCCCACCTAAAGAACCTAAGGCACCCGCAACAACCACAAGCACTCTAATGAACCAAGCTGAATCTTCTCATGTCTCTGACACACACATTAATGAGTCTCTCATGAAGTGTTATGGTTATGTGAAGGGTCAGCGTTTTGTCATATTGTTTGATTCAACAGTATGCATGATGTGATTCGTGCCTCTTGTAGAGAGAGCCCACCTAGATGTTAGTCAGACATCTCCTCTCGAGGTGTCTGGCTTCGCTCCCGGTATGGACTCTCTCATCACGCAAGAGTGCCCTGATGTGTTGGTTACAGTTCAACAAGCTGCTTTCTGTATAACCCTCTCATTGATTGGGAGGACAACTCTCACATTAAATGTCAAGAGTGACTCTCCCATGATCATTCGTGCTGAGGAGGTTCTGCATTCTTTGTCTCTCATTTCTCACGTGCAGGTAAAGCGTGAATTACGATGAGGAGCACAAGCGGCATTCATTTATGCCTCTCCAGTTACCCAGAGCATTTGGGCTCCAGACAAGTATTCATCTTTGTTTACCAAGTTTAAGCATCTCTTTTTGCAGAATGATCTTCCACGCGGAGAACCATCGCATCGAGCTTACAGAGGGGGCATAGCCTGTCAGTAAGGCTCCCTACCGTTTGAACAAGACACATGAAGAAGAGTTAGAGCGGCAACTCACGGAGTTGGTGGCTAGAGGATTCATACGTCTTAGTGTAAGTCCTTTTGTTGCTCCTATTTTGTTTGTCCACAAGAAGGATGGTTCGTCTCGTTTGTGTGTTGATTACAGGGCATTGAACAAGGTGACAGTCAAGAACAAGTTTCTGATGCCTCGCATTGAGTATATCCTTGAACCTTGATAGGCTCAATGGGCCAAAGGTTTTCAGTAAGGTCAATCTCAAAAGGGAATACCATCAGGTAAGGGTATTCAAAGGCGACATCTACAAGACCGCCTTTCGCACGGAGCGACGGCAATGGGAGTATGTTGTGATGCCTTTTGGATTGACAGGTGCTGTGGGTACATTTAACCGTCTCATGGTAGGCCGTTTTGATGATATGGTTGGTGTATGTGTGTTTATCTTTCTTAATGATATTCTCAATTTTTTTGCATCGTGGGAACAACATGAAAAGGATGTAGAAAGGGTACTAGCCCGTTTGGATGAGTGTCAGCTGAACATTGCAGCTAAGAAATCTTAGTTTTTCTCACTGAAGTTACTTATCTGGGTATATCATTTCTGCAGAATGCGTCAAGCTAGACCCCTCAAAAGTGGAACATGTACGTTATTGGGATTTGCCCAAAACTGCATATGATGTGCGTTCTTTTCTTGGGTTATGTCAAGCATATAATTTGCACATAGAGAATTTTGCACGCATTGCCGCACCTATGACAAATGTTTTGAAAGGGGTCGAGACTCGCCGACAGTGCGTGGATTTACCCGAGGCAGCCATTGAGGCTTTCGCAGCTCTCAAGGTTGCGGTGACAGAAGCGCTGTGTCTTATCCTTGTCTATTGGGATGACCCCTGTAACAGACTTGGACACTTCAAGTCAAGAATCAATCGCGACAACACCAAATAACCACTTCAAAACAATTCACAGATCACAATAGATTTGCACTGGCCCGGCGGAGTTCCGTGCCTAGAGATATTGGCCCCAAAGACTGGCGCTCCTTTCGGTATTTCTTTTTATATTAATCAGATCAAAGTACAAGAGTGTGGCTAGGGTTTCACTCTCAGACTCTGCGTCCAGATGCTCTGAGAAGTGAAGCCCTCTCCACATATTTAAAGGTACAAGGGATGCCCAAAAGCAGAGCCCCAAAAGCTTTTAAAATAAAAAGCATAAGAGCTCAAAAGCTCTTCTCTCTCAAGTTCTCCCTTTTTTTGTTAAAAAAAAGCATTCTCTTCAAAAGCGAAATTCGCGTCGCTTATCATTTTAAAATTTTTTTTTTCAGCCTTCGCGATTTTCGAAAATTAGGGTTTCTGGCAGGAATTAGGGTTTGCAGGAATTTTAGGGTTTTTGGCAGAAATTAGGGTTGCTGCTATCCGCAACGTCATCACTTTGTGACATACCCCCCTCTTGAAAACATTGTAATCGACCGCGATTACGCCTGCAAAACCGACAAAAGCCATAAACCGTCTTAGCAGACATTGACTGTTAGTACCTACGTACTAGGAACACACATCTAGCACACGTACAAAATCGACAATCACATCACACGACATCACCAGACATCACAGGACATCACATGACATTCGACATTCATTTGGATCTTAGACCATGATTTATCGGCAATGTAGCTAGCAATCACATCTAGGTCCAATCGGGACCTCAACGATGTCCGATTGACTAACCCCTATTGCAACCATGTCTATTCGAGATCAATCAGACCAAAATGTTGCAGTCATTTCGGCTATCAGTTCCTGCACTCACAAGAAGTCAAGAACAAATCAGTATCATTATCAGGAATTCCATTTCATAAAGTCATCCAACAGAATACTGTCAGCTCTCAGTATCCCTGAAGCTCAAAGAGACATTAGTGACTTTAGTATCAAAATCGAGGCATCTGTGGACAAGGGAGCGGAGTGACTCCCCTCTTGTGCATCCCACTGCACCAGATCTCCGGCCAAGCTGAATTCTGGGTTCCGTTTGGAGTAGACTATGCTAAACCAAAACATCGAGGTAAAGTTTCACAATCCGAGGAGTATCTGCTAGGTTCTCCTCCTCCATCCACCTCGCATCAAATGCAGGAAAGTTCTTGAACTTAACCAAGAACCGCCTTCGGACTTTACCTTTCTTCGTTCATTATGTGCCAAAATCTGTTCAGGAACAAGGATCTCCTCGTTTTCTTCCACTTCGGGTTGCTCATCAGGCTCCCCATCATCAGGCACATCACCCTTAACAGGTTTCAAGAGACTCACATGCAATGCAGTGTGAATTCTCCAAGTATCTGGCAGTTTCAATTGGAAGGAGACATCATTTATCTTGTCAGTGATGTGGAAAGGTCCGTAGTATCGCATACTAAGCTTTGGAAAAAGCCTCTCCTTTCCCTTTTTCTTTCATAGGCGTGCCTTCTCAAAACGTAAGAGCACCCAATCATCCTCCTTCAATTTCAAGTCGTGACCATGGCGATCCGTTGCCTTTTTCTGTCGTTCTTGAGACTCCTGCAAAGTCTCGCGAACCTTGGCAAAAGCCGTATCCAAATCTCACGAATATTCATCCGCTTCAAATATCTAATCTTTCGTGCTCAGGAAGGATGGAACCTTCGCAGCACTTTCAACAATCTCACATGGCGTCTTCCCCGTCGAAGAGTGTATCGTGTTATTGTAGGCAAATTCCACCAAAGGTAAGTTCTTTTCCCATTGAGTCTTCTGATCCGAGATACAAGACTTCAATAAATCTGAAACCACTGAATTGGCAATCTCAGATTGCGCGTCAGTCTGCAAGTGGAACGATGACGAGAACTGCAACCGCGTGCCAATGTTCTCCCAAATTGCCTTCCAAAACAAACTCATAAATCTGGGGTCTCTGTTGGAGACAATCGTCTCAGACGTGCCATGTAATCGGAAAATCATCGTGATCATTCTGTGTAATCGGGAGATCAAAAATGAAATCCATTTCAATACTTTCCCAGGGGCGGGTGGGTATGGGTAAAAGGGTGTAACAACCCTTTGTCTTATGCCTGTCAAACTTGACCTTTTGGCATACTGCGCACAACTCTTCCACGTCCTTTTTGAGTCACGGCCAAAAGAAGTATCTCTCTACCCCTTTCATGGTGGTAGCAATGCCGCGGTGACCCGTAAAAGGTGGACAGTGGCATTCAGTCATAACCTTATCCCTCAACGGCTGTGTAACGCACAACATTGTCTTTCTCATCATGTAGCCTTCCCGAAGGGAGTATCCAGATACTGTCTCCCCATCCCGTAGCCGTGTGAAAATATCTGCAAAATCTGTATCTGTGGCATACTGATCGACCATATCCTCGAAGCTCCTATGATGTATCGCGGAAATAGCTAGAACCAACGGTTTCCGAGACAAAGCATCTGCCACCACATTCTTCTGTCCCTGCACATGGACAATCAGGAAGTGGAACTGTGACAAGATGTTCGCCCACCGCATCTGCTTTTCAGAAAGCTGCTTCTGTGACAAGAAGTAGCGTAAACTCTGATGGTCTGTGAAGACAGTGAAATCCGCTCCGAGTAGGTAATGCCGCCACTGAGTAAGAGCATGGATAACCGCCAAAAGCTCTTTCTCATAAATCTGTGCTGTCATCTCCGGCCTAGAGAACAAACGGCTCTCGTAAGCCATGACATGGCCTTCTTGCATCAAGACCGCACCCAGACTACGACCACAAGTATCACAATATACTTCAAATGACTTCTGCAAGTCGGACAAAGTCAAAACAGGTCGTGTAGTCAATTTCTCTTTCAAGGTCTGAAAGGCAGTCACCTCTGTGGATCCCCACGAGAAAGGTACTCCTTTCTGTGTCAAGATATGCAAAGGGGAAGCAACCTCTGCAACTTTCGTTACGAACCGCCTTTAGTAAGAACACAGTCCCAAGAAGCTTCTAACTTCATGGACATTCCTCAAGTCGGGCCAATTACGGATAGTCTCTATCTTGGCCTCCATTTGCACTCCTGTTGCTGCTGACACAATGTGTCCAAAAAAATGTATCTCTGGTAGGAAAATTTTACTTATCTTTGCATTAATCACTAACTTGTGATCTCGTAATGCCTGAAAGACCTGAAGCAGATGATCTCTGTGTTCTGGCTCATTCTTGGAGAAAACAATGATGTCGTCAAAGAAAGTGCCAACAAATAGCCTGTACTCTCGAAAAATCCTATCCATCATCCGGTTAAATGTTGCAGGAGCATTGGTTAAGCCAAAAGGCATCACCAAAAACCCAAAAGTCGTCCGAAAAGCTGTCTTGTAGACGTCTCCCTGCGCTATCCTGATCTGATGATATCCACTCTTCAAGTCAATCCTGCTAAAGCACGAGGATCCCTGTAATCTGTCGAGTATATCATCGATCCTAGGAATCGAAAATCTATTCTTTATGGTGATTTTGTTGAGAGCTCTATAATCGATGCCCATTCTCCAAGATCCGTCTTTCTTCAAAACCAACAACACTGGAGAGCAATACGGTGAAGTACTAGGCTGGACAAGACCCTTTTCCAAGAGGTCTTTCACTTGGTTCATAATCTCTTCATTCTTTGCTCGGCTCTCATGGTAACGTGGCCGGTTCGGTGACGTGCTTCGAGATATGAGATCAATGGTATGATCTTCAGGCCCTTTAAAAAGCAATCGGCATGAGCGTGGAGAAAAATCTTGGCGTTCTTTTGTTGAGGTCAAAACATATTCCACCTTTATCCATCGTTCAGTTCTCTCCCAAAAGAATGAGTAAGAAACTGAAGTTCATCAAGTACAATCTCTAAGCCGTTCATTTATCAAAGTCGCTTTCTCGGCCCGGTAGTCAACCACGGCGTAGTTCTTGTGGTACCAAGGGATCCTGAGTAGAACGTCACTTGCGTGTCCAGAACACCCCTGTCATTGCAAACGAAGTTTGCCAATGCTCGGTGTAATGGCAACATCCCATCCGGGTGCCAGTCGAACTACCTCCGCCTGTGGCGTCAGTCTGTCTGGCGTAATTCCAAATCGAGCTGCCAATTCCAAGTGAAAAGAAGTTGGCCTTGGCTCCTTCAAAAGAGCTTCTTGATCCTTCACTTTGCTCCAAAAGCGGCAAAGTTTGTACTTCCATTCATTAGATTCGGTGCAGGTCCCACGCCATGTGGTACCAGTTCTGTTTTTCTATCTGCCTTTTCTCAGTTGCTCTCGAACTCTTAGGCCTGACGTCGTCTTTATCATTCTGTTCTTTCTGTGCCTTTTTAGGGCACTGCGGAGATATGTCCATGTTCCCCGCATCCAAAGCACTTCCCTTCTCTGATGAAGCGAGCTCTCTTCTCAAGAGTAAGCTTGGGTCGTGCATCCTTTTTCTCTGGGTTGCTCTTTTTCTTTCTACTTTCATTCCCAGAAGTTTGTTCGGCTCGTTGTGTCATGGCCTTATCTGTGGGGTAGGTCAAACTGCCAGAGTGAATGGCAAAGCCCCGCTTCGCATGACTCAACAACTTCTAAATAGAAGCTGACTTCTATTCCAAGCAGTGATCTCGAATCTGTGTAGGTAGACCCAAGGTAAACCGCTCAATCTGTTCTCTGAACGAGATCTTCTTGAATGAAGAGGCGGGTAGAAAAGAGCTCCAGAATCTTTCACAATAAGCATTGATTGTGTCTTTCTTGGTCATTCATATTCTTGCGTTAACCAAGAAGAAATAAAAAGCTTCTTAAATTTCAGCCATTTAACTGGCGCAGTCTTGTTTAAACGAAGCGTGGACCACCAAGTACGAGCATTCCTCTTAAAGTAAGAGGTAGCTCTCCGAATCTTGGAGTGCTTTGATGTCACGTGACACATCCCAACCCTATGTGTCCATGGAAAAGCTACACCACAGCAAGGTTCAGTCTGAAACCGGCCTGTATAATCCAAAAAGGGCGGTAGACTTTACTTTAAACCTTGATTTAGCTTTCACCCATTATTAGTCGTCTATTTTACCTGTACTTTCAAGACACAACAAAGGGGAGAGGGATACAGGCTGCTAGATTGCACCTGTATAAGTAGACCGACACCAGATTGGCCCCTAACTTAGGCGCCCCTTTCGGTATTTCTTTATTGAAGTACTAAAAGTCTGTTGAGTCTATTCTTTTCTATTGGCATGTGGTGTCCGTCTTGTGACAATATTTGCTGCAAAAACGCTAGGGGATCTGCAATCGCCAGGCTGATCTGCAAGGTGCAAAACGCTGGGGCTGATCTGTAGTTGGTGAAAACGTCAGGCTGTTATTGATGGTTGAGAACGCTAGGTGTTCCGCCCGGGGGGGAGTCTTGCTCAGAAGGTGCACTGTCAAACTTGTGGTCTCTGCTGTGTCTTCTGCCAGAAAACACTAGCGCTAGCTTTTCTTATATACCTACTTGGTCAAATTGCCCTTCCCAGTTTTCCAACAAAGTCACGTATTGATAATAAGTGAAAAATGACTGAAATAGGGAAAACGGATCTGTGCACTGTAAAAATGCTCATGATGGCTATTGACTGTAATCTGATGATCATGTTGTGTGCAACCAGAGGATATGCATCTACTCTAAGTGTCTGGACATACACCGTCTGCGAACAGACTCACAAAAGTGTCAGAACACTGCCTAAGCTAGGCTGATTGAATCGTTGTCATGAAGTAACTTGTCCACATGCACATAGGGTTAGATGTGCACGTGACATCCCCTCCTTTTTAAAGTGAGGTACTGGTACCGATCTGCGTGGCTTCCTTGTAGGCTGCCAACATTTCGAGATATCTTTGAAAAACTTTTCATCAACCCACACTACTTAGTGGGTTCCTCGATCCTTTAACTTCAAAACGTACTGTCTCACTTGCTTCTTTGAACCTTGGCGAAACCGATGCAACAACACATGCTCCGGCTCCATGACTTCAGCTTCATCGATGATCTCTGGTTCTTCTTCTTTTGAAATGTCCTTTGGAGGTGTTGCCTCAAACACTTTCAACCAAGAAACATGGAAAACGTTGTGCATTGACCATGAGTTAGGCAATTGCAATTTCATTGAAACCTCATTTATCTTTTTAACGACAGGAAATGGACCATACATTCTAAAAGACAACTTTGGACACTTCTTTCCAACTTGCTCAAGACGTGCTTCATGATTCTTAAATACACCCAATCCCCTTCCTTGATCAAAACATCCTGACCATGCTTGTTGGCCTGTCATGAGTAAGAGTCCTGAGCCTTGCTTAGCCGAAGCTTCACACTCTCAGAAATCTCATCCAACGATTGACTTTCAACATTGGCATCAAGCATTTGAGTGACCGAGTGAGTCAAAAGTGACTGGAACGGACGACCAAAAGCTGCCTCATACGGAGATCGACCAATGGCAGAGGAAAAAGAGTCATTCAAAATACATGAACCAATGGGAGATAAAGCTCCCAATGAGACTGTTGATCATGCACATATGACTTTAAAACATCAAAAGCCAACTGATTGTAAATCTCTCTCTGACTATCTGACTGTGGATGGAAAGACGATGAAAAATTCAACTTAGTACCAATATTTTCAAAGAGTGCGCGCCAAAAATCGGACATGAACTTAACATCGCTATCTGAAACAATCGATTTTGGCAAACCACAGAGAGTACCAATGCTTGATGAACAATCGTGCTACATCTTGTGCGGTGACTGTGGCCTTACAAGGAATCAACATGCAAAACTTGGTGAAACAATCAACAATTATCAAACATTGAGTGTTCCTTGAATGCAAACTAGGTGGAAGGTTAGTCACAAAATCCATGTAAATATCCTAAAAAGGGTCATCAGGAAAAGGCAGCGGAAGCAAGAGGCCTTGCTATTTACCCCGAGGAGCTTTTACCTTTTGACAAATAGTGCACTGTGTGACATAACGAAACACATCTTTTTGCATTTTAGGCCAATAAAAGAATCTTTCTATTTTTTCCAAAGTGGTGTTCATTTCCCTGTGTCCACCCGTGAGAGTCATGTGCATCATGCAATATGGTTGTCCTGAGAGAGGGCAACACACATAGACGTTGACGAAAGTACAACAAACCATCACGAATGAGATAGTTGCTTGGCTGTTGGGAAGCAAGAGTCTGCAACCAGTGCTTATCAAACTCGGAATCCGCATACTGGTTCTTCATGCTGTCAAAAGATGCACCCTGAAGAGAAACTGTGGATCTTGACTCGAGCTAGGATCTGTCCTTTGCGACTTAACGCATCTGCAACAGGGTTAGCTTTTCCAGCACATACTTGTTAGGTTTAATGGCCATGTGGCCAACCGCCCATCACTAAATGCTACTAACCCTAAGTGTACAGCTATACACTTGTGTGAGCCACTAACATTAAGTACAATGTGTATTGTGTCTTAGTGTATAAGGTAGAGAAGAAAGAAAGGGGGCACACAATATGTGTTGGCTCTCCCCCTCCAACCTGTGTGTATGGCTATGGTGGTGTGTGTGTGAGTGTAGGCGTGCGTATTCCTCTTCTGCTGTGCTCCTGGCTCCTCCCCTTCATCTGGCATCAGAGCCATCTCATTTTCGAAATCGTTTCCACGAGCGCGTGCACTTTTAAGAGTGCAAACAGGATTTCGATTTCGCCACGGGCAAATTCAGCTTTCCGAGAGTGTTTCCACCAGGCGTCCTAGTATTTTACCCCCCCATTCGGAGCCATTCGAGCCATCAGAAATCCCATGCGAGCTACGGTTTAGGAACTGAAATTTCCAGCCCTCTTTCGGTAGTTTATGTTGCAGAGCTTCCATAGCTAGTTACAAGTACCTTTGTTGCAGTCTCTTCCATCTAGAGAGCCCATGCGAAGAAGTGCAGGGTGTGTACCTTGGAGAGAGGCCAGGGCAAGCAGATAGGTGGGCGGTAGCAGAACGAAGAGGGAGAGAGAGAGGTAGCGCTAGATTTTGGAAGGAGAAGAAATTGAGTGAGTAAAATGACTCACCTTCCCTTTATTAAAAGTATAGGAACAATTTTAAAGTTAGTGGCCAAGTTCAATGTGAACTTGGCCAAAGATTAATAACCTTTAAACTATACACAAAAGGGGGCCATTTGGACCTTTAACCCAACAACCTCCCACTTAAAGGCATAAATGGCGCCTTTAAGCTATGTGACTCCCACCATCTCTATGCATAGATAATGTTGTGCTTTGGATAAGGACTTAGTGAGAGCATCTGTTGGATTTTGTGATGTAAGGACCTTAACCAATGTAATAAGGCCATCCTCAAGCACTTCTCGTATGAAGTAATAACGCACATCAATATGCTTTGTGCGTGCATGAAACATGGCATTCTTTGCCAGGCATATGGCACTCTGGCTATCACAACCAAGCATAGGTGCCTTGTCAGGCAAACCAAACTCGCTGCATAGACGTGCTAACCAAATGGCTTCTTTGGAAGCCTCAGTGGCTGAAATATATTCAGCCTCAGTCGCAGACAATGCAACAATCTTTTGCAATCTAGAACACCATGAAACAGCACCTCCCGCAAGAGTAAACACATAGCCACTTGTGGATTTCCGTGTATCCACATCACCAGCCATGTCAGAGTCACAAAATCCCTTCAACTCCAATGGTCCTTTACCATAGCAGAGGCATTTATTTTTAGTCTTTTTCAAGTACCTCATAATGGACTTCACTGCATCCCAATGCAACCTGCCTGGATTAGCCATAAACCGGCTCACAACTCCCACTGCATGGGCTATGTCAGGCCTAGTAGCAACCATAGCATACATAAGTGAACCACAAGCTGAAGCGTAAGGCACACTTTGCATGTCATTGGCTTCTTCCTTTGACTTGGGACAATCATCCTTAAAGATTTTGACATGTGGCTTTAATGGCACACCAAGAGGCTTTGCTTCAACCATGTTAAATCTGTCCAGCACCTTTTCAATGTACTTTTCTTGCGACAAATACAATAGGCACTTGTCTCTTTGCCTTGTAACATGCACTCCAAGTATATGTTCAGCTACCCTTTAAGAGCATCAACATTGCTTCTTTTCTTTGCAGCTATCAACCTATCATCCACATAGAGCACAAGAATGATAGGGCTGCCATCCTCATCACGTTTGGTATACAAACAATGGTCTGCATGGCTTCTTTTGTAACCATGTTTAAGCATGAAGCGATCAAACTTCTTGTACCATTGTCTACATGATTGTTTCAGCCCATACAAGCTTCTATTGAGCATACATACCAAATGTTCCTTGCCAGGAATAACAAAACCCTCGGGTTGCTTCATATAAAGCTCTTCTTCCACATCACCATGCAAGAAAGCGATATGTACATCCATTTGGTCCATTTCCAAATCAAGAGCAGCCACTATGGCAAACAATACATGCAAAGTGGTCATCTTCACAACAGGAGAGTACTTCTGAAAGTCTATGTCCTTGGTTTGAACATATCCCTTTGCAACTAGCCTTGCCTTATACTTGGGTTTTGCATCAACTGTCTTGATTTTATACACCCATTTGTTAGGAATAGCCTTCCTTCCTTTGGGCAATTCCACCAAATCCCAAGTATGATTAGCATGCAAAGCTTTAATCTCTTCCTGCATAGCAAGTTCCCACTTGTCGCTTTGCTCACATGTTTTTGCCTCTTTATACGTAAGAGACTCTCCCTCATCTGTCAACATAATGTAATGCAAAGAGGGATCATATCTGCTCACAGGCAATCTTTGACGAGTAGACCGTCTCACCCATGATCCACATTATCCGGCAATGGGTTTACATCAAGGTGGCATGATAAAATCATCAACAATGGGCTGCTGTACATCATTTTCAACACCATTTTCAGCATTGTTTCGTGGCTGCAAATGCCCTTCAGGAGCCTCAATTTGCTTCCCAACATCATCTGGCTCAAACACCACTAGATCCTCTACATTTTCAGCCATATGTGGTGCATCTTGAGGGTCAAAAATACGCCTAACAGGTGGCTGGTCATGCTGAAATTTGACCCTTTTATGGTCATGCTTTGAGGCACAATTGTTTTGAAGCAGCCTTGCCTCATTAAAAACAACATCCCAGCTGCGTACAACCCTTTTGAGCTGAGGTAACCAAATCCTGTAACCCATTTTGCCTTCTTCACCATATCCCATGAAAAGGCCTTTAATGGACTTGGCATCTAGTTTACTTTTCAACTCGGGTCTAACATGCACAAAAGCCTCGCAACCAAAAATGCGTAAGTGATCATATGAAGCAGGCTTGCCAAACCAAACCTCTTCAGGGATGTCACCTTTCAAAGACATGTGAGGAGATCGATTGCATATATGCACTGTAGTTTTCAAAGCTTCTCCCCAAAATCCATGAGAGAGATTAGCTGTGGACAGCATGTATCTCACCCTCTCACAAAGTGTCCTATTGAATCCTTCAGCCACACCATTAGAAGAGGGGTTGTATGGCACAGTAAGCTCCCTCTTAATGCCCAAATTTTCACAAAATTTGTAAATTCAGCACTTGTGAACACGGCCTTTCAGCCAATGCAATAAACTTGCCCAACACGGCCTTTCTATGCATGCAGTAAAGTGTCCCTTTCTTTGTGCCCTTTACAATCAGCCTTGAGCCTTTGGTCATTTTCCATGATCCTCTCTCAAACAAGATATATTATAACCATGCATATCCATCTAACCAATAGAAAGCAGATACTTCTTGATTACTGACACATATCTAACATCATGCAAGACAAGCTCATTTGTGCCATCTATGGAGACATGCACAGTGCCAATACCCTCAATGGAACATGCATGATTGTTTCCAAGGTATACATGGCCACGCTTGCTTGCATCAAAAGTAGAGAAACACTCTTTGATAGGAGTTACATGAAATGAAGCACCGGAATCAGCAATCCAAGTCTGGGATAATGCATCATTGACAGTCAACAAAGCATCAATAAGATCACTCTTGGTGATCTGCATGTCCTGTGAATGAACATTAAGAGAGGTATCAAGGTCATAAGCATCATCATCTAACAAAGTGGCACACAAGATGTCCTCTACATCTGACAGCTTCTCAATCACAACACTAGAAGCCACATTGGCCTTCTCGTTGTCCTTTGAGCTATCTTGTGCATCTGTCTTGACTTCCTTCTTCTCTTTCTTTTTGTCTCCGCCATTCTTTCTCCGTTCTAACTCGGCTTTGTAGTACCTGCAATCGGGTTTCTTGTGACCTTTCCTGCCACACTGATAGCAAGTCACATCACCCTTGCCTTTGCTGGCATTTTCCCTTTCCTTACTCTTACTCTTACTTCTTTGTGCATAGACATTCTTCTTCTCTGTCATACCTCTAACCATGTTGGCAGAGCTGCCGCCCTCACCACTTGCTTTCCTCCTGATTTCCTCATTCAAGATAGAACTCCTAACACCATCAAAGGTCAAAATGGGGTTATTGGACAATGAAACCACCAATGTTTTCTATGACTCAGGTAACGTCATAAGCAAGAAGATTGCTTTTAGCTTATCATCAAAAGGGGGCAAGCCTGAATCCTATAATTGCGACAAAGTACCTGCGAACAACGACAAGTGCTCTGCAGCGCTCTTGGACTCATCTAGCTGCATGCCAACAAGTTTTCGCATCCAATGCACTTGGTTGACAGGCGTTGTATTCTCATACATCGCCTTTAACTTCTCCCATACATCAAAAGCATTTGTGAGACCTTTCAAATCAATGACTGTCTCATCGGTCATGGCCATCTTGATGTATGTAATTGCCTTCCTGTTTAGGCTAACCCATGCTTCATCCGACATATTCTGTGGCTTTACCTGTTCAAGTGCCTCTTCACAATCCTTAAGAATTAGGATTCCTTGGATCTTGTCTTTCCAAAGGTCGAAACCTGTTCCATCGAACCTCCTAATCTAGAAGAGATTCTTTACATCCGAAGAAGATGAGGCCATAGTTGCACGAATAAGAGGGCTAATACGTTGAATTTTTGAGCAAAATGCACCAAAACCGGAGTATAACCTCACAGAAGTGTGCACTACAGCTCCAAATGGTCACAGGAGCAATTTGGGGCAAAATGGGTCGATTTAGGCACAAAAAATAATTTCTGAAATTTATGCGCAGGAAATTTCAGCGAGTGAATTTGTACTCCAAAACAACAATTTTAGTTGTTTTTAGCCTTACAGAACATACATAAGGCTAATGCACAGCCTTTAGAAGTATGTATGGGCAAAAGCCCCAATTTGTAGCATCAAATTGCACAAAATTGAGCCACAAATGGTCATACATAGCCAAAACTTGTCAAATGTGCGTAGATTCCAACAATTTGCACTTTCCTCAATGTAGATGCATCAAAAATACACTTGCAAAAACCTGCGTAAATCTGAAATTTGCTGAAAACACCTGTTTTGGGACTTGTTTTTCGGCAATTTCTTTGTTTTTGGGTAGCAGGGACCTAGCAAAGATGTTCCCACACCTTAATACATGATTTGCAAAACCTGTATTTTGCTGTCATAACCTGTAATTTACTGATTTTGACCTAATTTCAACCTGATTTAGGTCAATTTGACTTGTCGGGAGCCCTCTAGTGTCCGGGGACGAGTCGTTTGGCGATAAAATTGCAAAATCTCGCGTGAAAGTTGACCTCCTTGGCTGAAAATCAGCATTTGCAGGTTTGGAAGCAAACCCTAATTTGGCTCTGATACTAGTTGATGAGCGCGGAGCGGTGTGTGCAGGTGATAGAGCACGCGAAGAAGTGTAGGGTGTGTACCTTGGAGAGAGGCGAGTGCAAGCAGATAGGTGGGCGCTAGCAGAACGAAGAGGGAGAGAGAGGTAGCGCTAGATTTTGGAAGGGGAAGAAATTGAGTGAGTAAAATGACTCACCTTCCCTTTATTAAAAGTATAGAACCAATTTTAAAGTTAGTGGCCAAGTTCAATGTGAACTTGGCCAAAGGTTAATAACCTTTAAACTATACACAAAAGGGGGCCATTTGGGCCTTTAACCCAAAACACGGCTCATTCGAGAGTGTGTAGCCTCTTTCAGAGTGGCCTCATACACACACATAGAGTGGGAGTCTGACAGCATTGTCTTCTTCGACTGTACAGGTTTTAGTGCTTGCGATACTCTGGTTCCAATGGGAGCAGTTGTTTATGCGTACATGCATATGTTGACACTTTTGACAGTGTTTGAGCTCTTTTGAGAGCGGTTTGACTCCCCGCAGGGATGTTTATTTGCATGCACATGCTTTTGACGCTTGTTTGAGTGTCGTGACAGACTTGTACGTCTTTGTGGATACTGCCATTGTACGCTTTTGTGGAGCCATCTTTTGGCTAGTACGGCAATCCCGGCCATTTCTGAGACTTGGTCCGGAAGATAGCCATTTCTGAGACTTGGCTATACGTTTTGCTGCATAACCTACGTTTTAGAGGGTCGATAGCGTGAGGTTTTCATTGAGCTGGGGTATTCTCAAATGTGGAGATACCTTCGGTGGTACAGTTAGCTTGAGCATCCCTTATGAGGCCTCGCCATAGGACATGTATAGAGTGGTATAAGTGCTTTTGACGCCGAGTTGGCGGTCTATGATCAGTTTCAGTTTATGCGCCTCAGTTGATCTCTATACAGTGTGCTTTTGAGAGGCATTGCCCTCTTTTATGCTTTGTGAGTGACATACTTAGTCATTTTGTCTCATATTTTGGTTGACATAGTCCCAAATACAAAGGAGACTCTGCCGAAATTTTCCCAGAATCTTTTGGTAGTTTTGTCACCATGTCTACTAGCAAAGACCGTGACATTTATGACATAAAGAAGTTTGATGGCACTAATTTTCAGCTTTGAAAGAACCAAATGCATGATATGCTTGTCCAAAAGAAGTAAAAGTTGCCTATTGCATATGCGGCTAGAACTGAAAACATGCACATGACTCAGTTTCAATGGGAGGAGTTTGATGAGCTATGCATGTCTACGATTAGACTGCACCTTGGTGAGTTGGTGTACTTTTCAGTGTTAGAAAGCGAGACTGCTCATGCTTTATGGCAGAAATTATGCGACACTTACGGAAAGGATACGGCTAACAATAAGGTTTTCCTTATGCGAAAACTTTTCAACCTTCGTATGAAGGAGTCAGCTAGTGTTGCCACCCATATCAATGATTTTGATTCTCTTTTTGCCCAGATTCGTGCACAACGCATGACCATCGATGATGAGATGAAAGCAATCTTTTTGCTTTGTTCGTTGCCACCCTCTTGGGATATCTTTTGCACAGCTGTTAGTAACTCTGCTCCTAATGGTACACTAAAGTAATATGATGTTACCAGTGCACTTTTGTCAGAGGAGATGCGTCGGAAGATCATGACTAGCTCGCATTATGGCGAAGCTCATTCTGTGCAAAGGGATGATAAGCAACGTAAGGGCCGTTCTTCGCAACGTGAGTCCAGGAAAGAGGGCAATAGAGATGCATCAAAGGATAGATCAAAGTCTCGTGGTCACCGCAATGTTCAATGCCATTATTGTGATAAGTTTGGCCACATAAAGAAGGATTGTTACTCTTGGAAGCGTAACAAAGAGAAGGACAAAGATAAAGGCAAAGATCATGATGATAAAGAAGAGAAACCAAAGAGTTCGGTTAAGATTGAAGAATTGAACATAGTTCAGGATGACAGTGATGCGTAACACATTAATATGTTGACTGAAAATAATGATGTCTTTTATGATACACATGAAACTCTATCTTTGCAGAGTTCTATGCCAGCTGAACTCCTTGTTAGTGGTGAAGTATCCCACACATGGATTCTTGATTCGGGTGCTTCATTACATGTCACACCTCATAGGCATTGGTTTACTACATACGAGGAAACCATTGGCTCTGTAACACTTGGTGATAGTTACTCTTGTGACATTGTTTGCATAGGAGATATTGCCATGGTTATGGCAAATGGCGTGAAGTTTATCATCCATAATGTGCGTCATGTTCCAGCCTTGACACGCAATCTGATTTCAGTTGGACGTCTTGATGACTTTGGTTACAAAGTCACTTTTCATCAGCAGTCTTGGCGTGTTACAAAGGGTCATCTTATCATAGCCCATGGTTCTAAAGTTGGTTCACTTTATCCTCTTTATGTATCTGATAAAAACAGTGTTCTTTCTGTAACCGAGCTACCAACCGTTGCTTTGTGGCATAGCCGGTTAGGACATATGTCAAAGAAGGGAATGGAGACACTTTCTCGTTTGGGCTACTTACCGTCTTTGTCATTTTCTGATTTTCGCTTTTGTGAGCACTGTCAATATAGAAAGCAAGCACGGATACATCGTACACATTCTTTTGAAAAAGAAAGAAAACCCTTAGAGCTTGTGCACAGTGATTTATGTGGGCCTATGCCTTCTAAATCCCATGGTGGTGCGTCCTATTATGTTACATTCATTGACGATGCAACACGGAATGTTTGGGTTTATACCATGAAATCCAAAGATGAGACATTTTCTTGCTTCAAGAAGTTCTTATCTAGTGTTGAAACTCAGTCTGAACATAAGTTGAAAGCTTTGCGCTCAGACAATGGTGGAGAATATGTCTCCAAAGAGTTTACAGACTTCTGTTCAAGTAGGGGAATTAAGCGTGAGTTTACAGCTCCTTATACCCCCGCACAAAATGGTGTTGCGGAACGAATGAATAGGACCATCCAACAGCGGATTATGTTTATGCTATCAGAGGCTAATTTACCGCAAGCGTTTTGGGCTGAAGCATTATACACAGCCGTGTACTTGATCAATAGATCACCACATGCTTCATTACAGTTTCGTGTCCCTTTGGAGTTATGGTCAGAACATAAATTGTCTTATGAAAAACTCCGCAGATTTGGCTGTGAAGCTTATGCACATGTACCAAAGTTGTTGCGTGCTAAGCTAAATGCTAAGTCCAAGAAATGCATCTTCATTGGCTATGGTGTAGATGGTCAATTTAGCTATTGTTTATGGAATCCGGAAAGTTGATCAAGGATCCGTATTAGTTATGTTGTCTTCAATGAGACTAAGATGCATAAACAGCCAGTGAAAGAGGTTGAATTCCAAAGAGTGACGTTTTCCGATGTATCACCTCCTGCCCAGAACGCCCCCGAGCCAATTACTACACAGGCTAGTACAAGTTCTGATCAGCCACGAAGATCTCAAAGAGTCTCACATCCGCCACAACGTTTTGTTCCACGCGTGGATTTTGTTTTCCTGACAAATAGTGGTGAGTCTTCTTGTTAAAAAGAGGCTATGTTAGCCAATGATAAGGTTCAGTGGAAACATGCTATGAAGAGGGAGATGTCCAGTATTGCAAAGAACAAAACATGGGAACTCGTTCCATTGCCAAAAGGTAGGAAAGCATTGCCTTGAAAATAGGTGTACAAGAAGAAGATTGACAATTACAAAGCTCGTTTAGTGGCCAAAGGTTTCAAGCAAGAATATGGTGTCGATTTCCAGGAAATCTTTTCTCCAGTGGTCAAGATGACCACACTGAGAATGTTGCTTGCTTTGGTTGCCACTGAAGATATGGAGCTTGATCAAATGGATGTCATTACAGCTTTCTTACATGGTGATCTCGAGGAAGAGATTTATATGCAGCAACCTGAAAGGTTTGAGCAAAAGGGCAAGGAACATTTGGTCTGTAAGCTTCTGAAAAGTCTCTATGGCTTGAAGCAATCATCCAAACAACGGTATCAAAAGTTTGATGCATTTATGCGTTCCCTAGGCTATAAGCGCAATAATGAGGATCCATGTCTTTACGTGAAAAGACAGCCCAATGGACAGCTTATTATGCTTATCCTTTATGTAGATAACATGCTTATTGCTGGTCATTCTAAGAAGGACATTGCTGACTTAAAAACCAAGCTGAAAAGTCAATTTGACATGAAAAATTTAGGTGAAGTCAATCACATTTTGGGTATGCGCATTACTTGTGACCGTAAGAAGAGGTTGTTGTACCTTTCTCAAAAAGAGTATGTGCACAAGGTTCTGGATCGTTTCAACATGCAGAAGGGGAAGGCTATGTAAAGAAGCTATTTGGCTTGCTCGCTTAGTGAAAGATCTTGGATTGGAGCAGCGTATACCAGTTCTTCATTGTGACAGTCAGAGTGCTATTGCCTTGGCTAAGAATCTAGTGTTTCATTCCAGAACGAAACACATTGATGTGCGTTATCACTTCAGTCGTGAATGCCTAGCAAACAAGAGCCTTGATTTAGTGAAATTTCCTATGTCAAAGAACACAGCGGATGCACTCCCTAAAAGTCTCTTCAGCCATCAGTTTCAGCACTATCATACATTGATGGGCATTGGGT
Source organism: Adiantum capillus-veneris (assembly GCF_014529385.1). Taxonomy (NCBI): domain Eukaryota; kingdom Viridiplantae; phylum Streptophyta; class Polypodiopsida; order Polypodiales; family Pteridaceae; genus Adiantum; species Adiantum capillus-veneris. The sequence continues at coordinate 110,288,910 of NC_140957.1, forward strand.
GAAGAGTGGTTCTCTTCCATTCTTATGGTCTCCCACATTGGCCATCAAGTGGGAGAATATTAGGTTCAATGGCCATGTGGCCGACCGCCCATCACTAACTGCTACTAACCCTAAGTGTACAGCTATACACTTGTGTGAGCCACTAACATTAAGTACAATGTATTGTGGTTTAGTGTATAAGGTAGAGAAGAAAGAAAGGGGACACACAGTACATGTTGGCTCTCCCCCTCCAACCTGTGTGTATGGCTATGGTGGTGTGTGTGAGTGTGTGCGTGCGTATTTCTCTTTCGCTGTGCTCTCGGCTCCTCCCCTTCATTTGCCAAATGTTAGGTTTAATAGCCACGTGGCCGACCGCCCATCACTAACTGCTACTAACCCTAAGTGTACAACTATACACTTTTTTTTTCCGAGTAAAAGATCCTTCTATTAGTTAATGAAAACTGCCCATAGGGCTACAACCACCTCTGCAAGAGAGGGCTACAAAAATCATGATGGGAAGACTCTCCCAATGAAAGAACAACAGATATACAAAGAGGCTAAATGAAGAGATGGAGGGAAAAGCCACACAGGTAGACGGTAATGCCATCTGAGCACACCCTGGACAATGGTGTAGAAAGGCCAGGGCGCCAGAGTCGAAGGAAAGCCTCACGGCGCTCCCGCATGCGGTCGGAGCTGCCCTGTAGTCCCTCGAGCTGTCCTTTGAGAGTATGGATCAGCTCTAGCCAAAAGTCACGAACAGTCTCTGCTGGTGGCACAAGGCGAGCCTCAAAGATGCGGAAACACCGGGCCCGCCAGATGAACCAAAGTGTCAGGCCACTGATAAGCTCCCAATACTCCTCTCTCTCACTGCACCACTCCTGTGGAGTAAGCTCTGTAGCAGGCTGGAGTGTAGGTCGCCCCCCCTGTATCACTATCATCCTGGTGGTGGAAGATAGCTCAAACTGAAGTGCCAGGCCCGAGAGAGTGGACCAAGCCGCTGCCCCCCAAGTGTATTGTCTAGCCGTGGAGAGAGTAGGCATTAGCCGAAGAACTCGTAGCCACACCTGCTGGGCTGAGGGACAGTCCCAAAGACAGTGTCGTTGACTCTCCACCAAATGGTCATAGGCTGCACATGCAGCCGAGAGACCACTATGCACAAGCCAGCTCCCTACTGCTATAGCTCTGTGTGCGACCAGCCACTGAAACAAGGTGACGCGCCTCAGCTGTCTGGAGTCCCACAGCCTCTCCCAAAAGACTGCCAAGAACTCGATTGTGAGGCCCTCCTGCCAATGACGTGCTGCAGCGCGGCGGGCCTCTCTCTCTGCTGTAAGTATATGACATCCAAGCCGAGCAGTGTACTGAAAGAAAGGGACTCCTAGGTGGTCTGCAGAAGAGAAGGGGTCCATCCATAGCCACTCACCAGGATCCCACTGCACTCGTGCCAGTGGACAACACTCCCAAGCCCATAGCCTCCAGTGTCCAGTCTCAAGAGCTGCTGGGTCAGGGTCTATGATGCAAGTCCTCCCACAGATGCCCACAACTCGGATCCGCTGAAAACAACACTCAACCACCTGTGGGGCCTCTACTGCAACTCGTTGTAGTCGTTCCCCACCCTGAAGCTCGAAGAAAAGGGCTGGGACAGTCTCTGAGCAGGCCTTGACTGAAATGAGAACCTCCAGTCGTGTGAAGGCTCCGATCGACCAGGGTGCTACTGACTCCAGAGGCGTGAGCCACTCAGCTGGAACTGACTCTGAAATGTCCTGACACATGCTCTGCACCCCTCTCATGCCCTGTAGCTGGAAACCCTGCACCTCCTCTGACAAACCTGTGAACTCGAGCCAGTCACCTAGAGAGCGTGCTGGGCCTGCTGCCATGGGACCCCAGGAAACATGAGGCAGACTACCAACCAAGTGGCCTCTCTGAGTGCTAACCATGGGGTTCCAGACGAGGGGCTGCCATAAGCGCTCCTCCGTGCACGTCGGCTGTCTCTGCTCCAGGCCACGTCGTAAGAGCTCCCAACACCGAAGCAAACTCACAGCGAATCGGTCCTCTAGTCTCCTGCTCAAACCAACTCTGCGGATCTCTGTAAAGATCCATCTGGTCGAAGGTTGCCAAGGGCCTCCTGACTGAGGCACCCTGGCACGAAGCCTCTGTAGCAAGAACTCCTTCCAAGGCTCCTCACTTGGAAGAAGTCCTCTGACTATGAACTTCCCAAGAAGGGCTTTGCTCTGCTATGCTGGATCAATGATCCCAAGCCCTCCCTGAGAACAAGGAAGCGTGATGACTTACCAAGCCACCTTGGCTCGGGCTATCTGAGTGTCACGTCCTGACCATAGGAAGTTCCTGATCAGCCTCTCTACCTGGCTGATACAAGAACTCGAGAAGATCCAGCAGGAAGTGATGTACCACATAGTCGCCAACAACACCTGGTTGGCAACTACTACTCTACCAGCCAGAGAAAGTCGTGCTGAGCTCCAATGTAACAACTTTCTCTTGATGGACAGGAGAAGGGGAGCAATCTCCTGCTCGGGAGACAAATCCAGACCAACCTGACAACCCAAGTACCAAACTGCAGTCCCTGGGGGAATCCACCTGAAACCCTCTCATGGCATCCAATCTGGCACAGCAGCACTACCAACCGAGAAAGCCACTGTCTTTCTCCAGGTGATCAGTGCGCCCGATGCACAACAGAAGGTCTCCAAAGCCTACTCACATCTGTGAAGATTGGCCTCCTGGCCATCTAAGTACAAGGCTGAGTCATCGGCAAACTCGGCGTCCAGTAGCTCATCTCCCCGAATAGGGAGTGCTAAGCCCCGTAGACCAACCTGCTGTGACACCAAAAATCTGCTCATCGCCTCCGCATAGAACAGAAAGAGAAAAGGGGCAAGAGGACAGCCCTCTCTGATTGAGCGTGTAAGCATGAAGCGATCACCTCTACCTCCTGCCAAAAGCACCTGACTCTGAGCCTGTCTGTACAAGGCTGACACCCCTCTGATCCAAGCATCTGAGAAGCCCATCCTGCGTAGAGTGCCCTCTAGAAAGTCTCAGTCAACTCTGTCGTATGCCTTCTCAAAATCGAGAAGAAGAATCACGAGGTCCTCACCACGGAGCCGTGCCAGGGCAGAAGCCTCCCAGAAAGTAAAGATGTTGTCAAGGATACTGCGTTCCTTGACAAAACCTGTATGAGTCCCATGTATAAGGCTCTCTAACAGTGGCTGAATCCTCAAACTCAGAGCCTTGGCAAGAATTTTGTAGGCTAAGTTGAGGATGGTGATGGGGCACCACTGACGAATCTCATCCAAGGAGCCACCCTCCTTGGGAATGAGGTAGATCAGGCCCTCACTCATGCTGTCAGGTATCACTCCTGTGTGCAAAATGTACTGAAAAGCACTACAGGGATCTGGGCCAAGCAGGTCCCAGTACTCCAAGAAAAAGCTGAGAGTCAACCCATTCTCACCTGGACAGCTACCACGGGGGAGGGCCCTGAGAGCCGTGTGCAGCTCCTCCAGGTGAAGTGGCATCTTTAGCCTCCGGCGCATCTCCTCAGTCACGAGACATGGTATCTGTGCCCAAACCTGCTCCCTGCATGCATCCTACCGCTCTGACTGGGGCACAGCAGACAGTAACTCACGGTAAAAGTCAATAGCAACTGCACGCATATCCTCGGGCTCACAAGCAACTGCCCCATCGGGCCTCCTCAACTGACTGACCTTGGCATGCGAGTGCCGAGGTCCCACTGTCTCAAAAAAAGCACCAGTCACTCTGTCACCCACCTGAGTCCAATGAGATGCCTGTCGGTGGAAGGCAAACTCATGGCGCCTCTCCTCTGTGCTAGCAAGCTCCTGTCGAGCCTACTGTAACTGCTCCTCCAACCATGGACTGTCTGGATGTTGCTCCTGTATCCTCTGTAGTGAAGCAATGCCCCGTCTGAGACGCTGCTCCGCCTCTCTCGCTGTAGCCCGGCGAGCTAGAGACTCCTGAAGAAAAAAGTGGCTAAGCTGAGCCAGGCCTAAGGCCACTCTGTCTGCAGGAGAATCCTGTCTGTCCATGCCCTCTGTCCAGAGAGCCTCTACCCTCTCTCTGAGTGTTGAGTCCAACAAAACCCTCTCTGGGATGCGGAGCATCGTGCTCCCACTCCTCTGCATGTCTGCCACTGTACGGATCACTGGTGCTAGGATGCCCATTGATCCTCCCAAGTCACTGAAGTGGTCACTAGTGTAGAAGCGATCTATCCGCGATAGATTCACTCCTCCCACTCTGCGGTCCGATCTAGAGAAGGCAAGACTGTCTGGGAGCCTCACAAAACTAGAGTGTTGCCATGTATACGAGACCCTCAAAGTCATACACAACCTCTCCCAAGCAGCCAACTCGACTCCATGCACAGTAGCATGGCTGCCATCAATCCTGTCAGAAGGGTCCTCCAACATGTTGAAGTTCCCTCCTATGCACCAATGGTCTGCCTGCAGCAAAGACTCAACAATCTGTGACCAAAACTCTGCACGAGCACTCGCCACATTGGGCGCATAGATGTTCAGGAAACCCACAACGCCACCCTGAACTTGCATAGTAATCCATTGAGCCCTGCCTGGCACAATAATCCCTCTGCCCATAATGGCCTGCTGCAATGAGTCCGCAATAGTCATACATACCCCACCCTGGATGCCTCCAGGTCCAAAAGCAGCTGACCAAAAGGTATCATATCGTCCACGCAAAATCTGACCACATCGCCGAATGCGGCTCTCACACAGATGGTGCTCCTGAAGCATAAGGAGATCAATCTCTCCTCCCACAAGACAACGCTGAAGCTCCTGACGCAATCGGCCTCGCTGACGCTGAAACTGGGGCCCACCTAGTCCCTGCATGTTCCATGAGACGATCCTCATGGGGAGCGAGAGAGAACAGATGCTGCCGAAGCAGCTAGACGGGCTATCTTCGAGGCTAGCTTGGATGGGGAGTAATCCGCATCCGAGCGTCCTCTAGATAGGCGTGACTGCAGTGAGTGCCTAGCCCAAGCCCAAGCAGAGCGAGCCGTGCGTAAAGCAACCTCCTCTGTCCAGGAGTCCTCATGATTGTATACATAGCAAGGCAAACACTGCGTATCAGCAAAGAAGTACACCACAATGTGCCTACATCCTGCTGAGTCTGGGGGTGTCACTGCAAACTTGGCCAATGGCCACAAAGTCTGCAGCATATCTGTAACTCCAAGTTCTCCCATGTGGTGAGAGAACTCTAGGACCTGTGTATGCAACCATCCCAACACTGAGTCAAGGATCCACTCTAACTTGGCCCTGCCATAGAGGGGGGAGGAGAAACCAACTACTGAGTCCAAGGCCTTTGTCCCCCTAGCGACAAGGAACAAAGCATGGACCCTGAAGCAGGCTGCCTCATGGTCTGCTGCGGAATCGCCGAGAAAACGAGTGAAGCCATAGTCGAAGAAGTCCCAACGGCGCCGAATGTCAATGCTCGTCACACCACGAGGGATAGCTGCAAGGGAAGATGTCTGAATTTGCAAAGGGGGCCGTAAGAAAGGCTGACCCTCTCTCGCTAGGCGACTCGTGGCAAAGGCGCTACCAAGCGATCTCCTAGCCGCCGGAGAAGGACCAGTCCCATGGGTCGACTGTGGAACTGGAGCAGGAGGGGGGGGAGAAGGAGCTGGGGAGAGCGGAGGAGAAGAGGGGCGGGATGGGGCAACAGAGCTAGAGGGACAAGGTGGAGAGGCGACGGGAGCAGAAGGCGGGGGGGAGGATGAGGAAGAGAGGGGGAACTCTGGGGGGGCAGAGGCTGTAGAGGGTGAAGCGGAGGTGGGGGCCGACGCAGGGATCTCCTCCTGCTCAAGAGGACCAAAGCAATTCCCCATGGGAACCCACTGCTGCTAAGTAGGCGCCTGAGGGCCACTGTGAGTGCCAAGCTGACGCTGTGGCCCTTGTCATCATCGACCACAGGCCTGCTGCCACCCCTCCTCCGCTGGAGCCCCAGACTCGGAGGGTGGCTCTGCATCTGTGCGCTGTGCCTCTGACTGTGGCTGAGGGCCAGCCCTGGCAGGCTGGGGCTGAGGCTGAGGTGCAGGTCGCGGCCTCCTCCGGGAACAGGCCTTCGCTAGATAGCCCATCTGTCGACAAATGAAGCAAAACAAAAGAGTGAATGACAAACAAAAGTTCTTTATCATAAACTGAATAGTTCTTTTTTGCACTATTGAGCTTTCGACTAAGGGAAGCTACTGGACGACCCATGCTACTGAAGCACAGCGCCTATGGTGACATTGCTCGCATTCGTCCATACCTCAAAGGGGTTGCCACAAAGTGATGACGTGGCGGATAGCAAAAACCCTAAAATTCCTTCAAACCCTAATTTCCGAAAATCGCTTTTGAAGAGAATGCTTTTTTTTAACAAAAAAAAAGGAGAACTTGAGAGAGAAGAGCTTTTGAGCTCTTATGCTTTTTATTTTAAAAGCTTTTGGGGCTCTTCTTTTTGGCACCCCTTGTACCTTTAAATATGTGGAGAGGGCTTCACTTCTCAAAGCATCTGGACGCAGAGTCTGAGAGTGAAACCCTAGCCACACTCTTGTACTTTGATCTGATTAATATAAAAAGAAATACCGAAAGGGGCGCCAATCTTTGGGGCCAATATCTCTAGGCACCGAACTCCGCCGAGCCAGTGCAAATCTATTGTGATCTGTGAATTGTTTTGAAGTGGTTATTTGGTGCTGTTGCGATTGATTCTTGACTTGGAGTGTCCAAGTCTGTTACAGTGGTATCAGAGCACGGCGGATTTCTCTTCTACGGGAAATCCGATCCCCGATTTTTTTTCCGCGGCACCTATGGCTTCAGGCAATGATCAGTCGACTCCCTCTGCATCTGGAGATGCGGGCTGGGATCACAACGAAGATTCAGACAGAGAGTATGGACCGCCTCGGCCTACTCAAGCGGAGCAAAGAGAGATAGAGCGTCGTCAATTGATTGGCGATGCAACAAAGATGATGCTCAATTTTGCCAAGGACCCAAAGATGGCAAAATATATGAACCAGACCTCTTTGGAAGAGGTACAGATGGAGTGGCAAAGAACCACAACACCACTCCCGAAACCCGCTCTCAAGAAACCTTCTGCCTCCAAGAAATATACGGAGAAGGAACTGGAGAACGTGGTTGATGCACGGATTGCTCAGCTTTTCAACGTGCAAAAGAAAGGCAAAAAGCACGGCAAAAAGCAGAAGAAAGACACTGACTTCCCGGGATATTTGGGTCGTCGATCGACATTTGACAAGGCAAAGAAATTGAAGAAGCGCGTCAAGTTTGAAGACCTACCCAGTTCTTCTTCTTCTTCTTCTTCTGACAGTTCTTCTAGCTATTCAGACTCGAGCGAAGAAGACAAGAAAAGCAAAAAGCGAAGTAAGAAACAACGCTTCGGAAAGGGCAAGAAAAAGGCAAGGAAGTCTAAGTCTCGATCAGTGAGTGACACTTCTACAGAGGACTCGTCTACGGACAGTTCAGACTCTGACAATGGAAACTTTTATGCGAACAAGAAGAATTTTTACAAAGCCAACCAGTATGACTTTCTTTAAGATAAAAGCAAGAAAGTCCGAGAGTTTAAGGAAGGTGGCCACTCCATCATCAAGTTTGATACTTTTTCAGGATACTCAGATGCTTCGAAGGCTTTGTCTTTTATACAGCAGTTTGACATCGCTTTCGCGGGAGGACGCTATTCAAATGTTAGGTGCAACGGAATGAATGTTGTATTTTCTCAAGATTAGTGATCTTTATTGCTCAAGGTTCCTTTTAGTTCTTAGGGAAAGAGAGAGCTTTCCGTCTTGTAGAGTGTTGTGGTCACGAACAAAGTGGGTGGATGTTGTGCGTGCAAATGAATGAGACTGAGAGAAGGAGAGAGAAGAGATACGACACCGAGAGGTTGTAAAACCCTCCTCCGAAGGCCCCACTCTCGTCGGCGAGAGTGGTCTAACTTGATTGCACAAAAGGTGTACAATGCGAATGCAATGGACTGATGCAATGGGACTATGCCGATGACGACGACGGAGATGACGACGACGATTTGATGGCTGAAATCTGGGATCTTCTATTGGCTGAATTCGGGGACTGTTTGGTGGCTGAAAATGACTGTTTTGGCTGCGTTTTCTTGGCTGAAAATTGAGGTTTCTTAGGGCTGAAAATTGATGGTCTTTACGGGCTGAATCTGCTACACTTTATGTGAATAATGCCGGTCTTAATTTGCTGCTGAAATCCAAAAACGCCAGGGGCTGAAATTCGTCCTTCTGTCGCCGGGGTTCTGCAAATGCAAAAACGCTAGGCTGATCTGCTGTGTCGTGATGACGCCGGGGCTGATCTGCTGTGCACAAATCGCCAAGGCTGATCTGATGCAAAAACGCTAGGCCTTCTTGGAGAAAACACCAGAGTAGTCGCGGGGGTTGGTCTTGCTGAGAAGTTGCCTGTTAAGCAAGGTGCTCCTGCTGCCTCTTCTGCCAGAAAGTGTGAACTTTGGTTTGCTTATATATTAACTTAGCAAATTTGCCCTACCTACTTTTGTTGGAAAGTCACTTAAAAATAATAAGTGAAAATCCCAATAAATAGGAAAATAAGCTAAATGCACTGGAAAATTCCCCTAACTGATGCTAATGGATTCTGATGGGAATTCCGATGATCATGCTGTGTGCAACCGGAGGATACGCATCTATGCTAAGTGGTTGGGCATGCACGGTCTACAAATAGACTCACAAAAGTGCGAGATCAGTGCTAATCTAAACTGGCTGGACTGACTGAACCCTGCTGTGGTGTAGCTTGTCCACGGATACATAGGGTTGGGATGTGTCACGTGACATCCCCTCCTTTTCAAAGTGAGGTACTGGTACCGAACTGTATGGCGTCGAGGGAGATCGCCAACAACATCCGGAATCCTGGAAGGGACTCTTCACCGGCCCACTCTGCTGTGTGGGTCGAGTGGTACTTGAACTTCATAAAGGTCCGCAATGCTTGCTTCTTTGGGCCGCGCCGAAAGCGACACAAAGTCTTCTGAACCTCCTTTCTTGCTTCAACTTCGTCTAGAGTCCTGCTTCTTTCGTCTTCAAGAATCTCCATGGCTGAAAATTCCTGAAACCATCTCCAAAACAAAACCATGAACATACCCATTCCATGTAAAGTGAAGGAAAAAATCCTTGTCTTCTCTAAAGACTGTGTATGCAATGTAGACGAACATAGAGACGGAATGACAAACCGTCCATCCAACACATGCAAACAATGCAATCGAATCTTTTCTGTTTGATCAAAATCAATCAACTGTGGCAAATCCCAATGGAAATGCCCATGCTTGGTGCTCATACTATCATGTGCTCTCTCGGAAACTGTGTCATACCAAGGAAGCGACATGGAATGTGACTTCCTTGCATACAAACTTTTCAGCTTTTCATGCACAATCCGTATACATTCGTGCTCATCCATAAGAGAAACGTGCTCAACATACAATATGTCATGCCTAGTAAAAGGGATCACATAACGATGTTGACTAAAATACAAGAAACCTTCACGAATGAAACACTCGAACAATGCGTGCGTATCAATCATGCGAACACATAATACTTCCTGTGAGTGTTCTTTGGACCAAGGCTCGAGAGCCGAGATCGGTTCATCCTGAATGATCGAATCGTCCTGCGAGGTTTCTTTTGATCTCGACTCGAAAGCAAAGATCAGATCTTCGTGATTGATTGAATCTACAACGAGGTTAGCTTCGCTAGAAAAAGCATCCACTAAGACATCATCCTTATGAACAATCACATCATCTTTATGCAATTCATCATGCTTGTCTTTTTCATCCAAATCATCATGCAAATCATTGACATCCAAATCATCATGCTGATCATTGTCAATCAATTCATCATGCAAATCATTGTCAATCAAATCATCATCATGCTTCACACAATCATGCAAATCCTGTGTATCATGCTTTTGAGAAGAAGAGACTGAGAGAGTCTCTTTTTCCCGATTCTGTTGCATCTGTGCCTGAGCTTGAGAAAAGAGTCGCAATAACTCTTGCATTTGTGCTTTGTTCTCGCGAAAAATTTTGTTTCTATGGCTGCCCTTCTTTCTTGGTACTTACGCTCGATGGCTGCCATATCTTCTTCGTAGGCTTTTCTTTCTGCTTCTCTTTCTTGGTGCAACTCCTCCATAGGAGTTAGTGCAATCTTTGTCGTAGATGGGGAAGGGTCGGAAAAACCTCCTGGTGGGGAAAATTCTTCTTCGCCTCTCTCATACTCATCACTTCCAAGCGAAGTATCCAATCCGCTTCGAGTGATGATCATTCTGCAATCGTGGGTTCTTGTGGGTTCTTAATTCAACGAGGAACTTGGGTTCTTGCGGGTCTTGGGTTCTTAAGTTCACGAGGAACTTGGGTTCTTGGGGGTCTTGAGGTCCTTGACTCGTGAGAATCTTGGGTTCTTGAGGTTCTTGAGGTTCTTGAGTCTTGAGGGTCTTGGATTCTTGGGGTTCTTGAGGTTTTCTTTCGCTTGCAAATCGCGTTGGAGAACGATCTTTTCTTCACCAGAGTTGTACCCTTTTCTGCGGGCGCACCCCTTGGCGGCCTTGCGCTCACACCAAGGTTGCTTTTTCCCACCTCACGTCGATTGGCCGGCCGCTAAGTGCACGCTCCGCTCTCAATGAGTGAAAAGAGACACAAGGGGAGGTTGCACAAGCCCTTCTTTCTTGGGATTCCTGTCACTCTTCAACAAAACACGATTAGGAATCGCCACGCCCAAGTAAACTTGGGTTCGTGCGATCGCAACAAGCAAAAAAAATTCTTGTGGTTCTTTTGGTTCTTTCCTTGAGTAATGCAGAACACTTCCAAAGCTTTGATACCAATGTTAGGTGCAGCGGAATGAATGTTGTATTTTCTCAAGATTAGTGATCTTCATTGCTCAAGGTTCCTTTTAGTTCTTAGGGAAAGAGAGAGCTTTTCGTCTTGTAGAGTGTTGTGGTCACGAACAAAGTGGGTGGATGTTGTGCGTGCAAATGAATGAGACTGAGAGAAGGAGAGAGAAGAGATACGACACCGAGAGGTTGTAAAACCCTCCTCCGAAGGCCCCACTCTCGTCGGCGAGAGTGGTCTAACTTGATTGCACAAAAGGTGTACAATGCGAATGCAATGGACTGATGCAATGGGACTATGCCGATGACGACGACGATTTGATGGCTGAAATCTGGGATCTTCTATTGGCTGAATTCGGGGACTGTTTGGTGGCTGAAAATGACTGTTTTGGCTGCGTTTTCTTGGCTGAAAATTGAGGTTTCTTAGGGCTGAAAACTGATGGTCTTTACGGGCTGAATCTGCTACACTTTAGGTGAATAATGCCGGTCTTAATTTGCTGCTGAAATCCAAAAACGCCAGGGGCTGAAATTGGTCCTTCTGTCGCCGGGGTTCTGCAAATGCAAAAACGCTAGGCTGATCTGCTGTGTCGTGATGACGCCGGGGTTGATCCGCTGTGCACAAATTGCCAAGGCTGATCTGATGCAAAAACGCTAGGTCTTCTGTGGAGAAAACACCAAAGTAGTCGTGGGGGTTGGTCTTGCTGAGAAGTTGCCTGTTGAGCAAGGTGCTCCTGTTGCCTCTTCTGCCAGAAAGTGTGAACTTTGGTTTGCTTATATATTAACTTAGCAAAATTGCCCTACCTACTTTTGTTGGAAAGTCACTTAAAAATAATAAGTGAAAATCCCCATAAAGGAAAATAGGCTAAATGCACTGGAAAATTCCCCTAACTCATGCTAATGGATTCTAATGGGAATTCCGATGATCATGCTGTGTGCAACCGGAGGATACGCATCTATGCTAAGTGGTTGGGCATGCACGGTCTACGAATAGACTCACAAAAGTGCCAGATCACTGCTAATCTAAACTGACTGGACTGACTGTGTCACCAGCGTGTGACTACTATCTATCCTTTTTGTTGATTTCTTTCTTATTATCTATTTACTCACACTTTTTGGAAACACCCCTCGGGAAATCTAACTGCCCTGCATTGCATAGCTAGTGTGGAACTGTCCAGAGGGAGTCCAGGCCTGAGGGCAAGAGAGCACTAAGGTTGGACAAGGACTATGGTTAGCCAAGTGGGGTCATTGACTAGCCAAAGTGGAATCCTTTGCTACAGAGGCTACATTTCAGTTCTGGATGTGGCCGCAGTGTACAAAGAGGGTCGGATGACCTAGAAAGATACAATGGCAGCATCTCCTAAAATTTAGGGAAGTGCTATTTTGGGACCTGAAAATGTGTTCGGCGTCATTACCTCCGGAATGACAAGGGGAACATTTTCTTACTCTGCCGTGAAGTCAACTGGGCAACCGGTTGGGAGATTTTTAGATGGCAACCCCGAAACGGGAAAATGCTTGTAAATGTGCCAAGTGGCACTTGCCTCATGCAACAAGAAGTGGCGCTGAATATTAAGCTGGGAGGGCTCATTTTTCAGATTTTGTCACAGGTTAAGAGCTATGGAGTGCTTGCTTTCCCTCTTATGCACAGTGCGGTGCCAGGAGTGATGCCCTGCACGCTACGCACTGCCCTCTCTCTCCCCTTTGGCAGTATGTTATGCCCCTCTAGTGGGCTCTTCATTTGACCAATGTACAGTTGTGTGGGTTCATGCGCGATTGCCGAGGCAAGAGCCTCCTGCACAGGTACTCGATTTGCTAGCGGCTAATCCCCCGTAGGTACAGGTGAATTCGGAGAGGTTTCACGCCAGAAATCTCGTCCGATTCAAAGGGCAAGTAGCCCTACAGGTGCGGGAGCTCGAGGACTTGCTACGGATGCGACTGGCACGCGAAACGGAGCCCGAAACAGTGAATTACAGCCTGCTGTGTATTTTTGGAGGTTTAGGGTTTTGGCCCTAAACGGACCCTAATACCCCCAGGAGGTTCGGGGACGCAAGGGGACCGCTGTACAGGTGATCTGGCGCATTTTCAGGACTGAAAACAGAGAATTCAGCGTGCTGCAGATTCTCGCCAGGTTTTGCAAAGTGCCCGTATGCGTCGGGAAAGTCGGCCAATGTGTGGGAATACTGACTGTGAAGGGTTCTAGTACAGTTATGCTGCCGAAATCGGGCTGGAACAGTGGAAATTCAGTCGAGTTTGTGCGGGGCAGCTTGTAGGGAACCACAGCGTTTATTCCCTCTTTTGAACAATAAAGAAATACCGAAAGGGGCGCCTAAGTTAGGGGCCAATCTGGTGTCGGTCTACTTATACAGGTGCAATCTAGCAGCCTGTATCCCTCTCCCCTTTGTTGTGTCTTGAAAGTACAGGTAAAATAGACGACTAATAATGGGTGAAAGCTAAATCAAGGTTTAAAGTAAAGTCTACCGCCCTTTTTGGATTATACAGGCCGGTTTCATGGTTCCATCGACGGGATTAAATCACTTTTTCCCATAGAAGTGAGCCTTGGTCAGTTTTGGGCTTGGAGACACAGGGGATCATAGACCAGACACAGGGAATTGCAATTATGGCTGACAGACCAGATGATGTGACTGAAGAAGTTTCCTCTTCACAAGGTCAACAGACACATGAAGTGGGTGAGTCCTCAAGACCACCACAGATTGATGATGATATATTCAGGACCCAGTTGGCTACTGCTGTGGCTATGTTCACACAAGTAATGCAGAACCCGAGGTTTTTAGCCTTTCTGCAACCTCCTGTTCCGTCTCAGCAAGTTGGGTCACTAGATCATATTCAAAAGCCTGTTAAGGCTCGAGCACAGGTGATTCATACCGCACAGTCAATGGAAACAGCTGTACACTTGACGGAGAACATGCAGTCTCCACAATCTATGCCTAAGGTGCAAGAACAGGTGGCTGATATGCCAGTCTTTCAGGCTGTACCAGTTCAGCCCGCCACCTTTCAGCAGCCTATAGCTGGTTCTAATGGGCAGGGAAGCAACCTACAGGCTATGCAACAGGTCTTCCCACCACCTTCAGTACACCCTGGCTATTTTGGAGGTGGATCGGTATTCCAGAGCATGGCTGGTCATGCACCTGGAAATCAGTTTTACACGCCAGGAACAGTGTTTGGGGGTGCTCAAACGATGATGCCTAACCCCATGTACAGTGTCATGGGTATGCAACCAGGGTTTCAGAGCACTCAGGGCCAATTTGGGATGCCAAAAGCATATTTTGGTATGGCTGGAATTACAAATCAGCAGCCAAATATGGCATTTCCAGGTCAAGTCAATAGCGGCCAAGGAACACAGATGAACCCTAATAGTGTTCCCATGTTTCAGTCACTTCCATATGACAATTTAACGCCGCTGGAGAGGCCAACTCCGTACAAAGAAGGTGGCAAAGGTGTGTCATTCACGACCTTTACAGGGTTTGATGACAGGAAGAAGGCTCTCTCATTCCTCCAGCAGTTTGACAAGGCCTATGCAAGGGGAAACTTTACAGAGGCTTCAAAGGTCCGCAAGGCAGCCACTTTCTTGACAGGGAATGCGGGACAATGGTGGACAACTTTATTGCTTCAAGGGCAAGCTCCGTCCACATGGATTTACTTCAAGCAGATTTTTGCAGCAACATGGTTATCTGATGATTTCGAAGTAGATGTCATGACAGAATGGCACCAGCTAAATGCTGCCACTTGCAGAAATCTGGATGATTACAATCGGAAGTTTTGGAAAGCTCTACTTCCAGTAACTTCCTATAAGTTTGTGCCATTGACAGAACAGATTGAAAAATATTGTTGTGGCCTACCCAAAGGATTGAGAAAATATTGCACGAAGACAAAAGTCACTACTTTGACGCAGCTCATCGAGGTAGCAAACACTGGGAATGGTTTGCTCAAGGGAGAAGATTGTGAATTAAACACTGGCGTCAAGGCAGGATCAGGCAAGAAAAATTCAGCCAAGAAGCACATTCCCAATGAGGCTCCTAAAGGGACTCAGGAGTCAGCCAACGCAGGGAAAGACAAAGCTACGGCTGAATCAGAAAAAGGACCAGCAAAGAAATGGAAAAGACGTTTTCCTCGCAAGTCAGAAGAGCAAAAGAAGGTCCTGAGGACAGAGAACAAATGCTTTATATGTGAGCAGCCTGGCCACATTGCTTACAATTGTCCTACAAAGAAAAGGCCAGCTGATTCTGATGACAAGGAAGACAAGAAAGGAAAGAAGCCCATGGCTGGTCTAGTGCCAGATATGGTGGGCGACAAGCCAAATTCAGATGCAAGTGAGCTTTGCCGAGCATGGGGAAAGGTCAGGGATCAAACAGTGCTTATCTTCTTTGATCCAGGTGCCAAAGCCAACTTCATTTCCCCAGAATTGGCTTCAAAGTTGGGAATCAGACTTGAAGAGATGGGGTATACAGCAGAGGCAGGTTTGGCATGTCCTGGCCATACAGAGGCTGTGACACCCATCATTGGAAAGTTGCGTCTACATATCCAGTCCTATGTAGATGCTGAAGAATTTTACATCATGCCACTGGACGGATGTGATGTGTTGTTAGGTATTCCTTGGTTGTTTCGTGTACAGGGAATCCTCAATGCCTACAACAAAAAGATCACTGTACAGAGTAGGGGAAAGACTCACATTCTGGATGTAAAGCTTAAAGGAGAGTCTATTCCTACTGTATCAGCTTCTGCTATTACTTCTGTAATGAAAAAGCATCTTTCTGCGTACTTGGTTTTTGCACGTGAAGTGTCAGATTGTGATGAATCAAATTTATCTGTGCTAGATAAAGAAAGGTCAATGTTTTTACAACAGTATAGTGACTGTTTTTCCGATTCATTACCATCTCAATTACCGCCAGAGAGACCCGAGGACCATGCGATAGATTTGGTGCCAGGCAGTAGCCCACCAAATAAGCCTCCGTACAGGGTTAGTGCGGCTCAGCAGAAAGAGATAATGGGCCAAGTACAGGAGCTGTTAGAAAAGGGGCTGATTCAGCCCAGTTCATCTCCATTCTGTTCTCCAGTGTTGTTGGTGCAGAAAAAGGATGGCTCATGGCGTATGTGCATCGACTACCGTGCACTGAACAAGAATACCATCAAGAATAGGTTCCCTATACCTAGAATTGATGATATTATGGACAAATTAGAAGGAGCAGCTATGTTTAGCAGGATAGATCTAAAGAGTGGGTACCATCAGATCCGCATTAGATCAGAGGATGTGCACAAGACTGCTTTTAGAACGACATTTGGCCTTTACGAATTTTTAGTGATGCCCTTTGGTCTCACAAATGCTCCTGGTACGTTCAATAGGATGATGGACAGAATTTTCCGTCCACACCAGCAGTTTGTTGGTACATTCTTTGATGACATGATAGTCTACTCAAAGAATGAAGAGGAGCATAGGCATCACTTGGCCATTGTGTTCAAAGAGCTACGCAGTCATAGGTTGCTCATCAATGCAAAGAAAAGTGAGTTTTTTCTGGAAGAGATTCACTTTCTGGGACACATTGTCTCAAAGGATGGTGTCAGAATGGATCCTGCAAAAGTTGAAGTGATCAAGTCATGGCCAAATTTGAAGACGGTGCATGATGTCCGAAGCTTTTTGGGACTATGCTCCTATTACAGAAGGTTTATCCGAATCTTCCGAGAACGCACACAGGAAACGATGGTATTTGGACCATTATTTGCAGATTCAGCAAACAGGCTCATTTTATTCCTGTCAGGAAGAAGATAAAGCCAGATCAGATGGCACGCTTGTTTATGAGCAATATTTTCAAGTATCATGGCATGCCACAGTCGATTGTTAGCGACCGTGATCCACGCATGACAAGTTTGTTCTGGAGAGGCTTGTTTGAGAATATGGGCACCACGCTCAAATTCTCTTCGTCATTTCATCCTCAAACAGATGGGCAGTCAGAAGAGGCAAATTCT
Organism: Adiantum capillus-veneris; assembly: GCF_014529385.1. NCBI lineage: Eukaryota > Viridiplantae > Streptophyta > Polypodiopsida > Polypodiales > Pteridaceae > Adiantum > Adiantum capillus-veneris. The sequence goes on from NC_140957.1 coordinate 110,305,727, forward strand.
ACTGTCCTAGATCTGCTGAAGTGTTATGTGTCAGAGCATAAAGGAAAGTGGGAGCAGTATTTGCCATTGGTGGAGTATGCATACAATAATACAGTGCATTCATCAACTGGCAAGGCACCCTTTGAGATAGTTGAAGGTGGCAAGAAAGTTCCTCCCATTCTGCATACAAAGGACAAGATATTTGAAGCAGATAAGTATGTTCAGGACATGGATGAAATGTACAAGAAGGTCAAAGTGGCCTTAGAAAGGACTCAGGGAAAGCAAAAGAAAGCAACTGATCGTCACCGTCGTGAAGTGGTATATTCGCTTGGTGATTGGGTGCTTTTACGCTTTGAAAAGGCAAGGTTAAAGAAGATGAAGGGCAAGGAAAGACTGTTTCCAAAGCTCAGCATGCGTTACTATGGGCCTTTTCAAGTGTGCAACATAATCAGTGATGTTGCATATAGGCTCATTTTTCAGATTTTGTCACAGGTTAAGAGCTATGGAGTGCTTACTTTCCCTCTTATGCACAGTGCGGTGCCAGGAGTGATGCCCTGCACGCTACGCACTGCCCTCTCTCTCCCCTTTGGCAGTATGTTATGCCCCTCTAGTGGGCTCTTCATTTGACCAATGTACAGTTGTGTGGGTTCATGCGCGATTGCCGAGGCAAGAGCCTCTTGCACAGGTACTCGATTAGCTAGCGGCTAATCCCCCGCAGGTACAGGTGAATTCGTAGAGGTTTCACGCCAGAAATCTCGCCCGATTCAAAGGGCAAGTAGCCCTACAGGTGCGGGAGCTCGAGGACTTGCTACGGATGCGACCGGCACGCGAAACGGAGCCCGAAACAGTGAATTACAGCCTGCTGTGTATTTTTGGAGGTTTAGGGTTTTGGCCCTAAACGGACCCTAATACCCCCAGGAGGTTCGGGGACGCAAGGGGACCGCTGTACAGGTGATCTGGCGCATTTTCAGGGCTGAAAACAGAGAATTCAGCGTGCTGCAGATTCTCGCCAGGTTTTGTAAAGTGCCCGTATGCGTCGGGAAAGTCGGCCAATGCGTGGGAATACTGACTGTGAAGGGTTCTAGTACAGTTATGCTACCGAAATCGGGCTGGAACAGTGGAAATTCAGTCGAGTTTGTGCGGGGCAGCTTGTAGGGAACCACAGCGTTTATTCCCTCTTTTGAACAATAAGAACTGAACTGAAAGAGAGAGAGAGAGAGAGAGACGACACGCGACACGGAGTGGCGGAATTCTGCCCGAGAGAATATTGGGCCCAAACCTTGGCGCCCCTTTCGGTATTTCTTTATATTGCATCAACATAGTACAAGCCGGTACGCCAAACTCTGCACCTTCTCCAGGAAGCATGCCAGAGAATGAGCCCTTAGCACATATTTAAAGGCCCTAGGCCCCAAAAGCAGTTTACAGTAAAAATCCTTCAAAACTCAAAAGCTTCTAGTTCAAAAAGCAATGCCAAAAGTTGCGAGCGTAATTTATGAAAATCCGTAGAAGCTGCCACGTCATCAGCCAGCGCAAAACGCGGAAATCCGTACGGCCTGCCACGTTAGCACTGTCAGCATAATTTTCGGGAGGTCTGTACTATTGCCACGTCATCAATTGCATGTGTGTGTGGGTTGGTCCTGCTCTATTTTAATTCCTTTATGTCAACTTAGGGCCCCATCGGACGGGGTCCCCATAAGTTGGTAGGACTTCTTCTTCTTCTGCGACTTGTTCTTCTTAGGGTTTCAAGCCCCTCGGCCGGCATCCGTAAGTTTTCTCCATTCTTTAGGCTTTCACACGTCAGCAGTTTCTGACATCCCCCCTTCTTGAAAGAGAGTAATCGCCCGCGATTACAGCATATCTGCAAAACAACTCAAGTTAGATCTAAAATTTCCGACGGTCATTCCGAGGGACATTCCCAGGAACAATCAGTTTGCTCTTTTTGTTAAGGAGTTAGCTTCTCCTTTCAGCTCTTTTGATCAAGGAACACTCCAATGTTTGACAATTGTTGATCGTTTCAACAAGTTTTGCATGTTGATTCCTTGTAAGACCACAGTCACCGCACAAGATGTAGCACGGTTGTTCATCAAGCATTGGTACTCTGTGTGGTTTGCCGAATTCGATTGTTTCAGATAGGGATGTTAAGTTCATGTCCAATTTTTGGCGCGCACTCTGTGAAAATTTTGGCACTAAGCTAAATTTTTCATCGCCTTTCCATCCACAGTCAGATAGTCAGACAGAGATTTACAATCAGTTGGCTTTTGATGTTTTAAAGTCATATGTGCATGATTAACTGTCTCATTGGGAGCTCTATCTCCCATTGGTTCATGTATTTTGAATGACTCTTTTTCCTCTGCCATTGGTCGATATATGCGTATGAGGCAGCTTTTGGTCGTCGGCTGCAGTCGCTTTTGACTCACTCGATCAGTCAAATGCCTGATGCCAATGTTGAAAGTCAATCGTTGGATGAGATTTTTGAGAGTGTAAAGCTTCCGCTAAGCAAGGCTCAGGAGTCTTACTCACGACAGGCCAACAAGCATGGTCAGGATGTTTTGATCAAGGAAGGGGATTGGGTGTATTTAAGAATCATAACGCAACTTCTTGAGCAAGTTGGAAAGAAGTGTCCAAAGTTGTCTTTCAGAATGTATGGTCCATTTCCTGTCATTAAAAAGATAAATGAGGTTTCAATGAAATTGCAATTGCCTAACTCATGGTCAATGCACAACGTTTTCCATGTTTCTTGGTTGAAAGTGTTTGAGGCAACACCTCCAAAGGACATTTCAGAAGAAGAAGAACCAGAGATCATTGATGAAGCTGAAGTCATGGAGCCGTAGCATGTGTTGTTGCATCGGTTTCGCCATGGTTCAAAGAAGAAGTGAGACAATATTTTTTGAAGTTCAAGGATCGAGGAACCCACGAAGTAGTGTGGGTTGATGAAGAGTTTTTCAATGATCACTCGAAATGTTGGCAGTCTACAAGGAAGCCATGCAGATCGGTTCCAATACCTCACTTAAAAAAGGAGGGGATGTCACGTGCACATCTAACCCTATGTGCATGTGGATAAGCTACTTCATGACAACGATTCAATCAGCCTAGCTTAGGTAGTGTTTTGGAACTTTTGAGAGTCTGTTCCCAGACCGTGCATGTCCAGACACTTAGAGTAGATGCATATTCTCTGGTTGCACAGAACATGATCATCAAATTACAGTCAGTAGCTATCATGAGCATTTTTACAGTGCACAAATCCGTTTTCCCTATTTTAGCCATTTTTCACTTATTATCAATAAGTGACTTTGTTGGGAAACTGGGTAGGGCAATTTGACCAAGCAAGTATATAAGAAAAGCTAGCGCTAGTGTTTTCTGGCGGAAGAGGCAGCAAAGACCACAAGTTTGACAGTGCACCTTCTCAGCAAGAGCCCCCCCCCCCCCCCCCCCCCCCCCCCCCCGTTTCCTTGGGCGGAACACCTAGCGTTTTCAACCATCAAGAATAGCCTGGTGTTTTCACCATTTGCAGATCAGTCCCAGCGTTTTGCAAGTTGCAGATCAGCCTGACCATTGCAGATCCCCTAGCGTTTTTGCAGCAGATTCTGTCACAAGACGAACACCACTTTCCAATAGAAAAGAATAGACTGAACAGACTTTTAGCACTTCAATAACAACTGAACTGAAAGAGAGAGAGAGACGACACGCGACACGGAGTGGCGGAATTCCACCCCAGAGAATATTGGCCCCAAACCTTGGTGCCCCTTTCGGTATTTCTTTATATTGCATCAACACAGTGCAAGTCGGTACTCCAGACTTTGCACCTTCTCCAAGAAGCATGCCAGAGAATGAGCCCTTAGCACATATTTAAAGGCCCTAGGTCCCAAAAGTAGTTTACAATAAAAAGCCTTCAAAACTCAAAAGCTTCTAGTCCAAAAGGCAATGCCTAAAGCTGCCAGCGTAATTTACGAAAATCCGTACAGGCTGCCATGTCATCAGCCAGCACGAAACGCGGAAATCCGTACGGCCTGCCACGTAAGCACTGTCAGCGTACTTGTCGTGACGTCCGTACTATTGTCACGTCATCAACTGCGTGTGTGTGTGGGTTGGTCCTGCTTTATTTTAATTCCGTTATGTCACTTAGGGCCCCATCGGACGGGGTCCCTATAAGTTGGTAGGACTTCTTCTTCTTCTGCTACTTGTTCTTCTTAGGGTTTAGGCCCCTCGGCAGGCATCTGTAAGTTGGCTCCATTCTTTAGGCTTTGACAAGTCAGCAGTTTGTGACATCGCCCCTTCTTGAAAGAGAGTAATCGTTTACTCTCCGCGATTACAGCATATTTGCAAAACAAAGTTAGATAAAAAATTTCCGAGGGTCATTCCGAGGGACAATCAATTTGCTCTTTTTGTTAAGGAGTTAGCTTCTCTCTTCGGCTCTTTTGATCAAGGAGTTAGCTTCTCCTTTCGTATATATTGGAACTCTTGATATTCCGACGTAGTAAAATTAGCCTCATACCCTAACCGCACTGATCTTCCATGGGTGTCTTAATGCACTAAAATTGCACACCCAGGCAATCTCATCCAATTAGGAATATTCCGCACTTTTCAATCATTCAATACTCCCCCCGCAAATAACCACAAGGATCCGGGCCATGAGTATGAACAAGCATTCTTAAACATCATTTCTCACTTCTCCACCCGGGAGTAAAATCACCGGTTAATGAAACCAGTATTTAAACCAAAGTCAAACATTTCAAATCGGCACCAAGACTGGTTCAAAACAGATACCATCCATTTCAAACAGATTCCAAACAAAACTCAAACTTAAAAAGTAATCTCAACGTCAGTCGAGCTCGAAAAGTCGACTGAATTTCCATCCTGAAACCTGCATAAAAAATTAGGGTTAGGTTCCTTCCATAAGGTCGTAGACAACCACAGCATGGTCCATCAGCTCTTGGATACACAGTGTTCCTCTGGCGGCGATGGTAGTTCCAAGACATAGCAATCGCACCGAACCTCCAAGGTTATACTGAGAGATGTCGAGAAATTTCAAGATATAATCTGCTAGGGTTTCCATGGTAAGCATTTCAGGATGCCCCACTCTGCCAGAAGTTGCACTCTGAAGGAAGATGTCAGAAACCATACAACTTCGGGCAAAAGTTTTCTTGAAAGTTTGCCAAATACTTGGAGTATGCTGCTTGGTAGCTATCAACATCTGCATGGCACTGCCCCTCTGAGAAAAACAGTGACTCGAAACAAATCTTGGATCCTTCTTTTGCAAGTGATCTTAATGGCTTATGCCCTGTAAGACATGAGCAGTGAAAACTGGAGCGCGCGCGATGCACGATGAAGTAAGGGTGGGAGTGGCTAATAAGTCCGGGGCCGAGTGGCCGAAGATACCTCAAATAAAATTCCAATAGCTTTGTTTGTCTTTTGTAGGACCGATATGCTTTCAATAAAGTACACGACTGATGCTCTGATACCACTATCACAAGACGGGCACCACGTGCCAATAGAAAAGAATAGACTGAACAGACTTTTAGCACTTCAATAACAATTGAACTGAAAGAGAGAGAGACGACACGTGACACGGAGTGGCGGAATTCCACCCCAGAGAATATTGGCCCCAAACCTTGGCGCCCCTTTCGGTATTTCTTTATATTGCATCAACACAGTACAAGCCGGTACTCCAGACTTTGCACCTTCTCTTGGAACCATGCCAGAGAATGAGCCCTTAGCACATATTTAAAGGCCCTAGGCCCCAAAAGCAGTTTACAGTAAAAAGCCTTAAAAACTCAAAAGCTTCTAGTCCAAAAAGCAATGCCAAAAGCTGCCAGCGTAATTTACGTGGAAATCCGTACGGCATGCCATGTCAGCACTGCAAGGCGTAATTTCTGGGACGTCCGTACTATTGCCACGTCATCAATTGCGTGTGTGTGGGTTGGTCCTGCTTTATTTTAATTCATTTATGTCACTTAGGGCCCCATCGGACGGGGTCCCCATAAGTTGGTAGGACTTCTTCTTCTTTTGTTACTTGTTCTTCTTAGGGTTTAGGCCCCTTGGTCGGCATCTGTAAGTTGGCTCCATTCTGTAGGCTTTGACACGTCAGCAGTTTGTGACAGATACATATTCAGCCTAGCGTTTTGGGAACAGGAGACCAACCATAGCGTTTGCAGTTTCCGGCGACAATTCAGCCTCATTGCACTGGCGTTTGACATTTTCAGCAGTTAGCCTCGGTACTGTAGCCCCCAAACCTTGTAGATCTCACCTTCCCGCAGCAGATCCTTGCCGCACGGTCAAATCAGCCAGCGTTTGTAGATTCAGCCCGCTATTTGCAGATTTCAGCATTTGCGTTTTCAGCGCGTCGTCACTGACATAGAGTCAGAATTCAGCAGATACAAGATTTGCAGATTTCAGCCCTTAGCGTTTTCAGATTTCAGCCCGTCTTGTTGCCGTCCTCATCGTCGGCAAGTCCATTGCATTGTAGAGATTTGTGCAATCAATAGTAGACCGCTCTCGCCATAGAGAGTGGGGCCTTCGGAGGAGGGTTTGACAACATTTCGGTGTCGTATTCTTCTCTCTCTATCTCTCAGTCTCAGCACCTTCATTCACAGTGTTTAGCACTTTGTTTGTGATCATTTGCGCTCTCTCACTAAAGGAATGGAAGGCTCTCCCTTCCGTAATTAAAAGGAACCCTTGAGCACAGTTTGGAGCACTCATCTTGAGCAAAGTTCAACATTCACATCCGTTGCACCTCTCTCTCTCTCTCTCTCTCAATTAAATGATAAAGTCTAATTATCAGAGTATTTTTAATATTTTTATGCATTCCCGCTTGTAACAGACTTCTTCCAGAGGATCAGAGATCCACCACCACCGACCACACAGAGAGGGGTCACCCTAGAGCATGCTGAGACGATTAGAGCTTGGAGACGGCGAGGAGCTCCCCCAAACTACATCACGGATAGATCCAAGAGATCTAGTCTCGGGACTGCAAGCTTGTCTGGGAGAGACCAGCCCAGTTGTTGGCAGACCCAGCAGCATTTATTCGGGCTGTTCTTACCCGAGAGCCATCCATGTACCACATATTTCACCCCCTGTTTAGCACATGATGGAGCTAGATAGTCTAATACATCTGCACGGTTGTGCTACCTTGAGCATATAGCTGCATTTACACCTCTAGAGATAGTGCTACCTCTCTCTCTTACATACAATGTATCTCAGCCAAGATGGATCACCACTCTACCAGGTGACATATGGTCTCCACAACTAGATGATTACTTCGTGTATTTTTTGTACCTTCAATGTCAGCTGGCATTCTTTGACTAAGATTTTTGGAACAATTTGTTTGATCAGGTGCTTTGTGTAGTGCTACGTTTTCCTGGATCTAACTGGAAGTTGACCAAAATTTTCTGATGAGGTGTAAAGAAGAAAGAGGCTGCTTGAATCATTTTATATAAACCAGTTCCAGTTTTGCATGGTGGCTGATGCGCTGAATGCACCTGTTGTTCTGTTCTAGGTGGTCATGCCAATCGTCGTGTGTAACTTCCTATTTATTTAGAGGTGTACAATTCAGATGGTGAAAGCAAGGTTTAAACAGGAGTGTTTTTGAGCACTGCGTTGCATATTTGTGATGCAAATTGTCATGCATGAGCCCTTGTTACTCTCTTTGTCATAAAGACATGCAACTGATGGGGCTCAGCTTTAAAATTTATTTAGTTTGATGGTCATTTCAGAGGCTGTTGGGTAAGTGGCGTTGGCCACTTTGAAACATTATAATGTTAAAGAGCTGAGCGATTTTGCAGCTTCCATTTTCTTTTTGAAGTAGGAAGGAATAAGCGTGTGATGGATTTGTATTTTATGTTCAGAAGTTTCCTTATGTTGAGCTGTTTTGCAGGGGTATTGTAGCATGTTTCTGCTATCTGGATAATTTGTATGTGAAAGTCACAATGAACAGTGCATTCAATGATCAGATTCTAGCAGAAAAGCTCAAAAAGCTTAACAACTCACAGCAGAGCATTGAGAGTAAGTATAAGAACTTTTAACTCACTAGGACATTTTTGTATCTGGAAACTGTGTTTGGTATGAAGTTAAAAAATCTTAAGCAGCAACACATGTCTAATGGTTTGTTACAGCTCTGTCTCATTGGTGCATTTTCCACCGTAAGAAAGCGCATTTGGTTGTTGAAACCTGGGACAAACAACTCAGAGTGCTACCAAAGGAACAGCGTATACCATTCCTCTACCTTGCAAATGATATTCTTCAAAATAGTAGACGCCGAGGTGGAGAGTTTGTTATAGAGTTTTGGAAAGTGCTCCCGGGAGCTCTGAAAGATGTGCTCGAGAAAGGGGATGACCAAGCACACAGTGTTGTACTGCGGCTAGTAGGTTTTGAATTGTACATGTGATAATGTTTCTGGCATGCTTGCTGTTTACTTTTTTGCTAACACCTGTGCTGTTGGCAGGTAGACATATGGGATGATAGAAAAGTCTTTGGAATTAGAGCTAAAACGTTGAGGGAAGAACTACTTGGAGCTGAGCCTCCAACTGACTTATCAGAGCAGCATCTTAAGGCAAATAACAATGCCAAAATGGTAAGGGAATTATTTAATTGTAACATTCTTTTTATTAGTGTTTATTTAAATCCATTAGTCATACCTTACTGCTCATGTTTATTGTTTTTATGGAGGCATTTGTATATTTATTCTCTGGTGATGAGATTTTGCTACAGAAAGTTGCAGTAAGTAGCCTACAGGACAAATTAATTTCTGCTTATCGATCTGTTCAAAATGCTGCAAATGATGAGGAAGCAATGTTGGGTAGATGCAATGCTGCAGCCGCTCGTATCGAAGGGTTGGAGAAAGAAGCAGGTACCTCCTTACATGCAAGAGGCCATGCTTTTATGTACAGGACTTCGCAGAGCATATTTATGCACAGCGTGGAAGTTCTCCTTATGAGTACATACATCTCTTATTAAGAATGCACTTTTATCAAGGTTCATTATGATTGCTTATACCTGAAGAAGAGTTTCAGGTTTTTAACTGCTAGTTTGTGCTGATCAAGATTGGTGTGCTTGTCGGCAGATGTCTTGTCAGATAAAAGCATTCTGGTAACTGCATTACAGGAGCAGGAAGATATTGTTTCTCACTGCATTGGGCAGCTAGAGACAAGTGAGACTGCAAAACTTGCTCTCATCTCTGTGTTAAAGGAAGCACTAAAAGAGCAGGTAATTTTTATAGTCATCTTTCTCAGTATTGGTTATCCCCACTTGGCTGAAGCTGTTACCGGACATTGATTTCTTGTCCACCAGGAGAGTAAGCTTGAGCTGATTCGGTCTCAACTTCAGGTGAACCTTCTAATTGTGAAATGCCTCCTATTCTATCCAACAGTGGGCTGCCTCCTTGCTGCAATAACTCTCTCTTTATGATGTACGCAGAATGCAAAGTCTCAGGTACATCATTCTGAGAAACTACGGCAGCAGTTTCTGGCACGCAGCAGCCCTCCTCCAACAGAATCAGTTCAGCAGCAGGACAAACTGGATGCCAAAATGGGATCCTTCAAAAGCATGGCAAGCGATACGTACCAATGGCCGCCACTTCCCCCAACAGAAGAAATGACCTCTTTCGTAGATGAGTTCAAGAGTCCTGGCATAGCAACTTCTGCGGCAGCAGAGGTTGCGGCCAAGCTAGCAGCTTCATCATCCTCAGCTCAGGTGCTGGCATCTGTATTATCATCAATGGTGGCTGAAGAAGCTTCAAACATAAGGACTGCAAGTGCACCCCTTGAGGGATCTTCCAATATCAACTTCCCAGAAAAAAGGCAACGGATTGATGAGGAATCAGACTTTGTGCGAAGTTCAGAAAATAACTCAGCTTTTGTGCACCAACCGCCACCACCACCGCCTCCGTTACAAGGAACAGGGCCACAGTATTATTCTGGTTCTGTGCAGATGTACTCATCCTCTCCTCAGCAGGGTCAACCTCATTATCCTCCACTCCCCCCAGGTCCACCGCAACCAACAAATATGAGTACACACAGTTTTGGATATGCAAATGTACTTCCTCGGCCACCGCCGCCGCCGCCACCACATCCTCCCATGCAGGGCCAGGTGCCGTTAAGTACGCTTCAAACAGTTGCGACTCCTCAAGTCTTCAATTCTGGGACGTATCCGGCTTTGAGATCACCAGGGATCAGTTTCTTTGATCAGCAATCAATGCCTACTGCTCACCTCCCAAGGCATTGATCAGCTTTGAATGAAAGCAGCACGTCAACTCATGGTGCAAACAGAAGCAGGTGATCAGAATGAAGATTTTTCTTGTGGACCGTTGTTAAAAAAGGTCCTGGCTTTCCTTCAATCTATTCGCATTGGTCGTAACCTGGCAGGGTCTAGTTGGTACTTAATTAGAATTCTGAAGACTAGGTACTAAATTAGTTCAGCAACATAGTAGGAAAGAATGTAGACGAATTGTCTGACATCCCGAAAAAGTGATGCCATTCTTCTGTTGACATTTTCTGTAGCTGTTAATGATGAGGCACCTGTACAATATCCTGGATCTTGATTTCTTTATAAATTTGATTCTCATCTGTTGCTAGTGTTCCATGCACAATGACTGACAGCGCAACAAGGTTTCCTAAGACATCTTTATGTTCAATACTGAAAGCGAAGCCAACAAGATTGCTATCATAGTAATGTGGTTGGATGCCAGTTTCTTGGTACTCTGGCTTTCAGTCTGGTCAGTCTTGCTCAGTCGCAGAGGTGATACTTGTTGTGTTTTGGGTAATGACCTTTTGTGGGAATGGGATTTTACACGTGACATGGATGATGTTATGAAATTGGCTACATGTATATTTCCTAACCTAGAAATCTAATGGTCCTTGACAGGAGAGAATATTATTGTGTGAAAAATAGATAGTAGAATGCTTTTTTACAGCGTTTTATTTGAACACGTGCATGCGTATGCTATCTTTAATTCTGTAGCAATTGTGATCATAGGATATCTGAGCATGGTTGCTTTTTGGTGGGTCTAATGGTTTGGGAGGTGCTGGTCTATTGACTGTATGTGCAAAGGTCATAGAAAAATTGGCTTTTATCATTAGTTTCTGGCTGAGCCAGAAAGTCTTGGTGAAATTCTTCCGCATAATGTTTGCTCGAGCAGGACATGCAGATGTGGCAGAGTGCTCATGTTATGATGCATATTGCTCGGCATGTCAGTGCATAGTGATGCATTCTTACTCGAGATTTTGAGAATGTCAAAGGAAAGAGGATACTTTTTCTCTTTCTCATCTCTTTTATTAGCCAATGCATAGATCTATCTTCGCGTTTTATGAGCAATGCATTTGACGTCATATGGCATAGCTTTTGATTACTATATTGGTTGCCTGTCAGGTGAACCATTGACAACTTGAAATGAGTTGCATGTAGATATGGTTAAAGTATTCTACTTGCAAACATCGTTAAATAAATGTTGTGCATGGCTAATCAATTTGCATCATTCCTCGTTGGAATCAACATTGGTTGATAAGATGCGGATTTTGGTGTTTGATTCACAAATTTGGTTATGGTCATCACGACATTTAAAAGCTAAAGTCAAGCAATTGATTAATTTGTCGAAGTGCAAATGTTCAATTCTAAAATATTTTTTCCTAGATTACCCACATCCTCTTGTGCATAAATATGCTTGAATGGTTACAACCATTGTGAGGGAAACTTGGGTGTTCCAAAAATGTTTTCGGAGAACGGTGAAGGTTTACATGTTTTTTCTATCTAGCAAGCAAGTTCTTCGAGTACATATCTTATAGTTTTTGGGCGGAAAGTTGAATTTGCCGATGGCGAAATCGGAATTCTATTTGCACTCTTGAAAGTGCGCGCGCTTGCGAAAACGATTTCGAGAATGAGATGGCCCTGATAGCAGATGAAGGGGAGGAGCCGGGAGCACAGCGGAAGAGGAATACACACGTCTACACTCACACACACACCACCATAGTCATACACACAGGTTGGAGGGGGAGAGCCAACACGTACTGTGTGTCCCCTTTCTTTCTTCTTTACCTTATACACTAAGGCACAATACACATTGTACTTAATGTTAGTGGCTCACACAAGTGTATAACTGTACACTTAGGGTTAGTAGCAGTTAACAAGTATGTGCCTCGAAAAACTAACCCTGTTGCAGATGCGTTAAGTCGTAAAGGACGGATCGTGACTCTTGAGTCAAGATCCACAATTTCTCTTAAGGGTGCGTCTTTCGACAGCATGAAAAACTAGTATGCGGATTCCGAGTTTAATAAGCATTGGTTGTAGGCTCTTGCTTCCTAAGGGTCAAGCAACTCTTTCATTCGTGATGGTTTGTTGTATTTTCGTAAACGTTTGTGTGTGTTGCCCTCTCTCAGGACAACCATATTGCATGATACACATGACTCTCTCACGGGTAGACACAGAAAAATGAACACCACTCTGGAAAAAATAGAAAGATTCTTTTATTGGCCTAAAATGTGAAAAGATGTGTTTCGTAGTGCACTATTTGTCAAAAGGTAAAAGCTCCTCGGGGTAAATAGCAAAGCCTCTTGCTTCCGCTGCCTATTTCCGATGAACCTTTTTAGGATATTTACTTGGATTTTGTGGCTAACCTTCCACCTAGTTTGCATTCAAGGAACACTCAATGTTTGACAATTGTTGATCGTTTCGGCAAACCACAGAGAGTACCAATGCTTGATGAAAAACCGTGCTACATCTTGTGTGGTGACTGTAGCCTTACAAGGAATCAACATGCAAAACCTTCAAGTACATATCTTATAGTTTTTGGGCTTGGGCATTGTGAACTCCAAGCAAAGAAACTGACAATTCTTTCTTCGTTTATGTCATATATTCAATGGTTGGATTCCTTCCGTCATACAAAATACATTTGTGGTGGAAAAAATAAATCAAACAAGCAAGTTTGGCTTTGAGAGATTTGGAAACACTAGGGCTATGTGAACACAAGCCCTAGTGTGAATGTCCGTGGTTGATTACGTGTTAAAACTAGGAACTCTTGTAGTTGACATGTTCTTGTACATAACTAGATGTCAATAGCGGCTAGTGAAAGGATGGACACAAGGCACCATAAAACAAAGGAAAGCTCATTATGAAACTAGAAAGACTGTGGTAATAGGAGGACCTATTCAATCGGTAGTTTAAGAAAGTGCTAAGACGTAATCAAACTTTGGTAGACAAAGGTTAGACACTAGTTTTAGGAGGTATGTATAAAAGTTCCTTGGAGTGTGGTAGACCTTAGGACATATGTGCAAAAACTGCTTTGGATCAAGTTCATGGCTTCGGCCACATAGCTTATGATTGATTTTGGTAACTGGACCATAACTTTTGTATACAATATGAAATATACATTACAATATAGTTTAAATATGAGGAAAAAAGACTCATATTTGATTTCAAAGGGCCTAAAAGAATTGAATTCCATCAATTGTTATTGAGACATTGTGGAAGCTTTACAACTCCACTACATACCTAAAAATGAATTTAGAGCCAACTTAAAAAATATATGACCTATATTTTTGATATAGTGAAAATTCCTATGATTTAACACTGTCCTCTTAAAGATGGACATGGAAATATGTTAAATATGGAGTGTGATTTACTCTTGTAATTCTTATTCTACAAAAGGATAATTGTAAGACCCTTGTTATCAATGTTATGAGGAAGAACCATTGTGCAAGAGAAAAATTAGTCGTTGAAAAACCAAAATTACTAACAGGATAATAAAAAATTAATACTCAGTCTCAAACTTTGACGAATGGGAAGCTAAGAAAAACCCTAGGTCAGCAGGGCCTCTTCGGGATACATGGGTGCAAAATTGAATATAGCGAATGGCTCGATACACCAAATTGAACTAAAATTGGAAAAGGCCATAGCATAGACATATAAAGCAGTTCCACAAACTCGTATGACCATTTGACTTAGGGTCCAAGGGGGTCTAAAGATAATTTTTGGCAAAGTGTTAGAATTGAGTTCTGTATATTGTACAAGAAGCTTCTAGCTGGAGGTTATAGACAATGTCTTATTTAGATCATCGAGAAACATCAATTGATGCCCATGGCATTAGAAAAGGACATGGTGGTGTGCAAAGCATCAATTTTGACTTGTGACCATAAACTGACTCCACTGTTCATCGAAAACTAACAAAGCAAAGTCTGTACGACCTATGGGACAAGCTCATAAACTCTAAATTGGAAAAGATGGTTGCTATCAAGAGTTGTTAACTATGGAGCTTGATTTTCCCATATATTGTTATTCTAGAAACACACAATTTTTAAGGCCCCCATCGCGAAGAGAAACCATCATGCCTGAGAAAAAAAAAATTCCCTTTCGCCGGAATATCTTGGCCGGATGGTGGTCGGAAAATGATTGGAAAGGGGAATTTTCCATGTGATGCCATGTTTCTTGGGCACATTTGGCAAAATTGGACGACAAATGCGTCCAATAAATGCGTCAGGGGGTGTATGGGTCTCAAGGACCCCAACGAGTGGCATGTGCGCCATGGCACGCAGATGGCCATCTATGCGTCTTGGTGCACATGCCACTCATTAGGGTCCTCGAGACCCGTATACCCCCCCTGATGTGGTTTTTGGACACATTTGTCGTTCGATTTTGCCAAATGTGTCCCGTCAAGATGTCCATCTGCGGGCCGTGGTGCACAAGCCACTCTTTGGGGTCCTCGAGACCCGTACAACCCCTTGGTGAGGTTTTTGGACACATTTGTCATCCAATTTTGCCAAATGTGCCCTGGAAACATGGCCTTGCATAAAAAAGTCCCCTTTTCGGTCCCAAAAATACATCCAATAGGCCAAACTTGTGCCATGGTGCACTAACTATCCTAGGTTCTCCCCAATACTCAACAAACCCATCGTACATGATTTTTTGGTACATATCTTACCACCACTAGCCACCATATATCTTTTCCTAATTGACCCTATTTTTCCAAATAAGTAGACTTATTGTAGAGAGGGCATACAAAACTAGATCATCAGTGAACATGACAAAGAAAGAAGAAGAATATGGCTAAAACCATAGAGGAATATAAAGCCCTAGAAAGAGTAGAAAAAGGTATAGGAGCTTGCATAGAAATGACAACCCCTTCCTCCCCCACCACTATTGACTAAGAAGAATAGGAAATGGAGAGCCAAGAAAGTGGCCTTGCATGATATACAAAAATATTAAAAGAGCACGAGGTCCATAATTCCCTAAGATCCATTCACAATAAATTAGCACATGTGAAATAATTTAGAATTTTTCATTCTCTCGAAGTCCCACAATGTTTGAAATGCTATTGAGGAAAAGAAATTGATCACCCTCTATCACCATTGCGTGCAAAGTGAGTAGATGGAAACGTCCTCCATCACCTCATCTCCATCTAGTACTCAATCGTTGTCGTCTGGAGGGCTGGCCAGAGTCTTATAGGATCACAAGTGCCATTGCGGCCACAAAATGCTCACTTCTCTCTTCAACCTCTCTATCTTTCTTGTCAACTAGGATTATGAGAGCTTCTTGCTTGCATTTTAGTCTTTTCTTAGCCTTCTTTGTGTCCTCAAGCACCAACAAAGCTAGAACCACGTCCAAATTAAGGAATTTGGTGCCTATATACCGCATGCCCAAGTCAATGAGGTCATCCTCATCCTCTATCTTGTAGTCCCTCTTATCAAGCCCTTTTAAAATATAAGAAATTCTTATCAGATTTGTACATATGCTTTAGAAAATTAATCAACAACCACATGGTGTGAGTCCCTTAAAACAATTGCATATTTGGATGTACCTCCATGTACAAATTTTTTGAATGCATCAATGTGAATGGCTGATGTTGCCTCCATGTCAGTTGTGCCCTCAAACACAGGAACTAGTGTATCGATGTGATCAATTAAGGCCCATCTTTGTTAGATACATGAGGAGTCTCATGGGGTGTTGCCATGCAGGTAGATGGCAGAAACTGGCATAGAAAGCAGGAGAGCTAGAGTTTTATGACAAGGAGAAATGAAATTTAAAACTTCACAGATGACTTTCAAAGTTGACACATTCACAACTCAAAAATTAATGAACTACCAAAAGCACCACCTAAACTGAATTGAAAACTAAAAGAACTTACCTTAAACTTTACAATCCACAGTTATGCACAGAGATGGGATGTAAAATAAATTTTCATTCAGATAGGGATTTGTGGTTGAGCTAGTATAATGATACATCATGGAGATGAGATGCTATTTACAACTATGCTATTTACATAAAAGAAATATAAAAAACCATGTGTAGAGAAATAAGGTAGCTTTGTGTGACCCATAGGTACACTTGTATTATGCACATCCACCTCCATCCTTCTTTTGGTTGCTGGTCCCAATGCATTGTTTGGTCTCCACCACTGCAAACTATCCAAGCTTATCAAGTTAATGGGAGACATATTACCGTACCATTTTGCCTTGATTTGACATAAGGATGGTTATAGAAGAATTTCTGAACTATGAGAGAAGCTCTCACGGACACTTTGCAGTAACAGCTGGCCAAGGTCCACATGTATAGCTTACAAGATTCCACCGACTCCCACTCGACAAAGGTAGATGGAAAAAAATATATATATATATATAAAATACACCAAATTATGTACACATTTGAAACAACCTAAGAGGTAAAATCATGTATGGGACAGCCCAAAACATGTAAGCAAAAGTAGGGCATTGTACAGTTTGCAGAAAACTTAGGTTGAGAGAAGAATGTGTCAAGCTTCAATTGAGAATCTATATACATAGGTTTTACCTTTGCTAGCAACTTGCCATCTTGAGTTTTCTTTTTGAAATCCATGATTCTTCCCTTCCATTGATGCATCTGAGAAGACAAATGTCTCCTTGACCCCTTCAATATACCTCTTGAGTTTGGTTGTATTGTGAAGGCCTGCATAAATCATTTGTAGTCGATAGCAATCCCCACTATTATCTTGCACATTGTTGCATCTTAATGACTCAATAACGCTCTTGGGTTGACAAGCACCGAAACAAGCCATGAAAGAAATGTAGCTCACACTGCAAAAAAAAATCAAGATTTGTTCATATACACGATTATTCTTAGTGCATCATGACAAACAATGCTAAGATCTATACAATAGTAGACAATGGAACCGTTACAAATCTTTACCTGGAAGATGGAAACAAAAACCAATATAGTGCATAAAATTATGAGAACATTAGAAATAGGTACAAAGCTCATTGTCCTTACCAATATATATGGTGAAAGAAGGCTAATGGTCTTACCAAATAATGATCTTATGCCTAATCTTCAAAACAATGTTGATTTATGAGGGTAGACCATTTTAGATCTACACAATGAAGGACCAAGGAAGGTGTTTAGGAAGATACTCTAGAAGAACCTAGGGCTTCAAATCCTAGAGGTTTACGCAAAGGTGTGAAGGTGAGGTTGGGTCATCTATGGGGAAGGGAGGTTGGGTCATCTATGGAGAAGGGAGGTTTCAAACCTTTGCTGCAACAGGTATTTGGAGGGAAAAGTGCACTTGAAGAAGGAGATGCACGTTTCATAGCTAGAGAGGATAGAGGTAGCAGCCCTGGAGAGGGTAAAGAGGAGAGAGAGGATTGAAGAAGGAAATGCCAATTTCACAGTTGGAGGAGAGAGAGGATAGAGATACCAGCCTTGCAGAGAGTAAATAAGAGAGAGAGGATTGAAGAAGGAGATGCAAATTTCACAGTTGGAGGAGAGAGAGGATAGAGATAGCAGCATTGCAGAGAGTAAAGAAGAGAGAGAGTCTTGAAGAAGGAGATGCAGATCTCATAGTTGGATGGGAGAGAGGATAAAGATAGCATACTTGGAGAGAGTAAAGAGGAGAGAGAGAATGTCAGCACGTTTTTTGAAAGACCCCCTTTTTTGGAGGGAGGGAGGAGGAGTCAATAGTCTTTACAGAGAGGAAGAGTAGAGTTTTACAACAACTTTTTGGAAAAATGTTCATTTTTTTCAATTTTCTCCTTCTATTAATAAAGAAAAGACCCCTCCACCTCTAGGACTACAAGTTTGACCACTTACTTTTAGGACCTGTCACACCCACCATTTCAGTCCACATGGAAATCCCCCATTTTCTCATTCCTTAATCTCATTTTTAATCCAATGGAAAATAAAGAGGCCCTCCTACACCCGAGTCTCTTCCTAATGACTTTTTCACATGGGCCTCATAGTATCCTTTTTCCCTTAGTGAATGCAGAGTTGATCTCCATGTTGGTTGGGACCTTTTGGTACACCTTGTAATGTAGTTGCATCACGTGGTCATACATATACCTATGTATGAAACTGCATTTAATGCAAAGTTAGTTGACGATCCTTCGGATCTTTAGATACACTGAACCAATCCACATCAATGATTTCATTCCCTCACTTCACGAGTTTGGGGTCGACGCCATCCATGGAGAGGACATAAACAAAATTGAAATCTTCGACTGTAATACAATTTGTTTCTTGCAGTGGGATGTTGAGCTTAGGAGCTTTCCATCGGCCCATATACCGCCAATGTGACAAGATAGTATGATGCAAGGCTATCCATGGCAAAGGGCAAATTTTCTATATATTGGGAAATGATATGTATCTCACATTTCATGCATACAGGAGACATTGAAACACAAAGAAACAATTACCACCTTATAGAGCTTCTTTAAGCAACACCACTAGAAAAGATATCTCAAGTAATTTGTGCATATACTTGAACCATATCTGCAACACAAGTCGTACAATTTCTCAACTGAGACACACACACACACACAGTGGTACTTAGATATAGTTTATGGCCTTTAAAAAAGAACTTCACACCATGGGACTGGGCCCTTATCTATTACCTCCAAGTAGGTTTTTACTTAGTGGTTTACTACCCTACTACCATTACTTGTCGTGAAGGCGCAGGGGCTCTCTCTACAACTATAGGCGGCCTCACTGTCGTGTAATGCTGTCGGTACACTCATGGCGATTCTACTCATGGCTTCGATCTAGTGGACCGCCTCTCTCCCTCCTTCCTCTATTTAAAGAGGTGAGGGCACTTCTCTGGCCCTCGCTTAGCTTTGTTTTATTGTTGCCTTGCCTTGAAAATCCTCCGTGGTATTTTGACACTGAAGCATGGAGCTCTCTTCTTCTAGCACACAGGTCTGTTTCCTTGGCCATATGTTTTTGATTGCACGTTTTTTCTTGAAATAACTACTATCGAGGACGGTTTTTTTCATGTTGCTCTTGCTATGATATCGGGTTATGTTACTCTTAGATGAGAAGCACACATGGCTTATCATGACATGACATGGTGGCTATGGTAATGTCGAGGGCACTGTTAATGTTAAAGATGTTTTCTGGTTGCCGATTACATGAGGTTTTTGATATGTGCTGCTTTTTTCTATTAAAGATTATGTATTAGTGGTTCTTTTATACAGCTTACTGTCTACTGATTGCATATCGGTGGCTGGACCACTTGTTTGGCTATGGCCTTTTACCCTAGTAACTGATTGGCCAGCTAATTGGTGCCTTGACTACATGGGTTGTTTCCTTTTGACTGGTTGAACCATAGTTGGGCTTGGATGGTGAACTGGGTAAAGAAAGGGGTATGGTATTCCACCCTCTGCACACCGATTGTGTGTTTATATGCTTTGTGCCAGGCTGTACGTTATGGCAGTTTCTAAATGAACCTTCAATGCTATACTTTACGTTTTAGTCTACCCACTAATAGTTGGTGTTCCCTTTAAAGGACTTGATACTATGGGTTACTGTTGTCTGTGTTTTTTAGACTGGTTTTTTAAACAGAAAAGGGGTTATATTACTTTGGCATTACTTTGGTAAGGTAAGCTGTCGAAAATGCATTCGGTTACGACTTTTGTAACGGTTCCCTAACTCTGGCCGATATATTGCTTTTTTGTTATTTGCATTAGCATCTTGTTTTATAAATACAAAAAGATAAAACTTCACCCTGCTACATATGGGTGTTAGATGGTTCTACTTCCTTTGGGTAACCCGGTTGCACACTATGGTAGTTCTTGGTCTTTACTGTTCAAAGGATAGGATATACATTATAGTTTTTTTGCATTCACTCAGGCAGATGTTGCTCATGTTATAGCTTTGGATATTGTTATGGTACTAGCACTTTAATCATGGTTTATCTTTTCCCTTAAAAACTTCATGGAAAGGAGTATGGCCTTGCTTTTAGTAGTGCTCCTTGTTACTTGGATTGCTTAAGCAGAAGTAAATGGTAAATGATTTATGATTTGGAATCCATTCACTGTGATGGGTATCTAACCTAAAAGCAAGTTTTAACGAGCTTGATACTTTATAAAAACTGTAAATGGAACTTTTTATAAAATTCATTTGGTGGAGCTTTTAGGACTGATAAAACTGTTGAAAATATATATAAAAAAAGGGGGGGATTCAGACACTTGGATTAGAAGGGGTGATGGCCTTCTAATCAAATGATACTCTTTTACCAGAAACTTTGGGAATCTTTCAAGAAAATGAGAGAAAACACAAATTTTTAAAAAAAAACTAAGCTTGTAATATAAAAAAAAGTTTGTAAGATGGACATGGATAACAACTGGTATAGTCCATTGATACCTGTAAAACACATCCAAAGCTAACTGAATTGTTGTTTTGTTTGGATGGATGCAGGTAAGGACTCTATCTTATCTTGGAGGTTTTTTTTTAACTTTGGCAGGCTGACCTATACTGGATTGCACACTCACTTATGATTCGGGAAGTTTTTCTACTATCTGTATATTGGAATGGGACCTCATTCCTACAAACATTGTACATAAATGATTCTAATACTGAGTTGTTTCTGTACTTATCTTTTTTTTGCTCCTTAGCCAGCTGTCTTTTGAATGTAAAAGTTCAATTATGTCTTATTATCTAAGATTAAACAGCTACACACACATCCTATACATAAGGTTTTTCTTTCTAGAGAAACCAAGATACTAGCTTTGGAAATTAACTCCAAAATTGAGCTCTAAGTTGGACCCACAGTCTATAATCCCTTGACTGATTGAGTGGTGTTAGGTGGTCCTTCATAGACTCTATTTCTGGTCCCCTGCTCACGGCTACTATAGTCTTTGACTTTGTCGGTTTAAGATTTGCAGGCCCAAAACTATAGTTACTGCTTTTATTTATGTTTAAATTGTTCCTTTTTCAGGACTACATACCCTTTAGAAAGATAGCCCGCACGAGTACTAAACACAACCCTGAGAAACATGCAAAGATTCTCGAACAGATTAAGCTATACCTTAAGGACCATAAACTAAAGAATGCTTTGGCAGTTAGAACTAGACCCTTGCTTACTAGGAAAGCCAAAGATCGTATTACTTACTATGGTAAGAAAAAGTAAACCTCACCACACTTTTTTGAAATATGCAGACTCTTGCTCTCTCACAAGGATTGGAATTGACCTCTGAGCCCCTCTCAGTGGCCACATCTCTTGTACTCATATGTATTAGCAACTTGGATGCTTCTCACCTAATGTATTACTTGGCTCTTACCTCTGACAAAAAATTGTTTATCTTACAGATGCTGTCTTTTAATGATTGGGTCAAAATTTTGGCTACTCTGGACAAGGACTCCAAGGAAGGGGTGAATTGGATTACCCAATACATAGCCCAACTTCCCTTACTATCTTCACAGTACCAACAAGAACTTGCCCTATTCTCTTTCTCAGGTTCTGATCTATCTAACTTTCTAAGGAAGCTGTGCGGTCTCAATCCCTCTTTTGTCTGTACACCAGCTGCTCCGACTATCCCACAAACTGGTGGTATCTTTTGTAGGGATAGTGCAGCTCTTGAAGCAGTGAAAGAATTTCAGAGTAATCTTTGCTCCCTCAATGACTCTAACCTCTTAGAGATGGTACCTAAGATCTCTAAATTTTTTCCTGTCTTACCAGTTAGACAAATTGAAATTGAATCCCTTGGGGTTGACCATCAGCTTTGGATCCTGCCCAACAAAGCGTTCTTAGCACCCATTTTGAGTGAAACTTGGGTATACCTTGCCAACCTCCCTGCCTCTACTGTGAAAGACTTCAGAGTCAAGATTTTGAAAGGAGGACAATTTCTGGACAAAGGGGAGCTCATCAAAGCACCTTTCAACCTCAATCTCATTGACCACTCCACATGTCCCTCCAATACTGGCCTCTACATCCGTACTAAAGGAAACATGGAAGTTGCTAAATGTAACCCAGATTCCTACACTGAATCCATCTGGAATGTCTTTCAATCTTATGTAAAATGTGCCGGCACATTTCTTGACCTTAAAGCCTCTTGTGAATCTAGTATCATGTGGTTTGATCATACCATTTGGTTTATTCTCAACCATCTTGACCTACTCTCCTTTGTATTTGGGACTATGTCAACCAAAATACGAGACAAAATGACCAATTATGTTACTCACAAAGCATAAAAGAGAGCAATGCCTCTCAAAAGCACATTGTATAGAGATCAAATGAGGCGAATAAACTGTCAAATTGACATAGACCACCAACTCGGCATCAAAAGCACCTATACCACTCTCTACATGTCCTATGGCGAGGCCTCGTAAGGGATGCTCCAGCTACCTGTATCACTGAAGGTATCTCCACATTTGGGAATACCCCAGCTCAATAAAAACCTCACGCTATCAACCCTCAACAACGTAGGTTATGCAGCAAAACGTATAGCCAAGTCTCAGAAATGGCTATCTTCCTAACCAAGTCTCAGAAATGGTCGAGACTATCGTACTAGCCAAAAGATGGCTCCACAAAAGCGTACAATGGTAGTATCCACAAAGACGTACAAGTCTGTCACGATACTCAAACAAGCATCAAAAGCATGTGCATGCAAATAAACATCCCTGCGGGGAGTCAAACCGCTCTCAAAAGAGCTCAAACACTGTCAAAAGTGTCAACATATGCATGTACGCATAAACAACTGCTCCCACTGGAATCAAAGTATCGCAAGCACTGAAACCTGTACCTGTACCTGCACCTGTAGTCGAAGAAGACAATGCCGTCAGACTCCCACTCTATGTGTGTGTATGAGGCCACTCTGAAAAAGGCTACACACTCCCGAATGAGTCGTGGACTCTCGTAGATGGAAGAGACTGCAACAAAGGTAGTTGTAACTGGCTATGGAAGCTCTGCAGCACAAACTACCAAAAGAGGGTTGAAAATTTCAGCTCTAGAATCGTAGCTCGAATGGGATTTTTGATGGCTCGAATGGCTCCGAATGGGGGGTAAAACAGTAGGACACTTGATGGAAACGCTCTCGGAAAGCTGAATTTACCGATGGCGAAATTGGAATCCTGTTTTCACTCTTGAAAGTGCGCGTGCACGCGAAAACGATTTTCAGAATGAGATGGCTCTGATACCAGATGAAGGGGAGGAGCCGAGAGCACAGCGGAAGAGGAATACGCATGCACACACTCACACACACACACACACCATCATAGCCATACACACAGGTTGGAGGGGGAGAGCCAACACGTATTGTGTGCCCCCTTTCTTTCTTCTCTACCTTTACACTAAGGCACAATACACATTGTACTTAATGTTAGTGGCTCACACAAGTGTATAGCTATACACTTACGGCTAGTAGCAGTTAGTGATGGGCAGTCGACCACATGGCCATTAAACCTAGCAAGTATGTTCTTTGAAAAGCTAACCATGTTGCAAATGCGTTAAGTTGGAAAGGACAGATCCTGGCTCTTGAGTCAAGATCCATAGTTTCTCTTCAGGGTGCATCTTTCAACAACATGAAGAACCAGTATGCGGATTCCGAGTTTGGTAAGCACTGGTTGCAGGCTCTTGCTTCCCAAGGGCCAGGCAACTATCTCATTTGTGATGGTTTGTTGTATTTTCGTCAACATCTATGTGTGTTGCCCTCTCTCAGGACAACCATATTGCATGATGCACATGACTCTCTCACGGGTGGACACAGGGAAATGAACACCACTCTGGAATAAATAGAAAGATTCTTTTATTGGCTTAAAATGCGAAAAGATGTGTTTTGTTATGTCACACAGTGCACTATTTGTGAAAAGGTAAAAGCTCCTCGGGGTAAACAGCAAGGCCTCTTGCTGCCGCTACCTATTCCCGATGAACCTTTTTAAGATATTTACATGGATTTTGTGACTAACCTTCCACCTAGTTTGCTTTCAAGGAATACTCAATGTTTGACAATTATTGATCGTTTCAGCAAGTTTTGCATGTTGATTCCTTGTAAGGCCACAGTCACCGCACAAGATGTAGCACGGTTGTTCATCAAGCATTGGTACTCTCTGTGGTTTGCCGAAATGATTGTTTCAGATAGGGACGTTAAGTTCATGTCCAATTTTTGACGTGCACTCTTTGAAAATTTTGGGACTAAGTTGAATTTTTCATCGGCTTTCCATCCACAATCAGATACTCAGACAGAGATTTACAATCAGTTGGCTTTTGATGTTTTAAAGTCATATGTGCATGATCAACTGTCTCATTGGGAGCTCTATCTGCCATTGGTTCAGGCTATTTTGAATGACTCTTTTTCTCTGCCATTGGTTGATATATGCGTATGAGGCAGCTTTTGGTCGTCCGTTCCAGTCACTTTTGACTCACTCGATCAGTCAAATGCATGATGCCAATGTTGAAAGTCAATCGTTGGATGAGATTTTTGAGAGTGTGAAGCTTCCGCTAAGCAAGGCTCAGGAGTCTTACTCACGACAGCCCAACAAGCATGGTCAGGATGTTTTGATCAAGGAAGGGGATTGGATGTATTTAAGAATCGTGAAGCAATGTCTTAAGCAAGTTGGAAAGAAGTGTCCAAAGTTGTCTTTCAGAATGTATGGTCCATTTCCTGTCATTAAAAAGATAAATGAGGTTTTAATGAAATTGCAATTGCCTAACTCATGGTCAATGCACAATGTTTTCTATGTTTCTTGGTTGAAAGTGTTTGAGGCAACACCTCCAAAGGACATTTCAGAAGAAGAAGAACCAGAGATCATCGATGAGGCTGAAGTCATGGAGCCGGAGCAAGTGTTGTTGCATCAGTTTCGCCATGGTTCAAAGAAGCAAGTGAGACAATACTTTTTGAAGTTCAAGGATCGAGGAACCCACGAAGTAGTGTGGGTTGATGAAGAGTTTGTCAAAGATTATCTCAAAATGCTGGCAGCCTACAAGGAAGCCATGCAGATCGGTACCAGTACCTCACTTAAAAAAGGAGGGGATGTCACGTGCACATCTAACCCTATGTGCATGTGGACAAGCTACTTCATAACAACGATTCAATCAGCCTAGCTTAGGACCCTATGTGCATGTGGACAAGCTACTTCATAACAACGATTCAATCAGCCTAGCTTAGGAAGTGTTCTGGCACTTTTGTGAGTCTGTTCGCAGACGGTGTATGTCCAGACACTTAGAGTAGATGCATATCCTCTGGTTGCACACAACATGATCATCAATACAGTCAGTAGCCATCATGACCATTTTTATAGTGCACAGATCGTTTTTCCTATTTGATGGGAAACTGGGTAGGGCAATTTCACCAAGCAGGTATATAAGAAAAGCTAGCTCTAGTGTTTTCTGGCAGAAGAGGTAGCAAAGACCACGAGTCTGACAGTGCACCTTCTCAGCCCCCCCCCCCCCGGGCGGAACACCTAGCATTTTCAACCATCAAGAACAGCCTGGCGTTTTCACCAGCTGCAGATCAGTCCCAACATTTTGCAAGTTGCAGATCAGCCTGGCGATTACAGATCCCCTGGCATTTTTGCAACAGATACTGTCACAAGTTGGGCACCACGTGCCAATAGAAAAGAATAGACTGAACAGACTTTTAGCACTTCAATAACAACTAAACTGAAAGAGAGAGAGAGAGAGAGAGAGAGAGAGAGAGAGAGAGAGAGAGAGAGAGAGAGAGACGACACGCGACACGGAGTGGCAGAATTCCA
This sequence comes from Adiantum capillus-veneris, assembly GCF_014529385.1. Lineage (NCBI taxonomy): Eukaryota > Viridiplantae > Streptophyta > Polypodiopsida > Polypodiales > Pteridaceae > Adiantum > Adiantum capillus-veneris. The sequence continues at coordinate 110,331,614 of NC_140957.1, forward strand.
CCCCAAGCCGGTACTCTAGACTCTGCACCTTTTCCAGGAAGCATGCCAGAGAATGAGCCCTCAGCACATATTTAAAGGCCCTAGGCCCCACAGGCAGTTTACAGTAAAAAGCCTTCAAAACTCAAAAGCTTCTAGTCTAAAAAGCAATGCCAAAAGCTACCAGCGTAATTTACACTCTCTCTCTCTCTCTCTCTCTCTCTCTCTCTCTCTCTCTCTGTGTGTGTGTCTCTCTCTCTCTCTCTCTCTCTCTCAATTAAATGATAAAGTCTTATTATAAGCGTATCTACTAACATAATATGGCGGAAGGGCTCCCCTTTACACATGTCGAAATCTGCGACCTAAAGGCTAAAGTCCAAAACGAAAAAAATTGCACGCGATACAGAGGGAGAGAGGGGGAGAGAGAGAGGCCGCCGAAGCCGGCCGGCCCTACTAGTATATAATATTTTATGCATTCCCGCTTGAGATTATAGACTTCTTCCAGAGGATCAGAGATCCACCACCACCGACCCTAGAGCATGCTGAGACGATTAGAGCTTGGAGACGGCGAGGAGCTCCCCCAAACTACATCACGGATAGATCCAAGAGATCTAGTCTCAGGACTGCAAGGTTGTTTGATCAGGTGCTTTGTGTAGTGCTACGTTTTCGTGGATCTAACTGGAAGTTGACCAAATTTTTTTGATGAGGTGTAAAGAAGAAAGAGGCTGCTTGAATCATTTTATATAAACCAGTTCCACCTGTTGTTCTGTTCTAGGTGGTCATGGCAATCATCGTGTGTAACTTCCTATTTATTTAAAGAGGTGTACAATTCAGATGGTGAAAGCAAGGTTTAAACAGGAGTGTTTTTATAAAGACATGCAACTGATGGGGCTCAACTTTAAAATTTATTTAGTTTGATGGTCATTTCAGAGGCTGTTGGGTAAGTGGCGTTGGCGATTTGACAATGGTGGTTGAAGAAGCTTCAAACGTAAGGACTGTAAGTGCACCCCTCGAGGGATCAGACTTTGTGCGAAGTTCAGAAAATAACTCAGCTTTTGTGCACCAACCGCCTCCGTTACAAGGAACAGGGCCACTGTATGTACTCATCCTCTCCTCGGCAGGGTCAACCTCATTATCCTCCACTCCACCCAGGTCCACCGCAACCAACAAATATGAGCACACACAGTTTTGGATATGCAAATGTACTTCCTCGGCCGCCGCCGCCGCCGCCGCCTCCCATGCAGGGCCAGGTGCCGTTAAGTACGCTTCAACAGTTGCGACTCCTCAAGTCTTCAATTCTGGGACGTATCCGGCTTTGAGATCACCAGGGATCAGTTTCTTCGATCAGGAATCAATGCCTACTGCTCACCTCCCAAGGCATTGATCAGCTTTGAATGAAAGCAGCACGTCAACTCATGGTGCAATTAACAGAAGCAGGTGATGAGAATGCAGATTTTTCTTGTGGACCGTTGTTAAAAAAGGTCCTGGCTTTCCTTCACGCTATCTGCATTGGTCGTAACCTGGCAGGGTCTAGTTGGTACTAAATTAGTTCAGCAACATAGTAGGAAAGAATTGTCTGACATCCCAAAAAAGTGATGCCATTCTTTTGTTGACATTTTCTGTAGCTGTTAATGATGAGGCACTTGTACAATATCCTGGATCTTGATTTCTTTATAAATTTGTTGCTAGTGTAATGACCTTTTGTGGGAATGGGATTTTACACGTGACATGGATGATGTTATGAAATTGGCTAACCTAGAAGCCTAGTGGTTCTTGACAAGAGAGAATATTATTGTGTGAAAAATAGATAGTAGAATGCTTTTTTACAACGTGCGCCGTGTTATTTGAACATGTGCATGCGTATGCTATCTTTAATTTTGTAGCAATTGTGATCATAGGATATCTGAGCATGGTTGCTTTTTGGTGGGTCTAATGGTTTACACGTTTATCCTATCCAGCAAGCAAGTTCTTCGCGTACATATCTTATAGTTTTTGGGCTTGGGCATTGTGAACTCCAAGCAAAGAAACTGACAATTCTTTCTTCTTTTATGTCATATATTCAATGGTTGGATTCCTTCCATCATACAAAATACATTTATGGTGGATAAAATAAATCAAACAAGTAAGTTTGGCTTTGAGAGATTTGGAAACACTAGGGCTATGTGAACACAAGCCCTAATGCGAATGTCCGTGGTTGATAACCCGATAACACTAGGAACTCTTGTAGTTGAGATGTTCTTGCACATAACTGGATGTCAATAATGGCTAGTGAAAGGATGGACACAAGGCACCATAAAACAAAGGAAAGCTCATTATTATTGTTTCCATATAAAGGACATTTAAATCTGAATTGTGGAAACAGGTTGTTGCTACTAATAGTGCAATCAACCTTTATAGAAATTAGAAAGACTTTGGTATAGGAGACCTATTCAATTGGTAGTTTAAGGAAGTGCTAAGACGTAATCAAACTTTGGTAGACAAAGGTTAGAATGGTAGGGTCTATTAACACGAGTTTTAGGATGTATGTATAAAAGTTCCTTGGAGTGTGGTAGACCTCATGACATATGTAAAAAAACTGCTTTGGATCAAGTACATGGCTTCGACCACGTAGCTTATGATTGATTTTGTTAACTCGACCATAACTTTTGTATACAATATGAAATATACATTACAATATAGTTTAAATATGTGGAAAAAAGATAAGACTCATATTTGATTTCAAAAGGCCCAAAAGAGATGAATTCCATCAATTGTTATTGAGACATTGTGGAAGCTTTACAACTCCACTACATACCTAAAAATGAAATTAGAGCCAACTTAAAAAATATATGACCTACATTTTTGATTTAGTGAAAGTTACTACTATTTAACACTTTGTCCCCTTAAAGATGGACATGGAAATATGTTAAATATGGAGCGTGATTTACTCTTGTAATTCTTATTTTACAAAAGGACAATTGTAAGACCCTTGTTATCAATGTTATGAGGAAGAACCATCGTGCAAGAGAAAAATTAGTCGTCGAAAAACCAAAATTACTAACGGGATAACCAAAAATTAATACTTAGTTTCAAACTTTGACAAATGGAAAGCTAAGAAAAACCCTAGGTCAGTAGGGCCTCTTCGGGATACATAGGTGCAAAATTGAACATAGCGACTGGCTCGATACACCAATTAGTTGATTTAAAATTGGAAAGGGCCATAGCATAGACATGTAAAGCACTTCCACAAGCTCATATGACCATTTGACTTACGGTCCAAGGGGGTCTATAGATAATAATCTCTTTTTTGGCAAAGTGTTAGAATTGAGTTTCAAATATTGCAAAGGAAGCTTCTAGATGGAGGTTATAGACAATGTATCTTATTTAGATCATCGAGAAACATCAATTGATGCCCATGGCATTAGAAAAGGACATGGTGGTGTGCAAAGCATCAATTTTGACTTGTGATTATAAACAGACTCCAGATTCATCGAAAACTGACAAAGCAACGTCCGTACAACCTATGGGACAAGCTCATAAACTCTAAATTGGAAAAAATGGTTGCTATCACGAGTTGTTAATTATGGAGCCTGATTTTCCCTTATATTGTTATTCTAGAAACACTCATTTTTAAGGCCCCCATCACGAAGAGAAACCATCATGCGTGAGAAAAACAAAATATTCCCTTTTGCCAGAATATCTTGGCAAGATGGTGGTCGGAAAATGATTGGAAAGGGAAATTTTCCATGTGATGCCATGTTTCTTGGGCACATTTGGCAAAATTGGACGACAAATGCATCCAAAAACCGCGTCGGGAGGTGTACGGGTCTCGAGGACCCCAATGAGTGGCATGTGCGCCATGGCACGCAGATGGCCATCTATGCGCCGTGGTGCACATGCCATTTATTGGGGTCCTCAAGTCTCGTACACGCCCTTGATGTGGTTTTTGGAGACATTGGTCGTTCGATTTTACCAAATGTGTCCCGTCTAGATGGCCATCTGCGGGCCGTGGCGCACAAGCCACTCTTTGGGGTCCTCGAGACCCGTACAACCCCTCGGTGCGGTTTTTGGACGCATTTGTCGTTCGATTTTGCCAAATGTGCCTTGGAAACATGGCCTTGTATGAAAAAATCCCCTTTTCGGTCCCAAAAATACATCCAATAGGCCAAACTTGTGCCATGGTGCACTAACTATCCTAGGTTCTCCCCAATTCTCAACAAACCCATCGCACATGATTTTTTGGTACATATATTGCCACCACTAGCCACCATCTATCTTTTTCTAATTGACCCTATTTTTCCAAATAAGTAGACTTATTGTAGAGAGGGCATGCAAAACTAGATCATCAGTGAACATGACAAAGAAAGAAGAAGAATATGGCTAAAACCATAGAGGAATATATAGCCCCAGAAGAGTAGAAAAAGGCACATGAGCTTGCATAGAAATGACAACCCCTTCCTCCCCCACCACTATTAACTAAGAAGAATAGGAAATGGAGAGCCAAGAAAGTGGCCTTGCATGATATACAAAAATATTAAAAGAGCACGAGGTCCATAATTCCCTAAGCTCCATTCACAATAAATTAGTGCATGTGAAATAATTTAGAATTTTTCATTCTCTCGAAGTCCCACAATGTTTGAAATGCTATTGAGGAAAAGAAATTGATCGCCTTCTATCACCATTGCATGCAAAGTGAGTAGATGGAAACGTCCTCCATCACCTCATCTCCATCTAGTACTCAATCTTTGTCGTCTTCAGGGCTGGCCAGAGTCCTATAGGATCACAAGTGCCATTGAGGCCACAAAATGCTCACTTATCTCTTCAACCTCTCTATCTTTCTTGTCAACTAGGATTATGAGAGCTGCTTGCTTGCGTTTTACTCTTTTCTTAGCCCTCTTTGTGTCCTCAAGCACCAACAAGGCTGGAACCATGTCCAAATTAAGGAATTAGGTGCCTATATACCCCATGCCCAAGTCAATGAGGTCATCCTCATCCTCTATCTTGTAGTCCCTCTTAGCAAGCCCTTTCAAAATATAAAAAATTCTTATCAGATTTGTACATATGCTTTAGAAAATTAATCAACAACCACATGGTGTGAGTCCCTTAAAACAATTGCATATTTGGACATGTGTACCTCCATGTACAAACTTTTTGAATGCATCAATGTGAATGGTTGATGTTGCCTCCATGTCAGTTGTGCCCTCAAACACAGGAACTAGTGTATCGATGTGATCACTAAAGGCCCATCTTTGTTAGATACATCAGAAGTGACTCATGGGGTGTTGCCATGGAGGTAGATGGCAAAAATTGGCATAGAAAGCAGGAAAGCTAGAGTTTTATGACAAGGAGAAATGAAATTTAAAATTTCACAGATGACTTTCAAAGTTGACACATTCACAACTCAAAAATTAATGAACTACCAACAGCACCACGTAAAATGAATCGAAAACTACTTTACAATCCATAGTTATACACAAAGATGGGATGTAAAATAAATTTTCATTAAGATAGAGCTATGTGGTTGAGCTAGTATGATGATACATCATGGGAATGAGATGCCCTTACAAAAGTAAAAACCTTCTCTTCTCCAAATGATACAACTATGCTATTTACATAAAAGGAATATAAAAAACCATGTGTAGAGAAATAAGGTAGCTTTGTGTGACCCATAGGTACACCTTATTGTAGCATGCACATCCACCTCCATCCTTCTTTTGGTTGCTGGTCCCAATGCATTGTTTGGTCTCCACCATTGCAAACTATCCAAGCTTATTAAGTTAATGGGAGAAATATTACTGCATCTATTTTGCCTTGATTTGACATAAGGATGGTTATAGAAGAATTTTTGAACTATGAGACAAGCTCTCACGGACACTTTGCAATAACAGCTTGCCAAGGTCCACATGTATAGCTTAAAAGTTTCTTGTAAAAGATTCCACCGACTCCCACTCGACAAAGGTAGATGGAAAAGAATATATATAAAAAATACACCAAATCATGTACACATTTGAAACAACCTAAGAGGTAAAAGCATAAATGGGACAGTCCAAAACATGTAAGCAAAAGTAGGGCATTGTACAGTTTGCAAAAAACTTAGTTGAGAGAAGAATGTGTCAAGCTTCGATTGAGAATCTATATACACAGGTTTTACCTTTGCTAGCAGCTTGCCATCTTGAGTTTTCTTCTTGAAATCCATGATTCTCCCCTTCCAATGGTGCAAGTGAGAAGACATTTGTGAAGGTGAGGTTGGGTCATCTATGGCGAAGGGAGGTTGGGTCATCTATGGAGAAGGGAGGTTTCAAACCTTTGCTGCAACAAGTATTTGGAGGGAAAAGTGCACTTGAAGAAGGAGATGCACGTTTCATAGCTAGAGAGGAGAGAGGATAGAGGTAGCAGCCTTGGAGAGGTTAAAGAGGAGAGAGACGATTGAAGAAGGAAATGCCAATTTCACAGCTGGAGGAGAGAGAGGATAGAGGTAGCAGCCTTGGAGAGGGTAAAGAGGAGAGAGAGGATTGAAGAAGGAGAAGTAGATTTCACAATTGGAGGAGAGAGAGGATAGAGATAGTAGCCTCGCAGAGAGTAAAGAAGACAGAGAGGATTGAAGAAGGAGATGCATATTTCACAGTTGGAGGAGAGAGAGAATAGAGATAGCAGCATTGCAAAGAGTTAAGAAGAGAGAGAGGCTTGAAGAAAGAGATGCAGATCTCATAGTTGGATGGGAGAGAGGATAGAGATAGCATACTTGGAGAGAGTAAAGAGGAGAGAGAGAATGTTAGCACGTTTTTTGAAAGACCCCCTTTTGAGAGGGAGGGGGGAGGAGTCAGTAGTCTCTACAGAGAGGAAGAGTAGAGTTTTACACCAACTTTTTGGAAAAAGGTTCATTTTTTTAATTTTCTCCTTCTATTAATAAAGAAAAGACGACTCCACCTCTAGGACTACAAGTTTGACCACTCACTTTTAGGACCTATCACACCCACCATTTCAGTCCACATGGCAATCCCCCATTTTCTCATTCCTTAATCTCATTTTTAATCCCATGTCAAATAAAGAGGTCCTCCTACACTCAGGTCCCTTCCTAATGACTCACATGGGCCTCATAGTATCCTTTTTCCCTTAATGAATGGAGAGTTGATCTCCATGTTGGTTGGGGCCTTATGGTACACCTTGTAGTGTAGCTGAATCACGTGGTCATACATATATCTATGTATGAAACTGCATTTAATGCAAAGTTAGTTGACGATCGTTCGGATCTTTAAATACACTTAACCAATCCACATCAATGATTTCATTCCCTTACTTCACGAGTTTGTGGTCGACACCATCCATGGAGAGCACATAAACAAAATTGAAATATTCTGCTGTAATTCAATTTTTTCCCTATAGTGGGATGTTGAGCTTGGGAGCTTTCCATCGGCCCGTATAATGCCAATGTCACAAGATAGTATGACAGCAAGGCTGTCCATGGCAAAGGGAAAATTTTCTATTTATTGGGAAATGATACGTATCTCACATTTCATGCATACAGGAGACACTAAAACACAGAGAAACAATTACCACCGTATAGAGCTTCTTTAAGAAACACCACGAGAAAAGAAATCTCGAGTAATTTGTGCACATACTTGAACCATATCTGCGACACAAGTCGTGCAATTGCTCAATTGAGACACACACACACACACACACACACACACATACTCTCTCTCTCTCTCTCTCTCTCTCTCTCTCTCTCTCTCTCTCTCTCTCTCTCTCTCTCTCTCTCTCTCTCTCTCTCTCTCTCATGGCTAGTTCCAGCTTGATTGTAATTTCTTTAATTTTTATTTTGCTGGGACTACTAGCTAGGGATGCCTAGAGTGTACTACTGGCTCCCGTAATGAATGGTTTGAGGACCTTATGGTATCTTTACCTTGTAAAATAAAGGAGACATTTTTCCCTGCACGGGTAGGAGCTTGTATTGACTAAGGTGGGACCATACAGATACCTAACCTTGTAGTTAATTAAGGACATTAGGGTATGTGGGTTTCATGGCTCTGCATTCACTGGAATTTTCTACAAAATCATGGTGGCTCCCTCCTCTCACGCTCTCTCCATTATGAGAACTTGCGGAGCGGCTTAACTCCACATCCAGTGTAGGGGGGATGTTGTTTTGTGTTGACAATTGGCTACCACTTGCTCCATAACACCTCCTTTTTCTTCCTCGCTACGTTTGCCTCTAAACCTGGTGACTCACTACTACTCCATTAACTTACTGTGGATGGGCCCACTGTACTACCGTGGAGAAGGTGTTACCTGCTCCTAAACCCTATAAAAGGTGAGTTTTTTAGCTCACTTAGCATTGGTAATGTGTGCATGTGTTCTTGATATATTTATCTGCATAGTATAACTTTCTATGACCTGGCCTACTAGTTGGTACTATTAAGTAATAGATATATGGCTAAAAGCAAGGAGAAGCAGGCCATTGCTCCGACTCAATCTCAGGTAAATATTGGCATTAAAATGAATTCCTATCCAGCAGGATGATGATGTTTTTCTCGGATTGGTTTCTCATGCACATTAAGGACATGTATGTCAACCCATGTTTTTGTTAATTTTCTAGTATTTACTGCTGTTCGAATGGTAAAATTTGGTTAGATTAAGATTATGATGCTATTCCTCATACTTAGTTTGCAATGTCACTTTTGATGTGGCTTGGACAGTGTATACTCTTGTAAGAGAGCTTTCAATTACTTTTTAAACCATTGAGGTTCAAAGTTGTATCAGTGGCATTGGTTGTATGTCCCTTTCGTAAATGAACAATTTCCTGTCGTTATGCATATTCAGTCCTATCCTGAGCTTGGGTAGTTTCAACATTAATGAGGGTATTGTAGCCTGTTAAGCTGGTTGTTTGGTGCATTATAAAGCTGAGGCCTGAGGGTGATGTTCTTCATAAGACTTGGTGATGAAAACCATTTGGTATTGTGGACCTATTGGTTTGGTATATAACTTCGGCTTGGCATAGTTTGGCACCAACCAGAGGTTTGATTTTTAAGGTTTCCTCTGGCAAACACTGGACGTTGTTAACTTGGGCCTGTGTTTAAGTTAGATATAATGAAGTAATGTCATTAACACATAGGGACGAAATATGCTTGATGGTGTTATCCTCTAAGAGTTGAATACCATTACATGTTGGTTGACCAATATACCAATATACCAGTACCACTAGCACCAGTACTAGAATGGATAGTCTGAAACTAGTACAATTACGAATATGCCAATATGGCAGTATAGCAGTTTCAATACCAGTGCTACTGGTACCAGTCCTAGCATTGAAAATCTGAAGATTAGTACTTGTTCTAGTACCAATATATCAAATGCATATCAAATATGTATCTATATCAATACACCGGCTCTCAGTAGGACTCGTCGAATTACCTATTTCCCTTCTTTGAGTATATGACTCCTAGTTATACATTCATTCTGGTATTCGCTACATGACAATATGTCTTGGAACCAGTATATAAGTAAATCGGTAGACTAGTATAGCAATAAAGCAGAACCTATTCTAGTACTACCAGAACTAGTACTAATGTTTACAATCTAAGAACTAGTACCAGTACTAGTATACATGTATACATGTTTAGCAGTATAGCAATATCAATACCAAGACTAATTGTACTGATACTAGCATTGTAAATCTAAAAACTGGTACCAATACCAGTACCAGTATACCAGACCTTTATCAATACCAGTACACTGGCTCTTTGCAAGACTCGTATAAAATTACCTATTTCCTATTTTCGCGTATAGAACTACTAGTTTTCTTCATTTTTTGGTATTCTCGACATAGACAAATATTTGGGAACCGATATACCGTTATAACAATATAATAGTGTAACGATATCAATTGTAGCACTACCAGTACCAGTACCAGCACTGAAAGACTGAGACTAATACCAAGTGAACCAGTATACCAGGATAGCGGAATAGTACTACCAATACTACAAGTACTAGCACTGCACATGTGAGGCTGGTACCAATCCAAGTACCAGTATACCACACTGGTAAAGGTTTGTTTATGATGGTGTAATTGGCTACCAAAGTCTCTTGAAATTTCTCTTCACTTGCACAAGAAAGTTGTACCTTTGTGACATGGATAACAACTAGGATGCCCATGCATCACCTGCATATAGAGCCCATGGTAACGGAATGTTGTGTTGTTTTATATGGGTGCAGATGAGGGCTACTTTCTTTGGTTCAACTTTTTGGTGCTTTACTGTTTGGAAGATTGGCAGCTAGTTTGAAGGAGTTTTCACCTTTTGAAAGGTGTCTTATACCAACCTGTTGATATTCATTTGTACGAAATCAGGCTATCTAATTTTTTTTTTGTATAATAAACCTTGTATTTATCTGGATACCTTTGTCTTTGAACATGTACATGTTCGTTTGTGGGTAATATATGTAAATAACCAAAACACAAACAAATTGCACTTAGATCCAGTCTTACAAGTGGGTCAGGACCAGGCTCCCGGTATTGTGCTAGGTCAGGATGATCTGGTAAAACAATCATTTTGAGCTAGAAGAGGCTAGCCTCACACAATCAATATGAATGTTTTTTGACCGGTTGAAGGTTGGTGTGGCTACCAGAATATTACATTATACCTTTAAATGTATAGTTTCTTTTTTATTTTGCTTTTAATTATACTTCCTTTCAAAAATTTGGGACATCTCAAAATTATGGTCATTTCTAACTATGCCTCCTTTAGGCAATTTTGTTGTATCGGGGACTAGATTTACCAATGGGGCAGTTGTCACGGGCTTCACTTTTGGTTCTTAGATGTATTCAAGATGCGGAAGCATCTGCTCTTATTGTAGCCTCGTCTAGTAATCCTACTACTTCCCTGATTCACACAGACTCCTTTGACAAATGGGTCAAAACTTTAGCTATTTTGGTCAAAAGCAGTAAGAAGGGTGTCTCTGTTATTACCAACATTATTGTTAATATTCCAACTATCTCTAAAGCTCATAAAGGGGATTTGGCGAAGTTCTCATCCGATGGAGTTGAACTTGCTAACCTTCTCATAAAAGCAGTGTGGGTTCATCGTGAGTTTTGTCACGCCCCCGACTATTCCAAGTCTCCCACCTACAATCAATCTTTTCTGTAGTGATGCTACAACTGCGGAAGTGTTAAAGAATTTTAGAGAGATTTATGTTCTCTTAGTGAGACTTTGCTTTTGGAATTGGTACCTAAGGTATCCAGAATCTTCCCATATAATTCGACAAGTGGAGGTTGAATCTTTAGGGGTGGAGCACAAACTTTGGTTACTCCTTAATAAAGGTTTTCTGGCTCCTATCTCAATAGAGACCTGGGTTTTTTTTGGCAAATCTGCTAGCTGCTACAATGGAGGATTCTCGGCTAAGGACACTCAAAGGAATGCAATGTTTGGACAAAGGAGAGCTGATTAAAGCTCCATTCAACATGTATTTTCTGGTTTCCAAGAAGTGTAGCTCTAATGCAGGTATGTACATGAGAACCAAAGGTCTCATGGAGTTCAGTAAAAACAATGTAGATTATTATGCAGAACCAGTATGGAATATTTACAGACCATATCTCAAGTGTGCTTGCAGATTTCTTAACCCAAAAGCATCATGTGAGTCTAGCATTATATAGTTTGACCACGCAGTTTGGTATGCACTCAACAATTTGGAATCTATTTTCCTGGAAAAGCCTACATCCTTTCATCTTACTCTCATCTTCTCCTGGTTAGGTGGACAAGCCAAGAAGTTGGTTTTGGTGCAAATTGCATTCATACATTTTTGTACATTAATGGTTGACATGCTCAAGGAGCTCATAGCAACAACTGAACCAGGAATGGTCCTTACTACTTACGGTTCTTACAAAGGGATTAAAACTATTATGGGACTTCTAAAGCCTAACTTTGAAGAAGATGAGTCCCCTTCTAAAAAAAACCCAACAAACTGCTAACTCCAAACTTCACGTTTACTTCCTTTCTTACCCCCTCTTTGTCTTCTGACTCTAGTTTTGGAAGAGGAAAATCTAGAAGCTTTACAAGAGGAAGGGGTCAAAGGTTGCCTATTAAACACCTTTTGGAAATGTGACTGCAGGTAGTGGTCAACGAGATAGGGAGGCACTGTCTACCAAGCAAAACTCGGACTGTAGTGCAAATTTCATTCATTGTCATTTCACCAATAGAATTTTGGATTTCTTTTCACCAAAATCGATTATTGTTGAATGCTTTGATCTAATATATGGTAGTCATTCTATGATTGAAAATATGGTGTTTGGTTGGAGATATTCTAACCCTATTAAGTGTTTTGTATACTCAAATGAATTTATGAGACATGAACCTATTTTTTAGTGTAAATGCAAAAATTTTACCGCTTACTGCAAGGATTTTGGTTTACTTGGTATGCATGTCTGTACAACAAACCTAACTATTATTAAGACTTCTTCTCTTTGAGATTTACTTGGTATGGGTTTGAATCACATACGTGTAGAACCTCTTAATCTTGGAATGGAATTTTTAGCACTATTGGATTGTCTAGCTGACTTTGCCTTAAAGCTCCAACTGGAGCAACAGATCCTACAAGGTCTGGTTGAAAAACTTAAAGCAGTCTTTTTTTAAAAAGTTAGTCTTTTGCCATATAAATGACTCAGCTTGGATAGTACTTGGGTCAACCCAAAAATTATGCAAGACTATCATGAGTTGGCTCGTGATTGGTTTATTGTCAGCCTTGATAAAGCAGCCAACACTGCATCAGTTATTTGTAAAAAGTTGGTTTCTAAAGCTGCCCTGGTAAGGTTGGGTGGAAATGACTTTGAAAAGGCGAATGAAACACTAAAGGATGTGGCCTTAGCCTTGCTAAGAGATTTGGACAATGTAGGGTATACTGGAACTTCAAATAAGCTTCCCGTATTATTTCCAACTTTTAAAAAACACAAACAAAAGTTCAGATGGATTTTCGATGCTTGAAACTACATTTTTTATTATGTTACAAAAGATATTACTTCTTGCCTAAACCTCGTCATGGCAGAGATCTGCAATCTTTGTACGAAAAGGAGGATAGATCTTTAAAAATTCAGTGGTATAGATTGCTGTACTTTCTAGCTTGCTAGGAATTCATCAGAGGTGTTTATCAACCTATCTACGTATATCTATTGTATCTTCGCTGCTGATATTACACAAAGTTATGAAAATATTCCTCTCTCAGGGAATGATGGCTTGCTTGGAGTGCTTGAAGATATTATCAACATGGCTTTTTCCAACAAAAAAAACACAAGGGTTTGAAAATATCTCACTAGTTAGAACACCATGTTGGGTCAAAAGTTCTGTCAAAAAGCCACCGTAGTGCTTTGACAAAACTATTCTAATTATGGTAATTAAATGAATATTGTAGAATTGCTTTATCCAATTAGGGCCAAATTGCTATAGACAAAAGAAGGGAATACCTATGGGGTTCTCTTGCTCATTTATAATCTGCTATTATTTTTTGAATACAAATGGTTGTGTTAAAAAATGAAATATTATCAGGAGGCCAAACAACTTTGAGTCTTCAATAACACGTTTAGATTCATGGATGATTTATTGAGTATAAACAACCAGAACTTCAAAGACTACCTGACTGAGATTTACCCACCTTGCCTCTTGCTAGAGCCTACCTATCTAGAAAAAGTGGAGGTAGAAGGTAGAACTATAATTTTAAAAACCTGCTTTTTGAACATGGAAATTCAACTTCACTCTCCCTACATTGGACAATACACTACACACCTCTTTTGAAAACGGGATAATTTGTCATTTAGTCCTGCTGAATTCGTCAAAGGAAAAGTAACAGACCTATTAAAAAATGCGCGTAACACTTGCTTTGGTATTCTGTCACTGATTGTATAATCATCAACGGATAACTTTTCTCCCTATGAAGAAATCAACAAGTTGATATGTAAATTTTGTAATAATGGTTTCCTGCGGAGTGGACTTGTTGCTAGTATATAAAAAGCAAATTATTGGCCAAGAGCCAGAGTAGATCCTCTTTTTCTTTGCAATCTAATAAGGAAGTTAGTCCATACCTAAGGGGTCTACGACCTTATTAGGTATGTGCCTGGGTATGGGTGGACTCTCTCTCTCTCTCTCTCTCTCTCTCTCTCTCTCTCTCTCTCTCTCTCTCTCTCTCTCTCTCTCTCTCTCTCTCTCTCTCATGGCTAGTTCCTGCTTGATTGCAATTTCTTTAAGTTTTATTTTCCTGGGACTATAGCCAGGGATGCCCAGAGTGTACTCCTGGCTCCGGTAAAGAATGGTTTTAGGACCTTATGGTATCTTTACCTTGTAAAATAAAGGGGACATTTTTCCCTGCAGGGATAGGAGCTTGTATTCACTCAGGTGGGACCGTACAGATACCTAACCATGTAGTTAATTAAGGACATCAGGGTATGCAGGTTTCATGGCTCTGCATTCACTGGCATTCATTTGCAAAACCATGGTGGCTCCCTCCTCTCGCGCTCTCTCCATTATGAGAACTTGCAGCGTGGCTTAACTCCACATCTAGTGTATGGGCATGTTGTTCTATGCTGAGAGTTGGCTGCAACTTGCTCCATAACACCTCCTTTTTCTTCCTCCTTATGTTTTCCTCTAACCTGGTGGCGCACCACTACTCCATTAACTTACTATGGATGGGCCTGCTGTACTACCGTGAAGAAGGTGTTACGTGATCCTAAACCCTATAAAAGGTGAGATTTTTTAGCTCACTTAGCATTGGTAATGTGTGCATGTGTTCTTGATGTATTTATCTGCATAGTAGAACTTTCTATGACCTGGCCTATTGGTTGGTACTAAAGTATCTATGGCTAAAGGCAAGGAGAAGCAGGCCATTGTGGAGCTGTGTGCTCCGACTCAATCTCAGGTGAATATTGACATTAAAATGGATTCTTGTCTGATAGGATGGTGATGTTTTTCTCAGATTGGTTTCTCATGCACATTAAGGACATGTATGGCAACTCATGTTTTTGTTAATTTTCCAGTATTGACTGTTGTCCGAATGGTAAAGTTTGATTAGATTAAGATTATGATGCTATTCCTCATACTCAGTTTGCAATGTCACTTTTGCTATGGCTTGGATGGTGTATACTCCTGTAAGAGACCTTTCAATCACTTGTTAAAACATTGAGGTTCAAAGTTGTATCAGCGGCATTGGTTTTATGTCCCTTTCGTAAATGAAGGATTTCCTTTCGTTATGCATATTCAGTGCTATCCTGAGCTTGGGTAGTTTCAACATTAACGAGGGTATTGTAGCCAGTTAAGCTGGTTATTTGGCGCCTTATAAAGCTGAGGCCTGAGGATGACGCTCGTCATAGCACTTGGTGATGAAAACCATTTGGTATTGTGGACCTACTTGTTTGATATGTAACTTTGGCCTGGCATAGTTTGGCACCAACCGGAGGTTTGATTTTTAAGGTTTCCTTTGGCAAACACTGGAAGTTGTTAATTTGGGCCTCTGTTTAAGTTAAATATAATGAAGTAATGTCATTAACACATAGGGAAGATATATGCTTGATGATGTTAACCCTCTGAGAGTTGAATACCGTTACCATTTGGTTGACTAGTATACCAGTACCACCAGCATGAGTACTAGAATGGATAGTCTGAAACTAGTACCATTATGAATATCCAAGTATGGCAGTATAGCAGTTTTAATATCAGTGCTATTGGTACCAGTACTAGCATTGAAAATTTGAAGATTAGTACTCGTTCTAGTACCAATATATCAAATGTATATCAAATATGTATCTATATCAGTACACCAGCTCTCAGTGTGACTCGTAGAATTACCTATTTCCCTTCTCTGACTATATAACTCCTTGTTATACATTCATTTTGGCATTCATTGCATGACAATATGTCTGAAAACCAGTATATCGATAAACCGATAGAGTAGTATAGAAATAAAGCAGCACATGTTCCAGTAGTAATGTTGACAATATAGGAACTAGTACCAGTGCTAGTATACTTGTATACCTGTAACTTAGCAATATCAGTACCAAGACTAACCGTATTGGTACTAGCATTGCAAATCTGAAAACTAGTACCAGTTCGAGAAACAGTATACCATACCTATATCAATACCAGTACACCGGCTCTTTACCTATTTTCTATTTTCAAGTATAGAGCTACTAGTTTTCTTTATTTTTTGGTATTCTCGACATAAACAAATGTTTAAGAACCAATATAATAATATAATAGTATAACAATACCAATTCCAGCACTACCAGTACCAGTACCAGCAGTGAAAGACTGAGACTAATACCAGTATTGAGGATAAACTAGTATACCAGGATAGCGATATAGCAATACCAGTACTACCAGTGCTAGCACTACGGATCTAAGACTGGTACCAGTACTAGTACGAGTACCAGTACGAGTACCAATATACCAGACTGGTAAAGTTTTGTTTATGATGGTGTAATTGGCTACCAAAGTCTCTTGAAATTTCTCTTTAATTTCACAAAAAAGTTGTACCTTTGTGACATGGATAACAACTAGGATGCCCATGCATCACCTGCATACAGAGTCGATGCTAACGAAATGTTGTGTTGTTTTCTATGGGTGCAAGTGAGGGCTACCTTCTTTGGTTCAGCTTTTTGGTGCTTTACTGTTTGGAAGATTGACAGCTAGTTCTAAGGATTTTTCACCTTTTGGATGGTGTCCTATACCAACCTGTTGATATTCATTCGTACAAAATCAAGCTATCTAAGTTTTTTTTGTATAATAAACCTTGTATTTATCTGGGTACCTTGGTCTTTGAACATGTATATGTTTGTTTGTGGGTAATATATGTAAATACTAAAATACACACAAATTGCACTTAGATCCAGTCTTACAACTGGGTCAGGACTAGGCTCCCAGTATTGTGCTAGGTCAGGATGATCTAGTAAAATAGTAAGTCTGAGCTAGGAGGGGCTAGCCTCACACGATCAATATGAATGTTTTCTGACCGGTTGAAGGTTGGGGTGGCTACCAGAAAACTACACTACACTATTAAATGTATAGTTTGTTTTTTATTCTGCTTTTTATTATACTTCCTTTCAAATTTTTGGGACATCTCAAAATTATGGTCATTTCTAACTATGCCTCCTTTGGGCAATTTTGATGTATCAGGGACTGGATTTACCAATGGAGCCACTGTCAAGGGCTTCACTTTTGGTTCTTAGACGTATTCAAGATGTGGAATCATCTTCTCTTATTGTAACCTCATCTAGTAATAATACTACTTCCCTGATTCACACAGTCTCCTTTGACAAATGGGTCAAAACTTTAGCTGTTTTGGTCAAAAAGGAGTAAGGAGGGTGTCTCTGTTATTACCGACATTATTGCTAATATTCCAACTATCTATAAAGCTCATAAAGAGGATTTGGCCAAGTTCTCGTCTGATGGAGTTGAACTTGCTAACCTTCTTAAAAAGCAGTGCAGGCTTAGCCCGAGTTTTGGTCAAAAACAGTAAGGAGGGTGTCTTTGTTATTACGGACATTATTGCTCAAATTCCAACTATCTTTAAAGCTCATAAAGAGGATTTAGCCAAGTATTCGTCTGATGGATCTGAACTTGCTAACCTTCTCAAAAAGCAGTGTGGGCTCAGCCCGAGTTTTGTCACGGCCCCGACTATTCCAAGTCTCCCACCTAGCAACAATATTTTCTGTAGGGATGCTGCAGATGCGGAAGCTGTTAAAGAATATTAGAGGTATCCAAAATCTTCCCATTTCTACCAGTTTGACATGTGGAGGTTGACTCTTTAGGGGTGGAGCACAAACTTTGGTTACTCCCTAATAAAGGTTTTTTGGCTCCTATCTCAGTAGAGACCTGGGTTTTTTTTGGCAAATCTGCCAGCTGTTACAACGGAGGATTCTCGGCTAATGGACTTCTACTCATGGTTATAGGTGATTGCACTTTGCCATGGTTTGTATCAAGTCCATAGTCAGTGGTTTGGGCTTGAAGGGGGGGGGGGGGGGGGGGGGGGGGGGTATGCAAGCCCAGTATGTCAAGTGTTAATCCTGTGGGACAAGCCCTTCAAGCATGCAAGTAAGATTCAGTTAAGGTCAAGTTTTGCATGGCAAGGAAAATCCATTATATTGCAAGGTTTTTATAAAAGAAAATAATATAGGGAATAGTGTGTCGCTTTGTTTTCTTTTGTCTTGTTAATCTCTCTCTCTCTCTCTCTCTCTCTCTCTCTCTCTCTCTCTCTCTCTCTCTCTCTCTCTCTCTCTCTCTCCCCAACTCGCTAGTTCTGCGCCTGCAGCTCGCCATGTCTTTCTCAAGGTGGCACCCACCATAAGCTTCAAACTCTTCAGGACAAGCCAAGGAATTGATTTGGTGCAAATTGCATTCATACATTTTTGTACATTAATGGTTGACATGTTCAAGGAGCTCGGAAGAAATGAACCAAGGATGGTCCTTACTACTTACGATTCTTACAAAGGGATAAAAACTATTATGGGACTTCTGAAGCCTTACTTTGAAGAAGATGAATCCCCTTCTCAAAAAAGACCCAACACACTGCTAACTCCAAACTCCATGTTTACTTCCTTTCTTACCCCCTCTTCGTCTTTTGACTCTAGTTTTGGAAGAGGAAAATCTAGAAGCTTTACAAGAGGAAGGGATCGGGGGAAATGTGACTGTGCAGGTAGTGGTCAATGAGATCAGGAGGCACTGTCTACCAAGCAAAATTGGGACTGTAGTGCAAATTTCATTCATTGTCATTTCACTAATAGATTTTTGGATTTCTTTTCACCAAAATCAATTATTGTTGAATGCTTTGATCTAATATATGGTAATCATTCTATGATTGAAAATATGGTGTTTGGTTGGAGATATTCTAACCCTATTAAGTGTTTTGTATACTCAAATGAATTTCTGAGACATGAACCTATTTTTCAGTGTAAATGCAAAAATTTTATCGCTTACTGCAAGGATTTTGGTTTACTTGGTATGCATGTCTGTACGACAAACCTAACTATTATTAAGACTTCTTCTCTTGGAGATTTACTTGGTATGGGTTCGAATCACATACCTGTAGAACCTGTTAATCTCAGAATGGCATTGTTGGCACTATTGGATTTTCTGGCTGACTTAGCCTTAAAGCTCCAACTGGAGCAACAAATCCTACAGGATCTGCTTGAAAAACTTAAAGCAGTCTTTTTTCAAAAAGGTAGTCTTTTGCCATATAAATGGCTCAGCTTGGATACTACTTGGGTCAACCCAAAAATTGTGCAAGATTGTCATGAGCTGGCTCGTGATTGGTTTATTGTCGTCCTTGATAAAGCAGCTAGCACTGCATCAGTTATTTGTAAAAAGTTGGTTTATGAAGCTGCCTTGGTAAGGTTGAGTGTAATGAATTTGAAAAGGCGAATGAAACACTAAAGGATGTGGCCTTAGCCTTGCTAAGGGAATTTGGACAATATGGGGTACAATGAAACTTCAAATAAGCTTCATGTATTATTTCCAACTATTAAAAAACACAAACAAGAGTTCAGATGGATTTTCAATGCTTGAAACTGTATTTTTTCTTATGTTACAAAGATATTACTTCTTGCCTAAACCTAGTCATGGCAGAGGTCTGTAATCTTTGTGCAAAAAGGAGGACAGATCTTAAAAAATTCAGTGGTATAGATTGATGTACTTTCTAGCTTGCTAGGAATTCATCAGAGGTGTTTATCAACCTACCTATGAATATCTATTATATCTTCACCGCTGATATTACACAATGTTATGGAAATATTCCTCTCTCACGGAATGATGGCTTGCTTAGAGTGCTTGAAGATATTATCAACATGGCTTTTTCCAAGAAAAAAACACAAGGGTTTGAAAAGATCTCACTAATTAGAACACCATGTTGGGTTAAAAGTTCTATCAAAAGCCACCGTAGTGCTT